>NC_083623.1:24007471-24334554 GCF_963584025.1 Labrus mixtus
AACAGGTAATGCAAAGAGGTTTTCGGTCATATATAAAGCTCCAGCAGACCTGCAGCTTTCTGCAGCGTCACTACCTTCAGTCTGCAGTATCATGCTGTATCAGTGTAATGCTAAATACAAGACTGTCATGCCAAATCCAGACCTCCCTGCAGAGCAATCAACTAAAAAAAAAAACATGCAAGTGTGAGAGGAGCTAGTTCAAACAGCATTTATGTCATGAAAAAACAATCCAGTGTGACCATGCAGATTCAAAAGATCAATGTTGGACTGAAACTTGCCTCTTTTCAGTGTTTTTTATTCGCCTGTGGTGGGTTTGTCTACTAAAAAGTCCCGTCTCGTCCGCAGTGTGACAGTGGTCCTGGGACGAGTTGGCAGGCTCCACATCCCTCCCCCCTCTGGCACGACCTGCAGTGTATTAAAATAAACTGTGCACACGTCCCACCCCAGCATGCTCACTAGACATTACCTTATACAAGGCGAGCAGCAGCACGTTCTGCTGTCTGCTGGCCTGGGAGCAGATTTTAGCTCCCACTGCTGCCCCTGGCCTTAACCCCACCCACCTCATTTACCCCCACAGACCCCCTTCACCTTCAGCCCCCACCTCTCCCTGAGTTTCTGTGTACATGATCTCACATGACTCAACAAAACCCAGAGCCTGGAGCGTGGCTGTCCGGAGCTTTCTTCTCTTTTTTTTTTCCCAAGAGGGGAGGAGAAGATTGACTTTGTGGAAGGGACCTGGAGCGCTGCCCTCGTCTTGGCTCAAATTGCCCCACTTGTCAGACCTGATGGATTTTGGCTAAAAATAAAAGCAAAAAAAGAGGCCCATGACAGGCGGATGAATGAACTCAGCGGTGCTCCTCCGGCTAAAAGAGCCGCCACATCGTGCTGCGTCTCTGTATCCCCGATGCCTGAAAAACAAGCCAGAGCCTCGGAGCGCTGTTTCACAAACAAAACATCCCCCTTTCCATGAGCGGAGGGGGGAGATTCAGCGGAGGGGTAGAGCAAATGCAAGATGAGCCAAGTGAGTGGGAATTCCTGCCCCCCCCCCCACCTCGATTACCCCGCCCCGTGCACATTCCCCCGCCACATTCATAGCAGCAAAAAATGAGAGCAAAACAGAGCAGCAGACTGGAAAGGAGGATCACACAACCCAACCCAAACAAACAGCAGCAGAGCAGCCTGTGGGCTTCTCCCCTCCAGCAGATTAAAGCTCCAAATGATGATTCACTAGACCTCAAATAAAAAAAACACACTTAATGAATTTCAGTTTTCATTCACTTTATTCTATAGGCTTGCTAATAGTCACTTTACGTCTACCATTTGCATATTAAAAGTTGTATTGAAAGAATAAAGCCTATAGTCTATACCACAGGTTAGCATAGTCTGCTTTGTTTCATGTTTCTACTGGTTTCATTAATTGGCTCTATTGGTTTTTAGAGAAGATGATATTGTAGTTCCAGTTAAAAGATTGAGGTTTATTTTTAAGACTTTATTTTGGGTAAAGTTTACAGCCTGCCACGTCGTTTCTTCTGCTTTGCTCTGTGTAAAAATACAAAAGAGATTTTCATGACAAATTAAGGATCCTTAGTGTAAAATGCAAAATGTGTGTCTGTGACTCGACTTTTTCAGATGACACTTTTAACAAAACAAAACAGATTTTTCACTGAACAGCAGAAACTACAAATGCACGGAGCATCAGTTGTTTACAGAGTGACCCTGCTGCAGGGCTCCTTTAAATATCCCTTTACTGTTGGCCATATGGGAAGCTCGTACGAGGTCTGCACGGGTGTTCCAGACTGCCATCTGGATCCGATCACGGACCACAAATACAGATGTAGTGAAAGCGCTTTGGTAGCAGCGCGGGCCGCCCAGTCTAATGAATGGGAAGAGCACATTTCAACCCCCATGCAACAGGTCAGCAGCAGGCGTGGGCTTCACCTCACCTCAAACACACACACACACACACACACACACATCAAACGCAGGACGGATCGACTGTCGGGGTGAGGCGGAACCGAAATATCCCTCCTCGCCGAACAAAAGAACAAAATGGCAAGAGGTGATACGTGATACAGCAAAGTTAAAAATAGAGTGTGCTGACGGATGGGGCAGAGTTTCGTGACCTCGGCATGCAGCGCTCTTCCTTTAAATCTTGAGTATCTGTGGCTCTGGATTGAATTAAAAGGGATTTTTTTAACACCATTAAAGATGAAGAAATAGGATCAATAAATCTCACATCTCACACTCTCCTGCAGCCCTGCTGGAACTTGAGAACAGAGAGAAGCAAATGTTCTCACGCATGTCAAAGCACAAAAAACGTCCTGTTTTTTGGGGGGGATTCAAAGGGTCTCACGTTATGTGAAGCATAAATGATCTGCCTGAGAAGTCCACCTTTTCAGGGGGAGGATATTTCTTTTGTTTTGATGTCACTGCACATGTGCGTACTCCACAGAGGATCATCTAAACATTACATCATGCAGGAGGAATCCACGAGAGAAGCTGTGAGCTTCCCACTGTGGTTTTTCCTTCACATCCATACGAGTTCAGTGGGAAAAGAAGAAAGGAATTAGAGGGAAAAAGTCCTGAAAGCCATTTGTTTTCTTGGCAAGTTTGATTCAAAGGACATCAGACATCTGAATCAGGCGACCGAGGTGGTCTTTGCTCAGGGTCAGGCCGATAAAGAAAATCTATGAGGGGAGTACATTAGCATAAAGAAGGTGTTGCTTTTTGTGTGATGGCTTGAAAAATTGTTAATTTTTCTTTGAAGAGGAACTCTGGTGTTTTTAAACCTGGGCCCTGTTTTCACATTTCTTATGATCTGAATGGCTAAAGTTGAAAAAGTGCTCCAGGGGATTGATCCAGCCTGCAGCATTGAAACAGGCTGAAATGTCTGCTATGATATATTGGGACTAAATCAAAGTGTGTTACTCTCAGTGTCTGACAACATTACAGAAAGGATCCCTACAGAGATGGCCGTTTGTTTATAGGTAAAACGCTTTAATTTAACCAGAGATTTAGCCGTTAGATCTCTTTCTTCACAGCCACCAGACTTCATTGACAAAAACTGTGACATGATGTGCAGAACTTGGGAACCATCCTGACAGTTGACCACAACTCTCTTCATTTGTTACACAAAAATATTAGTGTGTAGTTTGGATCAAATGCAACATTTTTGTAACACAAAAAAAAAAGTGGTAGGAAAGCGAGTCCTATGTTCTCTGGAGACTGGAGGCTTTGAGGAGAGTAACCATACAGCTGTATATGCCTTGAAAATAATCGCCTTCCTTCTTTAAGAAAATGTACATCTCTGTAGAATTTCCTTTCTGTTTGGCTGTCAGACACTTACCCGCAATTTCCACACGGTCCATTTGCTGCAAGTCAAATTTTGACAGAACCCGCTGCAAGCACGTGTCAAGCTGGACCGAATAGATCGACCCGGACGGGAAGTCAGACAAGGAAGCGCACAGAGCATCCCGTCAATTTCAAAATAAAACCCAATATACAGACTCCTGATACATTTATCATCACTTTATCAACATGACGTCAAAACAGGCACAGAGTGAAGAACCAATAATCTACAGAAAGACAAAGCAACATGTTGTTTACATGTTTTCTCTCTATTCCCGCGTGATCTTGTAGTTCTCCTGTGATCTTGGAAAAAAGCTGCTTCACGCTCCAGAAAACTGACCCACCGGGGCAGGGCGCACAACGGAGCAAAAAATGAGGCACTGGCGGATCGCAGCACTCATGGACTATATGGTTAGAATAATTATGTGGGTCTGTCTTTGACAAAAACAAAAACTTGTAGTATGCTGATCAGAAGGATTTGTTAGGAACCACTACAGCCTGAGACTCGGCTTCTAGCTGAGCGCTATAATATGTTTTTCATCTAGACCCGAAATATGAAAAATAAATTGTGCTGAGCTTTAAACCCCTTTTCAACTCTCCGACACTAAGTTTCCCTCTGATTGAACATGTAAACAGTCCACAGTAGTGAGTGTAGGACTTTGTAAATGTAAGTGTACTACAGAGCAGCATTTCTTCATACAGACGTTGATTGATTCAAAGACATTCCAGAGGTATAATGGGAATAATTTCTCCCACTCCGTGTCATAAGTGCATGCAACATGCCTCACAGTGACACGAACAATGGCCTCTTTCACTGCCCTCGCCTGCCTGGAGATGGGGAGGTGCATCATGGGAAGCAGACAGGCTTCATATACAGTTCAGAGGGGATACTTCAGAGAGGCCTCACACAAACCCGGGCAACAAGCAGACGCACTTAAACTTTCCGATATGGGCCGAGTGTGAGTTATGTGCTCGGATTACTCCTGCTTTGTAACACACACACACACACACACACACACACACACACACACACACACACACACACACACACACACACACACACACACACACACACACACACACACACACACACAGACGAAACACTCAGTCTGGATTAGGGGGCAGCCAGTTCACAGACCTCAAACAACTCCTGGTTTTATGTAAGGCTGGCTACACACTAGATGATTCTAGGCCTGATTTTGGGGCCTGATATGTCCCCCCAATAATCAGGGGCTGTGACCCGATTCGTTGCTTGTCGCAAATGATTATTTGTCCGAATAATTGTGGGGGCGGCAGTAGCTCAGTCTGTAGGGAGTTGGGTTAGGAATTGGCGCTGAACGC
Source organism: Labrus mixtus (assembly GCF_963584025.1). Lineage (NCBI taxonomy): Eukaryota > Metazoa > Chordata > Actinopteri > Labriformes > Labridae > Labrus > Labrus mixtus. The sequence goes on from NC_083623.1 coordinate 24,012,161, forward strand.
CCAACAGCTCCATGTGTAGCAGCTCCACTCTGACATCTCTCCACTAATGCATGTCCACAGGTTGTGTTTGTGCATGTGTGTGATTCAGGCCTAAGTTTGTGAGAAGCATGTCTCTCAAACACAGAGTGTAAACCAGAATTTCCCCTCATGGATTAATAAAATTGTAAAAACAAAAACAAAGGTATGTTGTGTCAATACATCGAGGCTCCCCCATCTTGAATCTATATCGATATTTAGATCTGGCTGCCTCCAACTGAATATCTGTGTATTTATAATGAAATTACAGCTCATGAGCACACAAAGTTTCTCCTGAGCACGGGTTAGATTCTAGTGTGCACCAAAATCATAAATCTCCATAATTTAGATCCATTTACGAGTGAACACTTTGATGAACTCCATCACGGCCTTTCACCTTATCCTCTCTAAACGTCCACACCTCTGCTGCTTACAGCTTTGATTTCACTTATTTCTGTAGGACAACTTTCAGGTCTCTGTATTTAACAGTCACATACTTTTTACGCTGATAAAAATCCTGTTTTCATCCAAGCATCCGAAACCAATGAACGATCACCAGAAGAGTCAAATGATACGCAAACTTCTCGTCTTTCACCCAAAGATTAGCACAAGAGAAACACTCAACATCTGCAGAGTAGATCTCTCACTGACAGTGAATTATGATTTCAGCAGGGTATATCTTTTTAAACTGTGGGACGTCTGTGAGCTGCTGCGTGCGACAGCCACTGGAGAGAGACGCTCAGATACCAGCTCTCCACGTGGTGCGGACTATTACCGCTGTGACAACGTCGACTCCCACTACAGCCTCTTTAACTCCTGGATCTGCACTAAGCCACAAACTCTGGCTATGAGACTAACGGCTCCGGGACAAAGACGGCCTTTGTGTTTGCTGCTGGATTCAAAAGAAAAGCGGGGGATAAGAGTTGTGACTTTATTTACACGTGAGAGGTGCTGAGAGGAGATTTATGAGCAGCATGTCACTTCAGAGTTCCCCTTAAACAAACAGATTTCAGAATGGATCTATTTTTAAAAGCAGAAGGCTAAATATGCTACACTTGTACATTTTCTCAGTCATGTTGGCTTGTAGAAATGAGAGCTGGGTTATTTATCATTGAATATTGAGTCGACTACAGCCGCTTGTTTAACACCTGCTAAGGAAGTCAGAGGGGGAAGCTTGATTTCCTTTGCAGCAAGTTATAAATGGAAATCATGTGTCCCTTAATCATCAATGTATCACCTTTAAGCACTTCTCTTGTTATTTGTGAAATAAGAGTGACATTACAAGTCGGAAATAATCCGTGTAAACCAAAAAAATCTGCTTTAAGACTCAAAAAAACAGAAAGAAAACGATGAATTATTCTGCCAAAAAAAATCAATAAAAAGGTTTCACAAATCATACGTCAAATAAAATGTTAGAAATTGAAATGATGTGACTACAGCAGTGTCTGGATTGTTGTTTGTGCATATCAGTGCGACAAATGTTTGCCTTTGCCTTCACACTGTTTAACCACAACAGGAAAAAAAAAAAACACTCTTCCTGCCAACAGAAATCCTGTTTTCAAGTAGAAGAACGAGAAGATGGAGTGTGTGCAGAGTTACTCACAGACACGTCCTTCATGTCCTGATGCCGATTACAGATCATTAATCCACGAGCAGCGTTACAGTCGCACTGACAACATCACTATCAGGGAGGAGGAGGAGGAGGAGGAGGAGGAGGTCAGAAACATGATTGACAGATATATGTGTGTGTGTGTGTGTGTGTGTGTGTGTGTGTGTGTGTGGGGGGGAGGTGAATCAGATATATCGTCCAATTGTACTCATGTAATGTCACCACCACACACTGTACCACAGTACTGTACAGTTTATTTGTGTTAAAAGTTTCCATACTACGGTGGCCTTGAAGGTCAACTTCCAAACAAACATTTCACCAGACCCCGAAAACAATTCACTAAATGACAAAAATATTACATGAAACATCAAACTAAATATTTCACTGCTCCCCCCAAAAACAAATCAACTTCTGCAAAAACTACGTCACAGAGTTTAGTCCTAACCTTTCTGGTTTCTGACTCTTTTTTTTTTTTCAGAAGGGGAAATGTTTCTGGAATCATTTATTTACTTACTTCTAATTTCTAAAGATTCTACAATTCATTTATCAGACGCTTTCATCCAAAGTGACAAACATCAGAGAGTGAGAACAGCACAAGCGAGGATCTAGAGAAGAGGAAACAACGTCACAAACAGCTTCAACTTTCTACTTCACTCTGTTAAAAAAATTGTTCTTGTACATTTGGTTCGACAAAATAATACGTTCAAAATATCTGGCTAAATATCAAATGTTTTTAAATTTAAAAAAAATCTAATTCTAGTCTTTCAGACTTTATTTGAGGAAGGAGTCTGTCAGTAAAACTTTTGAACTTGTTGGAGACATTTTTAAATGACTTTTTCTCAGGTCAAGAATGAACACTCAGCCACATGTATTTAAAGAAGAAAGAATTTGGTTCTGTCATATTTCTGTAAATGTATTTGAATGTATCCTCATAGAGTGTGATTTGGTTTTATGTGATCAGACGTTGTACATTTTTACTCTCCTCTTGTTTCCCCAAAGAGACTCTCTGTGCAGCTCTTCAGTTTCATGCTTTGTACTAAACTAGGATTTAGATAAATAGCAATGTCCCTATTCAAAATATAAATCAAATTCAAATATCTGAATCAGTGATTTAAAAGCACAGAAAATGATTTAATACACAAGATTATTTGTTTTTATTTGTTTTGTTGAGATTATCACATTTCCTGGTGAGAAGAAGTGACGTTTCCTGTTCTAATCAAATAACTTTCATGATTGTGTTTGTTTCATTTCACATTAGTTTAACATTATACATTATTATTATTATTATTAACATGGGTCAGGATTCAATTACTGAAATTATACCAATAATACTGTTAGCAAGAAGATTAAAGATCAAATGGTTCTACTTTCAACCTTTGCAAAAACAAAGGATTGTAAACTTTGTTTTTGAGAGTTAATGTAGAATAAAAACACATATCAGGATACGTTAGTGTACTCAGGTTTTCACAGACTCTTTAGCTTTAGTGTAGTTTCCTGTTTTTTCATCACTTGCAAAAACAAAATTACAAAGTGTGAAACAGTTTTACAAGGACAAGGACAAAACAAATTATAATTTTAGAAGACACATGTAATAGATGTGTAACACTTGGATGAGCACTAAGACAAATGAACAACATCACTTTTACCAGTCTTAAAAAAAACATTTAAACAAATACACAAACAACAGACTCTGGAAAGGGAACGTACCAAATGCCTGAAGTGACCCGGAAGTGATTGAGTGAGCGGTCAATGAGTTTGTTTTGGCAGGAAAAACTGTCTGAAATGTGTTATAAGGATGTTTATGTTAACCGAATGATGTTCAGTCCGTTTTGTGGAACCCACCTGAGACAGTTAGCGTGATTTTGCTTTCCGTCTGGGCGGGCTCTGGAGTTTTTAAAGGACAGGACGAGAAAAGATGACCAAGGGCACCTTCTAGACCTTCTGTCTCGTCCGTCTCCTTCAAAGATTCCAAAGACCGTAAAACAAACTTAACATAATTCGGTGATCTGCCACTTTTTAACTCGTCTCTCCTCTCGTCGAAGTGTTTTGCATCTTTTAAATTTGGTTTGCACTTCCCAGCCACCGTACTTATCCCTGAAACTGAAGCGACTGGTGGATTTATGTTTGACTCCAGTGACTGAGCTGGAGGTTTGCAGACTTGCTGGAGTCCCATCACAGCGATTGAAGTTGTCTGAGATGATTTAGAGGAGTGACTGTGATGTCGCAGTGAGAGCTAACATCACTGTGTGTGTATGAGCTGCTGGTTTCAGACATGTTTCACTTTCAGATTCAAACCAGATGCGACATCTCCTTTTTTAAAATCTTCTTCTCTGCTTATTCTGCCGGTGGCGGTTCTTCAGATTGTGTCAGAGATTTCAGGACAATAACAGCGACCTGATGATGAATGGAGTGGATGAATCAGTCTGCATGAAGATCTCCTCTCTCAATAACGCTCTGTCCCTGTTTGTGTTTGTGTTTTTATCTTCTGCTTTGTCTTTTACTGGAAAACTTTTGTAACTGCCCTTTAAACACTAGAACCAGCAGAGCTTAAATCATGTGGTTACAGATAGCTGTAGACTAGGGGTGTGCAATATTTTTTTAAAAAACTTTATTTTGCTGATGTCGACGATATTTTTCAAAAAAGACTCAATATAGTGTTTTTGTTTTTCCGGTACCTCAACTGCTCGCTCCTGGTCGTCTGCTTAGTTGTCTTTAACGTCTACCGCTTTAAGACATACAGAAGTCTGCAGATTCACGTCTTTTAGGCAACATCCGTCTTTTCAAAGCCAAACCTCCTCCATGCCTCTGCGTTAGCTCACAGCGCTCTCATTTGACCATCATCACACTCGCCAATGTCACTTCTCCCTTATCAACCAATCAGAATACACAGCGATGGCGGAGGAGAAGATACAAAATTCTCCAGATCTAGAGCTGCTGCCTGAGCCAGGACGGAAATACTTTTTTTTCTTTTTTTTGAAGCAAAACCGACCGAACGCTCACTACCGAGGGAAGCAGATGTTAGTTTCCGTAGCCTAGCAACAGTAAACGCAGATGAGAAGCACTCAACTGTGGATGTGGGAGCTGCTTATGGACAAAGAACTGGCCCCCATCATTAGTCATTAGTCATCATATGTACAACTATCACACACCTAGAAAAGGACTTTCAAACAAGACGTAGAAAAAGTATTTGTTCTAAAAGTGAGAGTTCAGGTTCACAGGTGCCTCCTCTGTTGTTCTCACATGCTCGACTGACGCTCATCTCGTGACTCAGTATCAACAGCGGAGCGTCCACAGCTCGGCCTCGTTGACCTTTTCCCATCTGTCCTCCATGACACGACCCGGCCAGCGGACTGCACACATCACCATGTGACCGCTGCAGGTACACGACCACAGTCTGCTGACTCACTGCAGACCAGCGCACACACACACACACACACACACACACACACACACACACACACACACACACACACACACACACACACACACACACACACACACACACACACACACACACACACACACAGGTGAACCCACCATGACCTCTGATCACTCCTGCCCTATGAGCTCCCCCCGCTGCTCCATGGTCTGTTCAGGTCATTCAGGTTCACACTTCCTGAGTTTGTTTTAAGTTATGATTGACCTTTTATGGTGACTCACAGTTTAAAACACATTTTACCACTCAGGGTTCTGCAAGAATGAGAAACGGTTGGCGATCAGGTGTCAACATCCGTCTTTTTACAGCCACACAGAGAGTGTGTTTCAAGTTAATTTCTCCTGGATTACACACACTCACACACACACACACACACACACACACACACACACACACACACACACACACACACACACACACACACACACACACTGAGCTGGGAAGATGAGCAGTGCAAGTTTAAAATGTGTTTTTAACATACTGAAATAGGAACAAAGAAAACACGATTGTAGAGTTTTAAAAGGTTCTTTAGATTATGAGTTAGTGTTTAATGTCCTACAAAAGCTTTACTGCAGGCTTTCACAACATGGTGTCCCCTGACATTCAAATAAGGGTCGCCTGAAATTGATCAATAAAATATATATTGTATATTCAAATATATTGAACACAGGCTGGTCTACTGTGATGGGCCAATGCCAAAACAGGAAACCTGCAGTCTCTGTCTGTCTGTCATCCAGTGTGCAGAACGTCCTCCCAGCGTTTCTTCCTCTGTCCACAATAATGCACGTGAAAAAGCCTAAATGTGCTCTGAGATTGATGTTTACTGTAACACACAATAAAACTATTACACGATTTAAAAGACATAAATTAGAGTAAAAACCTGTTTGTGTTGTGTGAGGTCAAAGTGAGGTCTAAAGCTAAAAGAGGTTGTGAACCATTGATTTAGTGGTTTTCTAAGATGTCTGGTGAAATGTTTGTGTGATTAGGTTTTCAGATCAATAAGAAGTGCACGATGAACAAACAAACTTATGGTATTGAGTTTGTGCGCTCAAACTCTCGAGAAAGGTCAAAAAACATGTGTTTCAAAATTATACAACCTCTTTTTTTTTATTTATGTAAATGTAGTAAAGCTTTTTAAAAAATCAAATCTTCAGTCTATACATATGCAGGAGTTCGCCTGCACTTTTTTAAAATAAAAAAAAGAATTTGCACATTTCTGCTTGCCTTCTGAATTGTTGCTGTTGTATTGAAACAGGAAGCAACATTGTTTGATTTTTATTATTTTCATATCTAAATTTAGAATTCTGGTATCGTGATAAGGCAGTGGTGTAGTGGTGCCTTTAGAAGTGGGTATACTCTTAATTTACCCCCTCAATGTTTTTTTTCTTTAAGTGTCCCAGCCAGCAGAGGATTAACGGTCTCTGTTATGAACAGTTACATGTAAGACTACTCGTGCATATTTAGTTAGTTCATACAGGTAAATAAGAGACAGAGTAGGGAGGGTCATCCTTCACCATCTGAAAAATTGCAGCACACTGATTATTGTCAATCAATCATTGGTGTGAATCAGATGAGATTTAGAAGTGGGCACACCCTATAGAGACTGAAAATAAGTATACTCTGTATACCTGTGTATACCCTGCACTACACCACCGTCAGCATGTCTATAGCAGCTTTTGGATAGCAGCTCGCTACCTTCCTACAATCTTTAAAACTCTGGGACTGGAGCAGGTCTACAGAAACTGATGGAAACGTGAGCTACAGCCTGAAAAAGGGCTGAGTCTTCTCCATCCTCATAGCAGTCGTTAAGACCTTACTGTAGTGTGGTGGCCTTTCAGACTTTTTCAAAAAAATCTTTCTCTTCCACCCTGAAGAAGGCTGCTGCTTGTGTTCCAGGAATCAAACACAAAGCAAAGTTGAAGCATTCTTTCAGCCCAAACTTTACCCATCCCCACGGAGAACCATTACAGTACTAATCCTGACAGAACTGGTAACAATTGGGTTTTTTCTGAGCACATCAACTACACGGTTCATGGAGTTTTCTGCCTGCCTTACCCTGAGTGTTGTCTATTTTGTTATTTGTTTAATATGTTTTTTTCCCTTACTGTGCAAATAAATAAATACTAAATATGGTGCAGAGACTTAGAGCAGCATGTGGTTTCATATCTGTATGTTGAGCTTCTAAAAGCCCAACTACCTCTGATCTCTCATTTTAAGAGATATTTCAGATTTCAGCTCTGCCGATTGTGAGTTTCGTTCTCAGAAACACAAAGACACGTTGGCCTGTTTAAGCCTTCACCTGTTGCTTCAAACACTCCTACTGATTAGAACTAAAGTCACTCTTGATCAGCCTCTTAAAGATTGCTGTGCCTCAACGAAAAACTATTTATGCGTTCACTGTTGCTCCTTATGAACAGAATGAGTTTGACCTGCAGAACCGCTCCAAGCCGTACGACGTAAACACGGCCTGAGAGGACGTGTGTGTGCTTTATGTTTTATAGGCTCTTTCAGGAAAATTACAGGATGAAATCAGCTTAAACCATCGTACACATTACTCCCCCACAGGAAGGGCTGTATACATGGATCCAACCCAACACTTAGTCTTTCATGTTTTCCATCCAACATCTGTGTGCAACAAATGGAAAACCCAGAAGCCAGAACGTCGTCATCCTCACAGTTTTTTATGTTTTCTGTGCATTGCCGTGGAGTTAATGTTCCTTCTCTGTGGCATGATTAGAAATAAAACACACGATGAGGAGGAGAACGAGGCACAGTGGGCCACTCGAGTGCACATGCAGGATCTCCACCTATGGCCTCCTGCTGCACCATGGCAGGATGCCACCGCCGGCAAATCCTGCTGATCTCGTTGTAGGCTTACTGCTTTACAGAGCAGCGAGTGCGGGGGCTTGGAGAGCAGGAAGTGGGCACATTACTGCTCCTCCACGCCCACAGCCTGCCTCCTCCACCTCCCAACACATCACCCCACAACCCTCCCAACCACCTGTGCTGGTCTCACAGGATGCCCCCTCCTCCTCAAACCCCTCCTCTCCCCCCCTCTGCTGCACTTCTCCAAACCGCACTCTGAACACACTTTGTTTTGTTACACTCCACTTCTTCGACGTCAGAGAAGATTCGATTTACTGTAAAGTGACTCAAAAGTCGTCCGCCCAAACCAACCTCCAGAGGAACGTCATGCAGATATAGTTTTGGTTTTATTAAACCAGAGTTTGACATCCTGTCCAAGTGACAGCTGATAACTTTAAACTTTAAAATCAGATTCTTAATAACAGGAAAATTTGTTTCTGCAAAGATGTGGTGGAATTTATTTTAATGCGGTGATAGCAACGGTTGCTGAGTGTCTTTACTGTTGTGTTTTTGTATCCATAAAATCTGTAAATGAAGCTCAAAGCTTCTTCGGGCCAATCAACCAAATACATTACTAATAATTGTATAAACAAAATCACATTATTGTAAAAAAAAAAAAGGTTTAAGATTTTCTTGCAATTTGGCAAATGAAGGTACAAATTGATGAAAAATCATTCTAAGTGTAAAAACTCTCCAGAAGATAATTTAACTTATTTAATTTAAATATTTGTTTTATTGCCATGTGTAAAGAAAATGTGTTTTTTATATAGTTTTATCTGCATATAAACACGGTGCATACAATGGAGGTTTTTTTTTATTATTATGTCAGTTCTGAAAATGAAAAGCACATTTGCAAAAGCAGATAAACTAGTTTTATTTATTCTTTATTTCAGGTAATATCACTCAGACTGAAGTTCAAATATTCTTCAGATCTCCATAAGATCGGCACAAACTGAAGGTTTTTTTTATTTAAAATTAAAATCACACTAATTATTGCTCAACCTACACCGACAGATAAATTCATACAACACGTTTTTTAAATCAAATCATGAAAAGATTTGTTTTTTAGGCATTGGACATTTCTTCATTTTAGAGACTTAACTCATTTTTTAAGAGCACAAACTGCAGTTTCAATAGAAAGATTGATTTTTGTTTACACAGACTTTCAGGTAAAAATAATCGTCTGTGTCTTTTAAGAAGAGATGAGAGGGAAGGAGAAAACTGTGAATTCTGAAAAAAAAGAAAAAGTGGAGAAGGTTTGAGATATTTAAAACAACAAAAGTCTGCTCTGGTTCAGAGTCTAAAAAATGGAAGAAGCTGGCGAGCTTCATAACTCACTATGCGTCGCTGAGGCTTGACTTTTGAACTTTTCTACATCATGCTGACATTACGGCAGAAAACTTACAGAAAAACAGGAACCTTAAACAGGAGACAGACAGAAACCTAAACTACCTGCAGCTCCACAAACACAAAGGTTGACAACATTTTGAATATGCTGATTCTTTTTGATGCCATGTGTGTTCAAATGATTCAATCTTCACCTTTTCATTTCCTCTTATTCTTTTATTTCTCTTTTCGTTTTGTCTGAGGAGGAGCTACCAGAGAAGTAAAAGTCCATGTGTTTCTCAGTAATTACACCATAAAAATGATTGATTTTATAAGGTTTGTATATTGTATTTATTTGAATAATCATTTGCAGGACATATTGGCTTTGGCAATATGGAGTGATGATCTGTCAACCCAATAAATCTCATTTGAATTGAATTGAGAAAGAGAGACTGTCTAAAGTGCACCAGAGCATTAGCAACATTTCTGTACTGAAGTGTTGCCAATATTTCTCTGCAATTTAGACATTGTGCAGGAGGATGCCAGCAATTTTTGATGATTAAAAACAGGAGATTTACAAACACTTGTTGCCTTTGCCCTCTTCATTTTTGTCCCGTGGTATCAAAAAAGCCATCAATGTTATTTAAGTTGATAAGTATTTTATCTAGGTATTAAAGTCTGGTATTGAATCAACCCTGACACCTCAGGGTTTAAACTGTCAGGGTTTCATGATCAAGCAGCTTTAACAATGTGAATACAATGACAAGCTTTTCTGATCGAGCCACAGATCAAATGTTGTTTATTCACTGATCAATAGTTCCTCAAAGACAACGTGCTGTTCACTCCGACCTCCAGGAAACAGTTTATCATTTTCTATTTACACAAACGTAAGAGCTTCATACACACACACACACACACTCACACTCACACACACACACACACACACACACACACACTCACACTCACACACACACACACACACTCACACACACACACACACTCACACACACTCACACACACTCACACACACACACACACACACTCACACTCACACACACACACACACACACACTCACACTCACACACACACACACACACACACACACACACACACACACTCACACACTCACTCACACACACACACACACACACACACACACACACACACACACAGGAGGATTTCTGACCTCTCTTGCAGCTGCTGTCACCTCCAGCTTCACAGCATCCTAAACTCTGCATCCTTCACTTAAACAATGATCTCACCATCCCGACTCTGATTGTTTGAATTCCTTCCACTTTGCCCGACTCAATGCCACTTCTATTTCCCATCAACCCCGAGGACGGAAAGAGAGGCCAGGGAGAACAACAAAAAAAAAAAAACACCTCTGCAGGAAACTTAGAGAGAGACCTGGAGCTACATGGAAACTAGCTTTGTTTGGTCCCTCACAGCTCATGGTTTAAATGAGTGTCAGTAACATCAGTGACTCTCATCAGAGAAGAGAAAGTTTTATTAAAGATGTGGGGGTAATAAAAGTTTATTATTAAAGTTCATTACCTGCAGATGAGGTAACAGTACAACTAGTGTTGTAGAAAAAGACCACACTAACCGAGACCACGTCATACCAGAGACCAGAGTGCTCTGAGATAAGACCAAGACCAAGACCAAGACCAAGACCAAGACCATAAATATCAAAGAAAAGTCATCATCTTGTGTGCAGGGGGCAAGCCCGCTCACTTAGACCGTAACACTGGGAAGGTTGCGGCTGTAACCAGGGGATACAAATCAAGTTAGAAATGAATTGAGATTATTTGTTCTTTTAGAAAGGGGCATTTTCCTTCTACTCACAGTGATGACGTGGACAAATAGCCGATCAGTGGTGGTCTTAACCGGTCTTGATTTAAAATCTGGGGTCCTCCCAGTCTGAGACCGAAACAAGACCAAGTTAAAATGCTTTCAATTCCGAGAAGATGGTCTTGGAAATCACACTGGGTTAAACAGAAACTGAAAGCAGCCATGGTTTTTACTTTCAGACACTTTTAATGAGTTTAACTGTAATAATTCAGCCACGGGCAGAAAGACTCTGGTGATTGCATGAAGACAGGCAAGCGCTTCACTGTTGCAGGGTGCGCTGTAATGTCAGGGAGGAAAACAAAAGGGTGTCACATACGAGGATGTGACCTCGAACTTCAGAGGAAGAAGCACACAGCGGCATTGTTCTGCAGGAGGGTGGAGAAAAACGTGTCCAAACTGACACAAAGATGTCTTCAGACTGGAAACACAAAATACTGCTGATCAAAAACCTATACCTTTAAACTCTGTCAGGTAGACTTTATTGAAGCATTTACGGTGTGCTCAAGGTGCAAGCTTGTTAGATTTACTACAAAAAGATTCTCCTTTTCTCAGTCTAACTTCAGAATTTTAAGGTAAAAAGAGAAAACTATCCTTTTACTCAACACCAATAATATGTTGCAAACATATCTGTAAGATTTAGACAGAGTGCAAGAGTTTGTCTGCAGGTTTATTTTTTGTGCTTTTTAATTCCAATACCCAGAGATAGGACAGCGGGCAGAGTCAGAAATCGGGAGAGACAAGGAGGGAAAGGAGCCACAGATCGGACCCGAATCCAGGCTGCAGGCTTGTAGGATCACAGCCTCTGTATAGCCTGTGTATATAGGCCCAGATTGTCTGCATGATTGGCAGTTTAAAGCAAGAAATGACCCAATATTGGGTGATTAGAACTTCTATTTTAATCGCTGTAATATCAGGTGTGGATGTTGTTTGATTTTCTTGAATCGTTTACAGCTTAATATTCTGATATCGTGACAGCCCTGGTGAGAGCTCCGGCATTATTTGTGACTCAGCAGCTGTGAAGAGAGAAAACTGCTGACAGGCGAAAAAAGCCTTAAAATCAGCTTTTTATGTGTTTTCAAAGATCCTCAGGAGGAGCTGAAACACCAGAGGAGGCCCTCACCCCTGAGACACACCGCCTGCTTTCACAGCAAACTGCTCTAATGTGTTATGGTATGCATATCGTTTCTACAGCGGCAGAAGGGGGGCGGGCGGGCTCAGGGGACCACACAGACAACAGTGTTGACTATGAATAACCCCCGTAACCCCTCCAGGAAATACAGCGTGGATAATACAGAGGAATCAGGCCGAGTCCGCATGCCGTGATAATGGCTCCGTTACTGTTACCAAGGTGAATATCTAGACGCGCTGAAAGCATGTGATGCGACTCTTTGGCGGCCATTTTCCTGCGGTGGGCTCACGCCGGGGAGAGAGAAAACTGCAGCGCACACGTCATTCACGTTCTCTGACGCCCGGAATAATAATAGAAGAAGAAAGACCACACACAAGTCAGGGGAATTCAAAACAACGAGCCGAGTCAAAGCATGCCTGTGTCTGATACACAGCTCTGAGAGTGTGTGTGTGTGTGTGTGTGTGTGTGTGTGTGTGTGTGTGTGTGTATGTGTGTGTGTGTGTGTGTGTGTGTGTGCAGAAAAAACACCCGTAACACATGCTGAAGTTTCACAGACGTTTTTACCAACTTAACAGTCATTGTTTCACAATCAACACACACTCAGTATGTTTACATGCACAGGACAGTTGAGATACTGTTACAGTTGAGCAAACTGTAAAGTGATGCTTATATGTGTCGTACATTTCATACATGCTCTCTGCTTTCCGTTCCAATGCTATGCACGCTCTCCCTATAGCGTATGGTGATATCTCAATGCAAACGCCACTTCTGCTCTGCTATGCCTTCATGCTATTCGACCTCCAGGTTAAAGCCCGCCATGGAGATCGTGGTAGTGTTACAAAATGGCTCAGTGGTGCCCCCTACAACATTTTTAAAAAATGCAGCCCCTGCAGCATGTTCAACATGGGATTATAAAATTAAACAGGCATGTGTGCATTGTTTTTCTCTACAATAAAGCCTCTTGGACCCATATCACTAACAGGACCATTTTGAAATTTTAGTTTAAAAAATGGCTCAGATTAGCCATTTCCAATGCTCCCTCTGGGATTAACTCCTCCTATAGGGGATGAGTCCAATCCACTTCAATTTTACTTGCAGAGCTAGAGGAGACCATGTTGAATTCTTTTTTTTTTTTAAACTTGTGTACAAGTAGCTCTTTAACTGTCTTCCATATAGTGTTAAATCCTGGAGACTGGAGAGGAGCAGCTCCTGCAGCTCACCGGCTGTAAGCTAACTAAATGTAGCAGCAGCTCGTCTACACTGAGTTTAAACAGACCTCTGCAATCCCCTGCTGCCAGTAGTTGTAGTAGTAGTGCTGCACTAATCCAATACAAACAGGTCATTACACTGTGCTAAATGTTTTCTCTTCCTTCACTGAACGCTGCTCTACACACTCATTCTTCTAAAACCGTTTCAAACCGCTTCCCTCTCCCGTCCCCTCTTAAGTGTTTTAATTCCACAGCTATTAGGACCAGATGTGCATCATTTCATTAGCTCGACATGCTTTGCGTCTTATGGTATGGATGAACCAACGGGGACGGGGTTACCAAAGAAGCTTTAACGCAGAGTTCAGGAGGTGAAGCTCTGCGCCTGAGGCCCGCCGTCTGTGAGGTCATCAAATATGTTTGACGCAACTGTCTGCGTGATTTACGTGTTTCTGTAATTTCTAACAGGCAACACGGGAAGGAAAAAAAACAAAACAAACCAAAACAGAGCGCTCAGAAAAGTGCCTGTGGTGCTTTGGACTTGAAGGCTTCTTGGCACAGGAGCAGCAAAACACACAGACAAGCTCTGACTCTGCAACCGCAGACTGACGGGAGCTGGCAGGATAATGCAATCTGATTTCACACGCCTGGCCATAATGCCAGTGCACATCGCTGCCCTGAACGGCAGGAGGAGAGGGACGAGCAGCCATGATATGACAGAAGGAAGAGAGAGAGAGAGAGAGAGAGAGAAAGGGGGGGGGGGGGAACAATAGCTCTGAGTGTAAAGTGCAGGATCTTAGATTTCTCCCAGCAGAGCTGCTCCATCTACGCCTCACACTGGCAGCGGCCCAGTCAAACATGCCTTTGTGCTGACGTGGGAGAGCTATGGGAACATGTTTTCTTCTCCTTTTCCTGGCCGAGGCTGAGGCTAAGGGATGTTGGGCTGAGCTAGTGGGGGTTACTCAAATATCCTCAGTGATGCAAACAATCCTTTAATGACGCAAGGGGGGGGGGGTTAAACCTCACTTTTGAAAGAATCAAAAACACTGCAGCTCATATGTCTGAAATCACACACAGACATCGCTCCATCACATCCTCCTCCAAGTGCAATTTCATGAATCATTAACCCATAAGTGCCTGGTTACTTTCTGAGCATGAGCAGCTTCTTCTCTGATCAGCATCTTAATTAGCTCGATGGCAACTTCAGCAGCAGAAAATATAATGACGCAGGGGTTCAGACGAAACCTGGAGCAGGAGTGTCTTGAGCCTGGGACGGTACAGTTCAAAAAAAAAAAAAAAAAGCATGAATGGTGGGACCGGCGGGGTCACATGAAGGGATCCTGTTGCCGTGTGGGACTTCAGCTGTGGCCGGGGAACCCTGAGGGACTCATTATGTGGAGATCCCCCCTGACAGAACCGCTCAGACAGAGAGAGAGACGTTCCCAAGACAAACTCCACTGCAGAGACGATGGCCTTGTTATATAATAACAGTCATTTTGTCCCACTTTATCTTTGTGAAGGGACTTCACTGAGATGCACCTGCAAGCCTTACAGACACTGACATGAGTCGTGTCAGAACGGTGAAAGTCAGCTTTTTGCTAATCAGCAGCTGAATCCTGGAACAAATGACAGTATCTGCTTTGCATGAATGCACTTTTGGACATTAAAAAATTGGTTTTAAACCTCTTAACCTAAGTCTGAAACTGTTTCACACAAGTGTACTTTTTAATGTATTCTTCTTAAACAGTGTAATTATTGGATTTGTATCTCTTTCAGTACATTTGACGCTTTATCTTGCACACCTGAGTTTATCTGCTTTTTATGCATTTGACTAATTGTTTTCACTCAAATGTCCTTAAATCAATCTGTCTTCTGTTTTCTTTTTTTTAAGGTTAATTGTCTTTTAATTTCTTCTCTAACTGACTAGATATCATAAGTGAAGGTTGCCCCTCAATGATTCCTCAAATATGATTAAAGGTTGATCTAAATGGCCAACAGGGTACCCAGTGCACAGCCTATACCTTCTCAGGTGCGCATGGTTGCAGGAACATACCATGAAAAATAAATCAATAATCTGTGTTTAGCCTGTAGCTTCCTCAGGTTCCCCCAGCACTTAAAAAAGCCTGAAATTTGTGCTTATTCGCTTGATTTTTTTCCTCTTAAAAGAAGAATTGGGCGGTTGAAAAAGTCTGAAACAATGAGCAGGTTTTTTTTTCTGGATGCACAAAGATGCTGCATTCAGAAATTCCAAATATTCGTTCAAATTCCGAGAATTCCAGCAACACAAAATACACAAAAATGACATTTCAAACTGCAAAAATCACTACTTTTTACAATGACTGGAGAGTGTTTGCTATCAGTGTCAAGATTGCCATGTTATATATTTGTTTCCTTCCATACACGGATGGACAAAGAGACAAAGAATCCCGATGCAGAGAGTAAACATGCCCGATATGTGAGTTGACAGAGTGAGAGGAGCAGCAGAGACAAAGCCTGGCAGATTGGATGAAATGGCATTTAAGCCTGACTGAGTCACTGTGGGGTTTACAGTTTTGGACACCCCTCCTCCTCCTCCGCCTCCTCAACCCCCTCCTCACAATAAGCAGAGGATTGCCATGCATGGGAAAAGCAGGCAGCGGGGCTATACTGTACAGAACAAAAGGCTCTGTGCGTAAAAGTACGCATGAGTGCTGCCGCCGTGCACGTGTTTGTGCGAGCAGAGCGATGTCAGTGAGCGACAATTTGTTTTTTATTAACTCTGACAACGATGACAGAAATAAAAGCATCTCCTCTGCGCGCACTCTGACTCATCTGCAGTCAAATGTTTTTACATTTTCAAAGCGGTAAACGCAGCGCTGCGTTTCCGTCCTGTGAGAAATGGAGGATGATGATGATGATGATGCGATCCCCTCAGTGCCATCATCATCGCGTTGCATCAGCACAAACAGACAAAGAGGCTGGAAGTCACCGCTCCTCAATTTGCTGTATCACCGCATTAATGGCAGCAGCAGCAGCAGCAGCATCACTCCGCTCCCGCATGAGTCAAACGCACACGTGGCGATCAAACAATAGTATCCCGAAATAAACCCGTTTATTCTGCTTTAATGGTCTGCAAATACATCCTTCTCACTTCTGCGTGGACACTGTGGACACGTGCCTGCTTTTCTGTCAAGAATAGAGCAGCAAAAAATGTACAAAGCATTTTTTTTATTATTATTTTTAACACCTAAGCTCCATTAAATGTCATAAAATATGTGCAGCCAGTCTGTTTTTTAAAACAAAAATCTAATGTCTAAAATGTGTTTCCCCCGCATCTTTCTTTTTTTCTTTTACTTCATCTTGCACGGCAGCATAAATCACCACTACACCTTTCACTGAGTGCTACACAATAACAAGAGTGACAGGGACTGACTAAGCCACTACACTGCAGCACCCTTTCACATGACAATGCAGGACCGCTCCACCGCTCCGCGCGTAAAGACGCAGCTGTTTTCAGAACAAGTCGCCACACGATTATTAATACATGTGTTATTTAAATTCATTATACCGTTCAGGCAGTCCCGATCTTTTTTTTTTTTAAACACAAATGGTTAATAAACATGTAAATAAGGGTTCTGTTTCGGTTAAAGCTCCGTCGAGCGCTGCAATGAGGTGATTCCAACAACACAGACCTCGTCCTTACACAGCAAATATTTTCACGATTTGTTTTTAAAACAAATCAGTCATGAGATATGAGATTAAATCTTAACAGATAGGAAAAGGTTGGATTTCTATTTTTTTTAAAAACAACAAAAAATCAGCGATA
This sequence comes from Labrus mixtus, assembly GCF_963584025.1. Taxonomy (NCBI): domain Eukaryota; kingdom Metazoa; phylum Chordata; class Actinopteri; order Labriformes; family Labridae; genus Labrus; species Labrus mixtus. The sequence continues at coordinate 24,029,403 of NC_083623.1, forward strand.
TTAATTTATAAATAAGAGCATGCTTTGTCTTGAGCTCGATATGAATCTGATGCATGTGCAGCTGAATGAGTGTGTAAAGTGACGCTGCAGGTGACAGCTCTTTACGGAGCATTTATGCCCCGGCATGCCTCCGCAGGGATCACCGACACATCTCCCCCTCTCTATGTGCAACAAAACACCCGAGAACCGGGGAGCGCACACGGACACGGAGTGTTGACTCAAAGCACAACAGGATGTGGTACAAAGAGTTGAGTTTCACTCCTGAACCCGCGTTCACACCCAATCACATTTACACCCCTTCACCGCCGAGCTCTCAGGATTCATGCATGCGGTTTATTCTGTGTTTTTCTATCTGCGACTTTTTTTTTTTTTCCCACATATCACACAAACACTGAGGACTCCCCTGTTCTGTTCTGCCTGCCTGCCTGGAGAAGCCCACCGCGGCACCGCTGCGACACTTACGCAAGTTTACAACTCGGTTATGAGAACGTCAACACACACTGAGAAACACAAAGAGAAATAAGAGCGAGGCGTTGGTTTGAGAAAGAAAACGGTGCATGCCAGCTCACCTTTGACTTTCTATTCTGCTCGTATTCCAGCCCGTGCGTCCGTTTCCCACATTAAGTTCTTTCACATGATGACTCGCTTTGTCGTTTCCTCAAAGCCTCCCGGCTGCACACACATCACTTATCCCCTTCTTCTTCTTCTTCTTCTTCTTCTTCTTCTTCTTCTTCTTCTTCTTCTTCTTCTTCTTCTTCTCCTCCGCTCGGTTAATTCTCACTGATTTAAAAAAAAAAAAAATTCGGTCTGTGATTGTACGGTGTGTGTGCGCGCGCGCGTGTTTCTGTGCGTAATGTGTGCGTGGTGCTCCCGCGCGGCGTGCCGCTCCGTCTCCGCTGTTTGTTTCACTCGACTGGTCCGCCTCCTCTCTCTCTACTCTCTCAGTCGCTGCGTTGTTGACATTCGGCCGCTGACGTCACTCTATCCCCCCCTCATTCACAACATCGTCAGCTCCGCGCGGGATTTTGCGTACGTGAAGGCGGGAAGCGCGAGCGTTGCTCAGCAGAATATGCGCAGTGCAGCTTCGTGAATCACGCAGCTGGCTGTTCGCGCAAATCCCCCCCGCCCCAACCCCTCCTCCCTCCCCTCCGTCCACACACAGCGGGAACATGACGGTGAAAGATGACACAAGGCATTTTTCACAGGCTGCGGACAGAAGAGGGAAAACAAATTCAGAACAGTGATGTATTGTCTTTTTTCAAACCACACCAACACTTCTCATCTTTCTCATTTAAACACGCCGATTATCTCTGATAAATAGGCTACAGCTCCGGAATCATATTGATAATAATAATAATAAGAAGAAGAACATAAGAAGAAGAAATAACGTTGTTTCTATTGGACTTTTTAAAACAGATGTTTACAAAGTACTATGAAGAACTATGAAGAAGGGAATATAACTAATTAAGCATCAATAGTGAGACCATCTGTGGTGGCCCTGAAGGTCAACTACCACTAATACTTCATGATTGCAAAACACTTTTAACCATACGCCAAAAAATTTAACAGAATGCAATAATATTTCATAAAACGTAAATGCATTTCCAAGAAATGTAAAAATACTCCATGAAACATCAAAAACATTTCTCTTCGGCTACTGCGAACTCATTTCTAATTCACATCTCCACAGATGTTGGAATATTTCTGCAGAACGTGAAATGGTTTTGGCATCCAGTGAAATGTTTGTTGCAATTATGAAATATTTGAGCAGTTGACCTTGGCCAGTTGGCCACTGTACCAAACAGAGAGTAGTAAACAAAAGCAAAAGCAAAAGCAAAAGATCAACAAGAAAAAAAGCAAAATATACAACAACAATAAATGCAGATGAAAGTAAAAACAAAAGGCCTGAAAAGGCTGGTAAAGTATAAAAGAAATAAAGCTGAAGAAGTGAAATAATAAACTAATAAAAACAATAAGATGAATGAAGAAGACTAAGAAGACAGCATCAGATCACAGAAAATAAAAAGGATACTTTAGAAGGTAATTAAAAGCACTAAAGGAAGGTTAGAGGATTACATCAACAGAGCAATAAAATGAATATAGGAAGAGATCAAATTAAAATGAGAGACATCACATCAAAGCGAGTCTGTAAAAGTGAGTTTTAAGAAGTGATTGAAAAGATGTCACTGAATCTGCTCGTCAGGGAGGTTGTTCCAAAGTAGAGGAGCCCTTACAGGATGGTCACCTTTAGATTTGAGCCTCAACTTTGGGACAGAAGGGCCCCGCTTGAGGATCTGAGGTCACAAGAGGGCTCATAAGAGGTCAGCGTTACAGAAATGTAAATACAGGTCAAGAACAAGACGAACTTTAAAAGTGATCAGTGAAATCTTCAAATCAGTTCTTAAAGTGACCTGCAGCCAGTGGAGGGAGAAGAGGAAAGGAGTGATGTGATGTGATGTTGTCTGTTAAAAACCAATCAGAAGCCGAGCTGCTGCGTTCTGGACCAGTTGGAGGTGGGAGAGTGATTCATGTGTGGCACCGGGAGGGAGGGGGGTTGTGGTAGTCCAGACGAGAGAAGATCAGTGAATTAATAACTTTCTCCAGGTCAGCAGGGGGCAGAATGGGTTTGATTTAGGAAATGGATCTCATGTGGATGAAACAGGATTGTGTTGTTCGAAGGTGAGGTCTGAATCAAAAATTACACAAAAAAAAGAGACGACTCCAAAAATATGTTTTCTCTGCTTTTTGGTTTGTGTTTGAGTAAAATCGACATGTTTTATAGAACAGGGATTCCCAAACCTGCACCATGCCCTATTGTTTATACGGTGAGAAGGCAGACTCAGAACGAACACCTGCCGTCTGAGTCATTAGAAGTAAACCGACTCTGCACATGAAAAAATATCATTTGTATGAAAGCATCATGCTCAACTGTCTGTTTTTAAAAACTTATTCGCAGAGTCTGTCGAGAGTTTGCAGGTTTTACTTCCAGGTATAGGCTTTTCATAAAACAGACCGAATATATCATTTTAGAAACAGACTTTTTAACTCAATGACTCTTATTTTTCAGCAGCAAGAGGAAAATCAAGTCGAGTCATGGTGAAGATTTGTTGACCGATTAATTTGTTTGGCTCTAGCTGGTCTGTCTTTTAGTGACAATAGTTCCAGTCATCTGCCGCCATAAACTCTCTGACTGAGGTTTTCATTTCCTTTCTAACTAGGGGAATCATGAAGGTCCAGTTTGCTTGTTCTGCTGCTGCTGCTTTCTGCTACCGTGCACTCTATACATTATGGTTGGCTGATGTTTCAGGACATGCTTATCCAAGAGAAGATGAGTGCTGACGATTACACCAAAGAGATGAAAGACTCTTCCTTCGTTTATTACACCAACCGGTGTGTGGAGAGAAACATCTTCATCATAGGCGAGCACACCTCTGTGCAAAAAAGTTTGTACCACTGATGGAGAGAGGCAGGGCGAGCCCACTAAACCAACTGCTGCACACTTGCACATGTTAATGCATGCATTCAGAAAGCTCTATTCACTCATTCTTGCTGCTCACATTGACTGCTCACGGCAGATCAAATTGTACATCGGGCCACCGGGAAATGTCCTGGTGCTCCAGACGTCCTGCTTGACAAAACATTTGTTATGAATTTGATTTAAACAAATAAAGATTGATTAATTGATTGATAATGAAACATCTGTCTAGGCTGTGTAACAACAAGCTGCTAGCAGCTTTCTTTGCATTTCAATGTGTCACTTTCTCTTTTGTTTGTGCACTTTCACAAACAAAAGCACTTTAATATGAAGGGTCAAAACAATTAAGAAAACAAGGGATGTTTGGGGGGAATATTCAGGTTTCCAGACCGAAGCAAACAAACAGAAATGCAAATGATTATGTTAAATGAGTGAAGCGAGGTGGTGGGAGGGAGGTAAGCCGGAGAACGCTGCACAGCTTAAACATCAGCAGTGTGAGGGAGGCAGCGTTTTGTTCTGGAGGAAGCTCACATCCTTTTTTGGACAAGCGAACACTCACTGGAGATGTTTTAATTCCTTATGTATAAAACTCCCCCCAGGGAGTTTGCATGTAATTATGAATTATCACAGTAACACAGACAGCCCCCTTCACTGAGCGACATTCAAAGAGCAGCTCCCTGTGCTGCTGCACGCTTCGAAACCACAATTTGAGATGTCGCTGCTGACATCAAAACAACACCACCGTCAGGCGAAGAATGTGAGAAAATATGGCACACAGTATTTAAAGATGAGAAGGGAGACTTTTAAAACAGGCGTATACTTTCGGTCAAAATGTCTCAACTAAACTTAAGACACAGGTATTTGGTAACTTTCTCTCTTTGAATGGTAGAGAAAAGCATCAACATTATTAGATAATGTCAGTCCTTCCATCCATCCATTATCTATACTGCTTACCTGTTCAGGGTCGCAGGAAGCTGGAGCTGATCCCAGCTGTCAATCAGGCGAGAGGCGGGGTTACACCCTGGACTGGTCGCCAGTCACTCACAGGACTGACATATTAATTATTATTAATTTATGGTTTATTTGATAGAGACAGATACAATATACATAGACAAACTGAAAACAGCAATCCAATGCAAGTATCATAGTGCAACACTTGTCCCTAGAAGGGCTTTTGTGTAGATAAAAAATAAAAACAGTTAAAAAAGAGAAAGAAAGAGTAAACTGGGAACACTAGGATACAGATAAGATTCAAACTTAGCCTTTGTACAAACAGCTAAACATGATCCGGTAGTGAGTTCCAGGATTTTACTCCTTTCACAGAAAAAAATCTGTTTGAGCGAAAGATGTTTTTTCAAAATGAAACTCTACAGTTGCCACTTGAAGCTGCTCTGCTGCAGCCCTGCAGTCTCTATAGAGACAGACGAGCAGCCACACTCACCTTCACACATGTGGATAATTAACCGAGCAATTAAACGAGCATGTCTTTAGACTGTGGGAGGAAGCCGGATTACCCAGAGATAACTGACGCATGCACAGTGAAAACATAAAAAACTCATGTTATCTGACGGGGGATACCAACCAGGAACCTCCTCGCAGTGAGACTACATTACTAACCTAATAATGTCAGTATTATTTAAAAAAACTGCAGTTCCCTGAGACGTCTAAAACTGACTCAACAAAACATGTTTACAGCCTGGTAGAAGAAGAAAAACCAGTTTTGATCTCTGTAGCTCATTTCTCTCTTCTATTAAAATTAAAGTGATGTATAATCTAATAATTGGTTGGTGGTTGAGGGCTTTGTGTCTGCTAGTGAGCTGAATTAGGCTGCAGCTCAGCTTACAGTCCCCGAAAACTGAAGCGAAGAGCACTGGAGAAACACTGATTATGTTCCCCATTACACCACTAAATAACTAAAAGATTTAGATTACATCAGGGTCCAATCAGGGGTGGCCAAACACATTTTAAGGGGGGCAATGCCACCCCTGGTCCCCCCTCTGGACATGCCACTGCAGCCAAATTCCTGCATTTAATTCCTACATTTCTAATCTGGTGAATGGATTTATACAAATTAAAGTAATGTATAAGTGGTGAGTTTAAACATGACTGTTACTCACTGCCAACTTCTTCTCTGTGAATTCATCACCACCACACCAACACTTTAACATGCAGTCTTCTTCTTTTGTTGTTGTTGCTTTCAGTGAAGCCATTATCAGTTTTAATACCTCATCTGTGTGATGCTGTGACAACAGACAATGTGTACTCTTCTGATTATATGTTAAAGTACAGAACATTATTAGGTGGGGTTCATCAATAAGAAACAAAAGTTAACAGGAAAACATTGCATTTCTGATATTTCTGTCTCAGCTCATTCGTTTGATGGGGCAACAAAGTGAAAATGGTGGAGAATCCATCATTCTGGACTTTGAATGAGCTGGTCGTGTGTGTCAAATATAAAGTCAATCCGCATAACGCTGTAAGGGGGGAGTAGCCTTTAAAAATGTAGATTTGTTTCATAATTACAGTGTAACAATTACAATTGTTAGTGTATTTCTTGGGAAGCCAATGCACATAATTTTATTATAATGTTGACGTTAAGTTTCATGTTTCTACTTCGTTCCATCTCAAAGAAATCTGAGCCGTAGGGACAAATGAACCATTTTGTTTAGACTGTATCATGTTTGTGATACTTTGAGCATAATATGATTGAATAAGATGAAATCATCATATTGATAGCACTGACTTTCAACAATTTGGAAACTGGAAAGCCTCCCAGTTTCAGGAAACAGTAACAGCTAGTGGACTTACATACCACATCCAAGTGGAAGAGAAGACCTCATCAGGTTGAGTTCAACACATTAATCAATAAGATAAAGTGACTCAAACCATTTAATTATTCTGCAACTGGACCCCCCACCCCCACCTTGAAGACATTCATCTTCTCTCAGTGATACGCTAATTGAAAATGTATCAAATTTAATCTGACCAGAGTGCACCTCGGCAGAATCAGCAGCAGACAAGCAAACTGGATCTTCATGACTCCCCTGGTTAGAAATATAAAGCTCAGTCTGAGAGATTATGGCAGCAGACGACTGGGACTGAAAACACACCAACGTCCATCTGATAAATCAACATCAGCTCAAGACAAGTCATCCATTGTTACTAAACAGCAGGTCAACTAGAGCCAAACTTTGTGAATGAATCAGTTAACAAATCTCCACCATGAAGTACTTTTCGTCCTCTTGCTGCTAAAAAAACAGAAATTAATAAATGAAGATAAAAATGTCTTATATACCATATAATTATATATATATTATATACATAGCATATTTACCATGGTGAATCCTTTATGTGGTAACCAGCAGGTGAAACACAACAACCTCAGTGCCTTATAAGGGAAAAGTGACCTGAAGCACAAAGTCATATGAAACTATAACACTGGTATCAGAAATCAACGTTTTGTTAAAAACAGCAGCTTTCTGAGAACCTTTGCAAATCAAATGTGTGAAAGAGAGATTAAGAGTCCACGTGGACAATGGCTCTGTGTTGATAATATTTAAAAACTCACACTGTGAATACGGCTGCATGTCCTGTCTTTTTTTTTTACGTCTCACTTTGTGCCCTCCAAACACAACGCCATTGACTTCAATCTTTGGACCAGTTTTTGGTTGCTCATGGTTACGGGCATTAACGTGGGCACAAGATCATTTGATAATAACACAATTTCAACTGTCTCAGGGGAGAAACAAATAATTCCTGCACTTTACAACAACAGTCTTTGCACCATGGTGTAAGATAGGACCAGAAAACTGCCAAGTTTTTTTTTCTGAGCGCCAGCGTCTTTGTTCAATGGTTTGTAATGAGGAGAGAGCGTTTGCAGTAGGAAGCGGCCGTCTGGAGAAAAAAACGTGGCGCCCAGTGTCTTTTTTCCGAGCACAACGCATTTTTTTGCGGCTGCTCCGAGGGCTTCAGCTGAGAATCGTTTTCAGAAAGGCGCTGTTGACGTCCAAATGTATGATATTCTCTGTATTTTTGCCGCCTACAGAACGTGTCTTGTACTCACATCCTCTTTGCTCCATGTCTTCTGGGGTGAAAACAGTGTAAAATAAAAAATCATGCACTTCACGAGTGTGAACTGTACGTTTATCTGTATGCCTAAATATGTATATTCTATCAATCTCACCATTGTTTGTTTCTAGTGACCTCATTTGGGTCTCGAGCTTTGGGTCTGGAGGAAAGCATCAGTTTAGCTTTGGGCGCCATAGATCTCAGGGGGGTTAAAGGCTTTGTCTGGCTTTGTCTGCTCTGAGGTTGTCAAAACAAGATTTGCACATTTCTACTAAAATCCTAACACACTTACTGGATAGTCTATACCTGTGTTTTTCAAAGTGGGGGTGCTGACCCTGTTAGGGGTCAACAGACAGTGCTAGGAGGAGTGAAGGAAAGGGAAATGAAACAGCAGTGTCTCCCTGTAGTCTCAGTGATGTAAAAGAAGGACAGCTCAGCTGACGAGTCCAAAGTAATATCCACTCAGCTTTTCTTACATACAAGTAAAACAAAAAAAAGCTGGGAACCACTGCCATGAGACAGTATAAATTACAAAATAAAAGCTTAGCTTGATGTTTACCTACACCGTGTTACTAAAGCTGTCATATTAAGCTAACTTATGAATTATCATTAAATAAAAAAGTGGTTCTCAACTGGTGGGTCGGGAGCCAAAAGTGGGTCCCAGAACTGTTTCTCAGTGGGTCGAGAATGTGTGCCTGGAAAAGAAAACTGTATCAAAGTCTATACATTTATTTTAAACATTTATTTTGTTCCATTTCATTGCTCAGTGTCACATGTTTTGTACCGTCTGATTGGTTGAAAAATATCATCAATTTGGGTCGCGATTTGTCAAGAAGCAGTTTGTGGTGGATCCTGAGGCTACACCAGTTGAGAACCACTGAAATAAATCACATTCTTAGATGAGGATTAATACAGAACACTAGATGTTTTTCTTTGATAATTCTCACGTCGTTTGGCCTGAGTATGGATACTGAGGAACTGTGGAAACTGTGGGGGTCAGGGGTCAAAAAACGCCTAGGCAGTTTTTTTTTGTCCCAGCCCCTGTAATAGGTGAGTTGCAGCATATATGTGTTTCTACAATAAACAAACAAATTAATAACAATTAATAATCTTGATATCAATATTGATAAAATATATTCATGATTAAGTTTTTGGCCGAAATCAAGCTGCCCTTTTCTAAATGTTCTGGCTAATATGAAACGGTTGGGCAGCCCTATCCATGTCTCTGCAGTAATAAATGCATGACAGGACGGATTTGAAGCCAAACAATAACATTCCTCACATGTTGCACAATCAGCGGGGATTGGAGAGTTTGCACACAGAGCGGCTTCCCTCTGCATGCTGCTTCCTCTCTGTGTCACAGAGGAGCAGCAGACGTTTCACATGCTGCTCTTATTAAGCCTAATTATGCTTCCTGACACAAGAACACACTGTTTGTCCACAGTGTGAGTGCTGAGCGGGAAGGCCATCGCTCTGTGGACTCTTTCAACCCAAACCCTACTCCCCCCCCCCCCCCCCCCCCTCCACTTCCGAAAACCTAACTTCAGTCAGCCGCCTTTAGGAGAGGTCATCGGGTGCAGGAATGCCGCGGCTGCTCACTCTGTGTCTGTGCATTTGTGTGTGTGTGTGTGTGTGTGTGTGTGTGTGTGTGTGTTCAGTCTATAGTCTGTAATTAAATTCTCCTCATGCATTTAGAGCATTGGGAGCATGAGGGAGATGTTGACAGCGAATGCAGCGCCCTGAGACAAAGAGGTCGAGTCTCACAGCCCCTTTAGACACGGGTTCTCCCACCTCCACGAGGCCCCCCCGGCCCTGCTTTGGAGCTCCACAGCTCTCAGAATGAACACCCTCAGAAGTCCTGAAGGTTTCTGCGTGGATGAATATGAATATGAATACCTTCACTAATCCAGGGGGATTAGCTGCTGGATTGTCAAATGTGTCTCTGGACCCCCAAAAATTACCCCGCAACAGATTCTTTTTTAGTGCCATACTTTTAAAATTTTTTGGCATTTAGCTTCTTAATTCGGGAGCCCACTGATTTTCCTTTGTCACATTTGACTTTTAAATTTGGAGTAATGCATAATAATTTCAAGCTACACTGTGCACAGGCTGCAGTGAAATCTCTACCCGTCTTCCGGGCTCTTAGAAGTAGGCTGACTTTGCACATAAAAAAAGTAACGTTTGGATTAAGCAAAAAGCTCGACTGTCAGTTTAACTATGTTTACTGTCTGTCAAGACTTTGCAGCCTATGTATCAAGACTCGAATCAGATCGTCTTGTGAAGCAGAGATGAACTCCCATACTCACTGGGAACAATAATACGGTGTATTTTTGTGCGGCAGAATATGATTCAGAGGTGGTATCTTTTCCAGCATGTTTCTTTATTTTCTCAAATGAAAGTTTATGGCTGTCATAAATGGGAGAGGTCTGTCATGGTCACGACCTCTCGCTCTCTCGCTCTCATTTTTTTCACACAGCTGGTTCAGTGTTTTATCACCAAAGTCAAAGACGAAAACAACCGTCTTTGTGTGTCATCTACAATTTGACTGTGAAAGCAGGAATAAAGTGGGAGTGCAGGTCAGTGAGTTGACAAAAGGAAACATGATGGCAGAACTTTTCATATCAGCAAAGCTCTTAACTGCAAAAGCTACAGTGCTCATTCCTCCAGACACTCCTACACCTTATGAATATAAACTGGACATTGTGTTCAGGGAAAATAGAGTCATCTGTTAGAATTCTTTCAAATGAAAGCTTAAAAGGAAAAACACATACTCTGTAGGGATATCTGTTGGTGGACAAATGGAAGTGTGGTGCTTTGCATTGATGACTGATAGATTCAAATCACAATGAGGCAAATAGTGTTTGTTTCTGGTGTTAACACACGTCAAAGTACAACTGTTCAATCACAGACGTCGAAATAATGAATGCACCACTTTGTAATATTAGCTAACGCGCTCTGGTGAGTGAGGAAAGTTGAAAGAAAATCTAAAGTTTTCCTGTTACCCCCAATTCACTCTGTGCACATCGCGGTCCGTCAGCGCCGCGCACTAAGCCGCTGTTCGCCGCCACTCTAGTCAATGATTGTGTTTCCACAGCGAGCGCTGCGGTCCGTCTTTGGAGCATGCATCAAGCTGGACAGCATGAACTGTAACAGCCCAGACAGGAAGTCAGACAAGGAAACGCCCCTATGTGCCTCAATTTCAAAATAAAACATAATATACAGAATCACAATCCTATTTTTCATCACTTTATCAACATTACATCAAAACAGGCACCAAATGGACATCAAATCATCCTCAGAAAGACAAAGCAACTTGTTGGTTGCACGTGTTTCTCCCGCGTGATCTCGTAGTTCTCTTGTGATGTGTGTACAGTATGATATGGTGTACTACTGTCCTAAAATGTGTCTGTGATTTTCAGCAGTGTGTTGCACCCTTGAAATGAACCGGTCAGAATCTTCACTTTGAGCAACTTTTATTAAAGAAATGCCCACAGCTTCGTTTTTCAGCCTACACACTTCTGTATCTTCTTCATTGAGCCTCCCTTAAAGGGCCAGTCTCTTAATCTTTAAAGGTATATAACACACACAGTATTTACTGTTTATAACTTTGTTTTCTTTTGCTAATGATCTTAGAAATATAAACTGACTTAAATACTTCTGGAAATTAAATTAGTTTAGCTAGACACACTGATATAACAAAATGAGAGAAAAAAATAAGAAAATATGAAAAAGCATTTTCAGCGTGTTACAAGTGCATGTGTGAAAACAACTTTGTTCTGTTAATACCTGCAGAGTGTTGGCTGATGAAAATGCACGTGATTGGTCCAGGAGATGTCTACAACAACTTGTTGAAATGCAGAGCTCCTTTCCAACTTTTTAACTGTAACAAAAGGCGTTCCACAAGGTCCAGTTTTAGGTACGTTGTTATTTTCTCAACGTCAATTTGTATCAAAGACTGTATAAAACATGGCCGCAGTGTCAGTGACCCATTGGCTCCTGAAAAATGTTGAATAACAAGGAAACCGACACACCAACAGAGCTGTTTTTACTTGAGTCAGTTTACTTCTCATTGGGTACACTGCACTGCGTCTGAGCTCCGTCAGTCTGAATCCCTGTGCAGATACCCAAGGCTTCAATTTATGCCAGATGTCAAAGCCTTGCGCATCATTTACAGAGCAGATCAAGCGGGACAGGAAGTCAGACACTGAAATAACATTAAAACATTTGTTATATTTTCAGAATCAAACACTCCGTTTTGACGGTTCAGAACAATGACCTTATGTGTTTGTTGTTGTGTTTTTAAGGGTTTTATACCACATATATCGTGTTATCGCGCAGCCTTTCGCAGCCTGTCGCAGTTGACAGAAGAGGAGAACAGTGCCGTTTTTTCAATTTCAGTTTGCTTTTAAATAAATGTGACTGTAACAAAGAAGGTCTCTGTACTTTCAATTTCAAAGCACCACAATACAAAAAATCTTAAATCTTAGCAACTTTGTTCATTTACCTTCTTGTGAAAAATAGAATATGCTTCAAGCGTACAAAGGAAGACAGGTAGACACATTCGATCCTCAGTGCTGTGAAGACAAACATGTAGCCGTGTTCACTGTGCGAGTGTTTTTTAATTATTAACACAGACCCATTGTCCATGTGGACTCTGAATCTCTCTTTCACACATTTGACTTGCAAAGATTCCCAGAAGGCTGCTATCTGAAACAAAAACGTTGATTTCTGATACCAGTGTTATAGCTTCATGACTTATGCCCTTATAAGGCACTGAGGTTGGCATGTGCATTTCACCCACTGGTTACCCTATAAAAGAGTCGACAGGTAACACCGTCTTCAGTCATCGGTCACCGTCTTTAATAAAATTATTATTATTATCACAGACAAACTTTTTACCTCAATAACTCTTAGTTTTTGAATGATTAAATTCACACTTAAAGATGTTTTTCTTTGTACATCTTACTGTCAGTGATGATTCATACAGCTTCTCTCATATTTTGCATATTTACAACACATAATAAACGGATGAAATGTATGAGGAAACAGACGTAACTTTACCAGACTCCACTGACAAAAAGATTCATGTTATCCTGCAGAACTCAGGTTACTAGATTTACCTGATTAAACAGAATATCAAGTCGAGGCATCGGTAGACCAGCAACTCCTGATATTAAATCAGTATTGATTGTTTTCTGCTGTTGACTATTTTTTTTATTTATTCATTGATGCGGGACAGTTTAAGACAAGTGAGAGACGTTACAATGTGGGGATGTGACAATCAATATGTTTTAACATTTAAGACGGCACAAACTGTTCCGTCAGAACAGAAACGAGCAGTAGCTGATGACATATTGAAACATTGTAGGTTAAGAATGTTGAAGGGCTCCATGTGTGTGTGTGACTGTGTGTGTGTGTGTGTGTGTGTGTGTGTGTGTGTGTGTGTGTGTGTGTGTGTGTGTGTGTGTGTGTGTGTGTGTGTGTGTGTGTGTGTGTGTGTGTGTGTGCATGCTTGCTTCTTTATGTGTTGGGGCAACAAGAGGGAGGTGGTTTGAAGATAACTTGGAGGATGTAGGAGGTAAAATCTAAGAGGAGAATACGCTTGATGAATGAATACAAGAGAGACAAAGAAAAAACAAATAAATAAAAATAAGATAAAATAAATTAAGAACAAAAAAAAAAAAATCCTTTTACCCCTTTCCCTCACCTTCGCTTAGGTACAGCTCATCTTTAGATTTGTAGTTCTTGTATTTCATTTTGTAGTTCATTTAATGCAGGGGTCTCCCCCCAGACCCATCAGAGGGGTCCGGCTAATGGGGTCGCCTCCTGCATACCTCTCTCCAATCGTGAATAACCTCCAGACCCGATACGAGAGGGTTTGTGTGTGGGGGTGGGGGGTGGTGGGGTGCCACCTAATTTTCATCTTTATTTCCATGTATCGTTTTCAAAGGTGAATTTGTTCTCTGCTGTTTTTTAAGAAAAGTTAATTCATTCATAAAGCTAACTCGAATCTTTCAGAGAGAAGTGTTGTTTATGATATTTAATTGACAAAAAAAACTCTGTAACCCAACAATCAGAAGACCAAATGAACATGAACTCATTACATGTTTGAACTTTCCAAAGAAAAATATGAATAAACATAAGTTTAATCGCAGCTCTGTGGGTCGGGTTGACAAAAGTGAGACACATTGTCCAAGTAATCTGGACAGGTTTAATGCAAAATAAACTCATTTCCAGTCTGGTGTGGTTAATGTTGTAAAATTGACGATTTATTTATCACAGATACCAGACGATCATCTGAGGCTGAAGGCACTGACTTTCAAACTTTGCACAAAGTTTTGCAGCTGAAGCGGTAAGAGAGAAGACCATGAGGATAAGATAACAGAGTTTGGCTCTAGTCGGCCTGCTTTTTTAGTAACAATGCATGACTTTTCATGAGCTGATTGATGTTCATTTGTTGGATGACATTGGTGCATTTTTCAGTTCCAGTCATAAAATCTCTGACTAGTGTGTTTTGTTTTCTAAGCAGTGGAATCATGAAGATCCAGTTTGCATGTTTGCTGCTGCTCTCTGCTACCGTGCACTCTCAACCTGCTGAATGGGGCACGTTTCAGACCATGCATGTCCGAGAGAAGATGAGTGCCAAGAATTGCGACGAAATGATGAAGGTTTTTAAACAGGATGATGGCAGGGAGTGTGTGCAGCTAAATTACATCATCATCAGCAAACCAGAGGATGTTGAAAACATTTGCCCCAAAAATGGAAAAGATTATGCTGAAATTTTCACAAGCAAAACTGTCTACAGTACAATTGAATGTACACTGAAAAAGAAACTTGCCAAGCATTCTAAATGTTTGTACAGTGGTAAATCTGTCATAGGGAACATTGAAACAGTCTGTGCAAACAACTACCCCACTAACTTGAAAAATGTTATACCTAACTGAATCACAGAGGCTGTAAACTCATGTTTCTTGAAAATAAACAACTTGACAGCTTGTTTTTGTGTCCCTTTTTGAATGACAATAATGTACAGTAACTGACATATCCAAGAAAATCAAAACAAGATCATATTAACTAACGCAGTATTATTGAATTGTTAGTAAAGCATCAAGTAAAGTTAGTAAAGCTCAGACTAATCACATTTAATATATCGATGCAACCATGCAAAAGGGAGTGCATATCAAAGTGTTTGTGAGGTGGTGATGAGTCCACAGAGAAGAATTGAAGTTTGTTACAGTCGTGTTGAAACTCACCAGTTACACTTCAGTTTGTACAAATTATGAATGAATGAAATGCAGTATTTCCTAGACTGTTGGGGCGTGACCAGAGGAGTGACCCTATGCCCAGAGCCCTGATTATACCTTTAAGCCTTAAAGGGGACATATTATTAAAAATCCACTTCACCATGTTTTTCTAACACTAATATGTGTCTGTAGTCTGTCCAATCATGAGAAAGTCCATCCTCTCCGTCTTTTACCTGCACATCACAAATGGCAGTAACCCCTCCTCCAGGTGGGTGACCTCCCAATGATGAGAAAAGTCCATCCTCTCCGTCTTCTGCCTGCTCCACTTTTCATAAAATGTGTGCTCAAACAGGCTGTTTGTAGATTTTCCCTTCATGACATCACAAAGGGCAGTAACCCCTCCCCCAGGTAGGTGACACTCCCACAGCTAGGTGTTTGTTCTGACCTCTGAGTCTGCCTTCTCACTGTAAACAATAGGACATGGAGCGAGAAAGCCCGAGACCCCCAAGCCCTTCCAGAGAGGGGGCGTGGTCAGACACATCTCATTTACATATTTAAAGGTACAGACACAGAAACAGTCTGTTCTGAGCAGGGCTGACATAGAGGGGTTTATAGTCATGATCTAATACAGGAACAGAGTAGATTTAGAACAAGAAACTTCACCAGAGACGCATGGTTCATCTTACTAGCAAAGTCTAACGCCTGCGTGGGAATGTGCAGTACGGCCCTTCTTGTAGAGACACTTTGAATGCATGCCAACTAAAAAGTATAAGAGCCTGTGTCCACCAGGGAAAACTTCACACTGAGAGGGAAATGTGCCAACAAGGTACTCACAAAGATTTCAGGGGGAGACTGTCCTGAAATCTTCTTGAATTTTTAGAAACCACTGCACCACCACTGCACTATTGTCTCATTTAGTCATGTTCACATTAGTCTTTTTTACATAGAGAGCTCCGTTCACTGAAGTCAAATTCCTTGTGTGTGTCAGCATACCCGGCCAATAAAGCTGATTCTGATTCGAAGCAGTGCATGAGCGAATATGTCATGTAACTGCTAGCAGGCAATAATGCATGTCATTTGTTCAGGAGCAATCTGTCAGAGACAACAAACAGTTCAACTGAGAAGCTACTTTTATATTTTATGAACGAAAATAGAAGGCTTTCCCCAAGCTTGATTTTGAGTTCACATCTGTCAAACTGTCATGAACATCTGTATGCTGATGACTCAGTGATTTATTGTTGAGCTGACTCTGTACATTTCGCAGTCCAAATTGACACAATTATTTTAACAGTCTGCAAGTCATCCTAACATTTCGACCAAGGGTACTTCATTTTCTGATGTTAGCTTGGCAAGCTGAATCAATGTCAATAAACCATGATCAGGTGTTGTTGGCGGCTGTTTCACATAGCCTAAAGTAACAAGTTATTACACTAATAGCAAATAGTAGTGGTGTTACAGTTACGCATTAGTCCAAACACTGGAATTAATAAATGTCTTTATATCATATCTGTGATTCTCTAACATGTGTTCAATTTGAACTAGGGAGTAGCTGAAATCAATGTTTTCTAACTCATCAGATGTCCCCTAACATCTCAGGATTTTCATTATCTATTGTCTGTGTACTTTCTCATCAATCAGGAAGCATTGAAATGAAAACAGTTGCTCTGATTTGCGACAATAACGTGACTTAAATCTGGAGCATCGATAAGAAACTACAACAACATTTGGGCTTTCCACCCTGAGAGTGACGTCAGGGCAACATGGACATAGCAGGAATATGGTCTAAATTTCTATAAGCAAAGAATCAAGCGCAATTTATAGAACGGCTGCGCGAAATAGAAAGAGTGCGAAAAAAAATATCCCTGTTGTTTTATGACTGATAAGAAGTCCATATACAGTATGTATTATATTTAAATCGAATCAATACAACAACAGGTAGCAAGAATATACAAAGACAGAATAATGCGATAATAAAAGGATTGGAAATAGATTTTAAAAAATAGGCAAAACAATGGACACTCGCCAACAAAACGTCTACGTTCCGAAAGAAGCACCCTAAACTATTGTTTGTTGGGTCTTATAAGAATCACAGTGGATTATGGGAGGTGTAGTTCCTTCACTTCTGTGAAAAAAAAGTACACAGTCATGTACCTTTGCCTTTGTCTCCCACTTCCAATTATTTTTTTGCGCCAAATTAAATGTTTTTTTAATCACGAGGCTCAAGTTAGCTGGTCGGCCTTGTTCCAAGATTAAAACTATTGATATAAGGATTTTGTGAAATGTCAATGGAGGATTTAACCATTTACCACCGAAGAAGAAATCAAAGTGTTGCACATACCACACATAAACTACAGCATATTTCAGCACGGAGTCCCAAAGTCCTCTCAGACAAACATAAAAAAAACTTTTACCAGGTCATTTTGTCTAACTTTACCAAGAGTAACAGTGAAATAATCAAGTACATATTTGACCCTGTTACACATGCAGGTCTCCCTCTTCATGCTGACTCACAGCTCTTCCTTTACTGGGAGAAACCTGAGTGACAAAGTCAGATGAGTTCATCTACACATGTATTTCAATGAGATTAGGTGAAAAATGCATCTGAACAAAAACATGTGACATGCTGTGGACTGACAATGTGTTACAAGCTTAAATAAATGTTTTTCTTTGTTCCACATTTTGGGATTTCATGAGGCTCAGATAACAGTTAAAATCCAGAACGCTGCGAGCGAACAGGCACATGTATAATCCTGCATCTGCTCACAGTGATGACTCATCGGAAAAGTGTTCAAAGCAGATCCAAAAGCATGAAGAAAAAAAAAAAGCCCCGCTCAGAGCAAGAGATACTTCGGTCAAAGAGTCATCACTTTGAGAGCGAGGATGACTCATTTCCCAGTGATTCATCGTGGTTTGCGGTCACCCAAACAGGACTGTCAGCCAAGAAGAACTTCCACGAATTTGCTGGCTAAGGAGAGCGGCAAGTCCAGGCAGAGGCACAAAGACGTAAATGCAGCGCTGTTGTCAGCAAGTGAGCCGGCATGTGACCCGGAGCCAAATGCCTTTGATTACATCAATTACTGCGAGTCTGACAGGGCCTCAGGGAGCGATCTAACCGCCATTCATAACAGTGGCTGCCTCAGAGCGAACGATCAGGCTTCGGTTACCTGCAGAGGACGACTTCTAGTTCCTCAAGTAAAAATAAAATGTGCAAAAACACAAAGAAACTGCTGCAAGAAAACACTCACAGGAAATGCACTTTTTAAATGTGTCATTACAAATACACACGTGTATGCACTGCACAGATTCAGGTTGAGTAGACATGACACCTTGAAAAATCTTTACCGTGTTTAAGCAACCTTAATGTCAGAAAAAAATGCTTTCTGTAGTGTGCATAGGAGTTTCTCTTTTATAAAACCTTTTTTATTTTTGACATATTTAAGTTTCTTAATGGCTACAAAAAGTTCGATTTGGTACGCTTTGCCTACGACCGAAGGAGTCCAACGGCTGCACACAGAAGCCTCCCCCACTTCTCTCTTCTTAGCTTAATCTGTCACTGTCCTCTTAGCCACATCAATAGTATCAAACAGTACCAAAATGGTCTAACAGGATAGTCCCATAAATCACTACTCGTGCAATGGCCTGAACTCTTGAATGTAAACAGTACTGGACGAGGCGTTCTGCACATGCTCCTCAGTCCAGTTGCCTGGTTTTGCTCCGGTTTTCAATTATGTACTTGGCATCTTTTTTGTTCACAACATACTTCACTTTTTTTGTTTCATAAGTGAGATGTTCAGGTTCACAGAGGTTGACACACAGTAAAGGTTGCAGAATCACCCAGGTGCATGAACCCAACCTCGCTCTGTGTGTTCTCTGAGGAACGTGTGTTTTGTCTGTGTGAAGAAAAACTGCACGCTTCATTCCCTGCATGCCTCCATCTTACCCAGCATGCATCTGACACACTTAGCTCATTTTCAGCTCTCTCCATACCACCGAGATTAAAAGGTAAAAGCCTGAGCCTCCACAGATGACAGATGTCATTGTGGGCTTGTCAGGTGTTTGTGTGTGTGTGTGTGTGTGTGTGTGTGTGTGTGTGTGTGTGTGTGTGTGTGTGTGTGTGTGTGTGTGTGTGTGTGTGTGTGAAGCATGGACGTATGTGGGCGGTGAGTTGAGAGTTCAAAAGGGAAGGCAGACAGCTTCTTGGAGCACAAACAAAGTTTTACAGAAGCAAGTAGAGCGTACAAAACCAGAAACACAACAGTCCAGAGAGCGAGGCTTTGTTTGTGTGTTTACTTTTGTTCTGCAGATTACAGTCTCTAAATCCGAGGTAAACAAACAAATATTCAGGAGAAGCTCAGGTTCAAGATCATGTCGTGATATATAAGATGCACATTTTTCTGGGCAGATTCTGATGATCTTGTGTTGTTGTTGACAGCGGCTGTCTGTGTCCACACCACGCCCGTTAGATCCGGCCTCGTGTGTATTCTGCAAATACCACAAAGTTCAGTTATGAGTCATCACAACGACGTCTCAGCTTTTCAAAACATACCATGCATTTATTTTTTTGTTAAAACATCTGGGACTGTAACCACGTCTCTTAAAGCTGCAATGATACATATTTGTTTCTATGAATTGTTGCACGATTGCTGATCCCCCTCGGCTCTGCAGAGAATTTAACTTCTCTTTTTGTTTTTTAGAGATGGAGAAGATGTTTGGATAAGAGGTGAAACGTCTTCAGAAACTGATTACCCCGACCTGCATGATTTTAGAATCTTCACAGACATTGCAGCCGCTTTCGACTGATTTTATTCTGTTGTTGTGATGAAATGTTATTGTTGTCATAACTTTTGCTCTGATGACTCATAACTTCAACTTTGCGGTTTCCAACAGCAGCAGGCGGTCGCTGTCAGAGAAGCAGAGTAGCAGACACACTATTAGAGACAAGAGGGTGAACACTGACATAAAGGAGAGCAGATACGATTAAATCATATTTTATAAAATCTTGATATTTATAGCAGTGAGTACAAGACTGAATTTTAACTGAATGTTGAATGGACTGGAGCTTAAGTATAAAATGTTTTCCTAGTCTTCTGACTTCTTAAAGCTCTGAATCATTCAGTGAGACCATGCAGGCTGTGATCAGGTCAATAACTACAGTTATAGTAAGGGCTGGTGCAGGTATGGACCAGCTCCTAGTTATGCTACTAGTTATGGTCCTCCAGGCGGGCGGCCCGGGTTCGAATCCGACCTGTGGCTCCTTTGTCATGTCCATGTCATTCCCTACTCTCTCTCTCCCTGATTTCCGGGTCTATCCACTGTCCTATCTCTCTAATAAAGGCACAAAATGCCCCAAAATAAATCTTAAAACAAAACTAAGAAATCATCCAAATCATGTACAGACTAATAAATCATCAGCTACTGAACAGTATCCAGGGGTTTTTTCTCCAACCGTGAAACTACACTGTATCACAACTAAGAGGGCTCATTTATGGGACAGCTGCAGTGACAAAATGAAAACATGTCAAACATCAGGACAGTTCAAACACATTTTCAAGAATAACATATTTATCAGATATAAAACTGAAGAATCAATGAGAAACATGGAACAGTATCAGATGTGAGCTCAGAACCGTTTACCAATTAAAGAAAGAAGGTGCATCGTTTGACATATAAATACAAGAAATCAAGAATACCCTGTAAATATCTCTCTGAGTCATGACTGTCTACAATGAGTGAGAAGCTCGAGTCCCAAAGCTGTGTTGTTGTCAGAGCTGTATTCACATGATGTTTACATGGACAGGATTCCATTATTTTGCATTTCACAACAGATTTTGTTATGCTTTTATTTGTTGTACTGTCTAGGGTACTTCACTTCCTGTTTGGATACAAACCTGCTTTTATTCTGAATAATAATAAAATAAGGAGCTTCAGGTAGATTGAAGGTTACAAGATTAACTTAACTTAAGAGAAAGGAACTTAGAAAAGTAAAACAAAGGAATGGTAAAAAAGCTAAATGTTTATGAGACATTTAAATGAACAGAGGAGTCGTTCTTATCCATCACTGGTGATTTCCTACAGTGCGCCTAAAGGGCCAAAATAGAAAACTGCAATTGGAAAAATTAATGCAGAAATGTCTGACATTACTCGCATAGCGATCAACTCGTTCAGGCTAGCAGCCGTAGTTTAAGCACAATGACTTTAAATGTGAGTGAAGTTCAAACACACATCAGATGTTATGAATGACAGTATAATGTGTTACAGTCTAATCCCATCACTGAGTGCAGTCGGTATATTTAGCCGTGTGTATTAGACTCTCCCTCTTGGACCGCTCTACAATCTCTCAGTCTGCAGACTCTGAGGCTGTTTACATGAAGCAGACCTGAATCTGGCTAATCTGCTTCTCCCGGAGTCTAAACAGGTGAAATCCTTTAAGACGGCCCATCACTGGGCCACACTTCACTGTCTGTCACTGCTGCGGCTCAGGCTGCAGCCGAGCGAGCAAGAGGAGTAAACAAACACGAGTGAATGGGTGTGAGAGAGATGACTCATCAGTTTGTGTGTGTGTGTGTGTGTGTGTGTGTGTGTGTGTGTGTGTGTGTGTGTGTGTGTGTGTGTGTGTGTGTGTGTGTGTGTGTGTGTGTGTGTGTTTGTGTGCCTCAGTCTGCTGAGCATCCGCTCCCCTGAAGCTCCTCAGCACCGCAGGCAGACTCCAGCTATTACCTCCTCACCCACACACTGTCAGTCACCCCGGCTGTAATAACAGGCTGTCACACTGTCACTGCCAGCTCTCACACACACACACACACACACACACACTGAAAGAGAGAGAGATAATGTCTGGTATGCACATCTGATCACACGCTGATATTAGATTCTATGACATCAGACACATTTTAAACCGATGATGTTTTCCAGTTCTGTAGAATTAGAGAACTATAGAGTCATATTATCTTCCCTATCTTGTTACTAAATGAAAATGAAAGTCATTTATTTAAGCATTTTGGTTTAATTGTTTCGTTAAAAGCTGCAATAATCAACATTTTTAATGGAAAAAATCACAATTTGTGGACAATAACTTGCAGGTAGAAAATTTTGCATTTTGTCAACTTCAGTGCAAAAGGTAGAAAATAGAGAAATGTCATACTGAAGATCCCTACCATCTTTGAGAAATCACTTTTGAAGAGGATTGCATGAGTGAGTTCAACAGTATTGTTTTAGACAGATGCAGTAGAGTCGGCTGTGGCTCAGTGGTAGTCAGAAGTCTCTCTGTTCAATCCCCAGCTCCTGCAGCTATGTCCAATGCGTCCTTGCGGAAGACACTTAACCCCAAGTTGCTCCCGCTGCTTTGACGGCGGTGTATGAATGTGTATGTTGTAAATGGGATTAGTTAATACTGAAAACGTCTTACACACATAACCTGCAGGTTCTAAAGTAATCTCCTGAGACATAAGAGTGAACACCACGGTCACTGTTTAAAATGTATACATGCATGAATTCTACTGTTTTAGACTTGTACATTCCTGATTATTCAAACCACCAATTTACACATATCAGCTGGCAACAGTGCCAATAACAGGGAGATGCAGGTAGATTTGGGAGGAGGTTTGGGAGGTTCCACATTGAATAGTTTGCACAAACCCTGTCACAGCCTGACACTGTGTCATGGTCTGTGAGTCTGACGGCACCCTGGGAGGACTCTGTGGAGGCAGCATATGGAAGGTAAGCGCTCCAATATGCAGATTTGCTGATTTGATAGCTGAACGTTGTCATTAAGTTAAACAGATATTTGTCTGTTTTGTTCCCGTTTTCGTCATTTCTCTATACTGCATACTGCTGTGTCTAAGACTGTTTCGACTCTCGGTCCGACTGAGGGGGCGTGCTGACTTCAACGTATACCCTCAGTTAATGCACCTGAAGCAAATCGGGCCCGATATTGTGTGTATCCAGCCTTAAAGGTCCAATATGTAATATATCTACTTAATTCAATGATAAAGTGACTTTATGATCAGACATTAAGGAAACATGCTATGATGAAGTGCTGGCTTCTCTGACAACAATGCAGCAGTCAGTATGTCCTCCTTCTAACTTTAGATTCTGCTCCTGAATGGTCTCTTTTTTTTCCAGAGGTAGGCAGTTTTAAGGCATACCCCCACACGGCCGTTTTGGACGCCCCTCAATTTGCCAGGAAAACAACAAACCAACAGGTGTTGCAGCGATGGAAGAGAAGTGGTTCAGATAGAAGTGATTGTACCCGACCTAAAAAGCCTCTGCATGTTTCTAATAAGCTCCACGAGCAGAAACGTGATCAAACTAGGATCAATATTGGAGATGCTTTTGAAAAATGGAGAGAGGTTAGAACACAGAAAGGTTTACAGACCGATGCAGAGCTGGATAAACACTGAAGCTACAATGTCCACCACATGGCAACCACATGAACTCTCGGGTGGAAGACAGCTCTCTCCAATATTTAGAATTTTGACTGCAGTACCACTTTCAAACGCTCAGAGTTACATACTGATCCTTTCAGTGCAACAGCCATCAGAATTTACACAACTTTATGCAAACTAAAACATGCAGTACTGGACGACATTTAACTGTTTCTTCAACTGTTGTTTGTGGAAAAAATGTGTGGGTTCCTGCAGGCTTTGTGTTTGCAAGGCAGGACGTTTGTTTGCTGCTAGTTTGAACTCCACAGCTTTCCATACGTCAGTCTGTTTCATCTGCTGCTGCTGTGCACAGAGTTTTAAAACTTTCAGTAATGTCATTACAAACGGCTGCAGACGGGAATGTTACAAATGTCATAGCATCATTACATCTTTAGAGGCTATGAAAATGTTTCAAAGTCAGCGTCTGTCGAACAAACAGAGAGAAGGAAAACTACATGGACTGTGAGGTTTTTGTTCACTACCCGCTCTGTCCTGAGCCTGGGGGATTCTGGGAAGAAGTGCATCTTACAGTAACACACACACACAGATGCCTCGCCTCTTACTCATGCAGTGTTTGACAGCATGAGGCAGCAGCAGCTTTCTGTCTGCTGCGGTCAGCCGTCCAGCAGAACCACAGGCAGGTGTGACACTGACCCATGTGATGAACACAGCAATACAACCTCATGAACTTACTTTCAGCACACTCTGAATACATCTTTAACTTGGGCATTTCTCTGGAGGCTTTTTCCCCACTTGTTAAATTAAATTCTGTTCAGTTTTACAGAAGAGAATTGCATTGCTTATGGGGCCGCTGTGGTTCAGTGGGAGAGTCGGCTGTCTCTCAACCTGAAGGTTGGGGGTTTGAAGTTTTTCAGTTTCACTTTTGTCCTGGTCTCCTCTTTCTTCCTTTCTCTCACAGTTGAGTTCAAGGGAACAACTCTCCTCACAGTACGCTCCCATCATTTCCATTTAATTTTGCTCTAACGTATCCATCCAGGAACAGCTCAGGTTAAACACATAACAAACAAACATGCACAATCCTGCCTGTGGCGTGGCCGGGTGGTCCTGTCAGTCCTTAGGCATGACACTTATCCCGAAGTAGCTCCCACTGCTTTGTCGGCAGAGTATAAATATGTATGAATTGTATTAGTTAATACTGATGGACTCTTTACATAGCAGCCTCTGACATCAGTGTGTGAATGTGTAGGTGTGACTTGTGGTTAAGCTCAAGTCCACTCACATTAGAAAATAACATCTGTATTGTTTATCTGAATTAACAAGATAATAATCTTGGAGTTATGAGATCAGTTCCTCAGTGTCCCAACACAAGCTCTCAGTCAGACCCCGTCGAGAAAATAAATGTTCTCAGACTGTTTCATTTAGCAGTTTTATTTTGGTTTGGGTTTGAAACATGGCAAGATACTTGTGTCTCTATGGTAACATATTGTTATTAGTTTGTCGACTTTGCACAGTCAATGTACATCTTTGCAGATCAGACTCAACCCGCTCTCTGAAAGGTGAGGATCAGCTGAGCTGATAAGACATGTTTCACTGTTAAACATAACTCATCTGAAAAGCATTCAGAGCATTGAGAATTTGTACTTATTGCAATTCAGGCTTTTGTTTTTTGCTTTTTTTATCTTAAAATACAATGTTTATCTGGACGTGTCACTTGAATGTGGCTTATTTAAATGTAATGAGATTTTTTTGACTAAAAGTCACACACATATGTTGACTAAGATTTGAGTTTTTACAGTGTATTTTGTTTGCAGGTGAAATTGAACTCCATATTAGTCAGCGATGTGCATGCTGAGTTCTGCTGATAACATTGTGAAGTCGTGCTGTACCTTCAGTTTTATTTAGTGTTTTATTTTGTACTTGAATGTTTGGTAGTTATCTATTTTTCTGTGGACATCAAGACGTTGAAGTTCAGTGCTAATGACTTTCACTTCTTTTAGACGATGCATCACATTAGACACATGATCCACATCACTTTGGTTTCAGGTTTAAGAGACTGAAAAACGTTGGCTTCTCCCATAAACGAATACATTAAGAACCTTTTTTAACTGACCATTTAAGAGAAGGGGCGTGTTTTTTAGTCAGTGACTCGCTAAGTGGGTGGTCACCCTGAGCACAGAGTGGATTCAATCACTGAGCTGCACACACACACACACACACACACACACACACACACACACACACACACACACACACTTTTATCTTCCACATGAAAGCTTCAACCCTCTTTTCAAATCACAAACACATTCCTCCTAATTTGTCTTCCATGACTCATAAAATCGGCAGAACAGAAGCAGACTTGTTGATAAAAATAAAAAAAAGAAATTCTTAGAAAAGTGAATTTGTCAAAACATTTGCTCCCAGTTTCACATCAGAGACGCAGCAGCTGCTCTCTCTTTTACTCTCTCTCTCTCTCTCTCCCTCGCCCTCATTAGTGCCCCTCTAAACAGACCCGCGGTGAAATTATGAATGAGTGCTGTTCCAAATAGAAAATTAATTCATGATCCCAATTAGCATACTCACGCTGCTCCCGTAGCTAAAAAGCAGTGTGTAATTACATAATGCATGAGGCAGAGTAAACAAAGACTTTAGTGCTTGAACGTGCTGCTCTTTGCTCCTCCAACATCTTTGACTGTGCGGAGGAGAGCGCAGGCTTGTCGACTCCTCAGATAATCGCCCGCAGACACTCTGAGGACCGACCAGGGATTCACGCAGATTAATGGAATCCTAAGTGGCACACGGTGCAATTTATAGACCAACATGTACGATATTATGACCCAAATTCTGTCCATTATTAAAAAACTGCAGCATCTCTCTCTGCCACCGCTAGCCTATTTATGTCACCCAGTTTCCATGGCTACCATGCCATAGATAAAATCTAAAGCACACACAGGTTCTCAAGTGCAGCATCAACTTTGTCCTGCAGAGAGAGGAGGACATTACAGCCTCACGTGCTGAATGCAGCTGAACATAAAGGTTAACTCATTGTTTATTATCTCATGATCTGTGTGAAAATTTAAACAGGACAACACAGTGCGGTTTAAAGGTTTACAAACAGAGGAAAAGCAGAGGTTCCCCCGTCAAGGAGACAGTCTTTGCTGCAGCCTACAATATCGTTAAGGACAGTGTGCGGCATGCTTGACCTGAAATATGTTTTTATTTTCTCTGTTTTCCTTGAGAGATCCGGGGTTGGGATGTATGTGGGGTTGCACTTTTATACATGTTTGTGTAATTTCTTTGTACATTTCTAAATAGAAAATCTACCACAAAAAAAAAACAAAACAGAATTCAGGAAAAGAAATGAAGAATTTACTTTGATTCGTATAGGGGCGACTGTGGCTCAGTTGGTTGTCTCTTAACCGGAAGGTCGAGGGTTCGATCCCCAGCACCTGCAGCAACATGTCCGATGTGTCCTTGGGCAAGACACTTAACTCCATGTGAAGTGTGATTTGATCATGTTTTTCTTTAGTACCAGATTAGAGAATGATGGCTTTGGACTTGGTAAATGATAAATAGACTTGTAGCTTGTAAAGCGCTTTTCTAGTCTTCTGATTACTCAGAACACTGCAGGTCACACCTACACATTCACACCCTGATGGTAGAGGCTGCTGAGTAAAGAGAACATCAGAAGTAACTAATCCAGTTATTCACATTCATACACCAAAGACGAAGCAGCAGGAGCAACTTGGGGATAAGTGTCTTTCCCAAGGACACACTGGACATGTAGCTGCAGGAGCTGGGGATCGAACCCAGACCTTCCGGTTGAGAGACAAGATTCTACCAACAGCCGCCCACACACACACACACACACACACACACACACACACACACACACACACATTTCAGCTGTGTTGGGTCACGTGTTTGTCTATGTTAACAAAGATGGAGACTCACCAGATACAATTTGTGTAAGGAAGAGCAAGTGTGAGGAAGAGCGTATTGGCTCAAAGCTTCACTTATCAATAAATCCTTGAAACGGGAGCTGCTTGGTGTGCAGATCTTGTTTTCTTCTTTTTACCTTGGGTTAGAAAAAAGAAATGTTACACATGTAGGTGATGTATAGGCATGTGATGTAAACATTCTTATATCTAAAACAAGATAAAAAGTCCTCTGTTATGTTCTCTGTTCTCTGATGATCAATCATGAATAAAAAAAGAACTGTACAGCGTTGACAATGTTGAGTTTATACCTTTTTTGGGCACGTTATAAAGATGACAGTCATTTGTATTTCATCATATTACATGTGAGAACGTTATCTTCTTAAACAGATTTTTATACTGTAACTCAGCTGCTGTTTTTACAGTGTTTTCAAAATACTGCAGAGAGAGGGGCGCTGGATGACTTGGGGGTTATGTCGCGCGCCCCATGCAGTGAGTCTTTGCCCCCCCACTCTCTCCTCCCAACATTTCCTGTCTGTCTTCAGCTGTTACTTAAAAAAGAAATACAAAAAATGAACAAGCAGCTTCACTACCCAGACACAAAGACAAGCTAGTCCTCACCTTCATTATTAGTTTTCAGACTTCTGTTTTTGCATTTTGGTGTTTGAAATTGGAGATTTTTGTGAGAAAGGAGCGAGCGTATTTGGATGAGAGTAGAGCTGGAAGACGAGGGAAATGTTAGCCAAGCGATCAGAAAATGCTATAATAGCTTGTTAGCTAGGCAAGCGTTAAACAAAATGTACTAACGTTGATCAAGACATTTTTTCATGTGGCCATGGGAGTGTCTTTTCATCACATGTAAAGCCTCGCCCTAAAGGTCTCCCCTGCTTTAACATCCATTTAGCTGCGTTCACACGTACACTCCTGAAAATGTCTGAAAAAATTCAGGACAGACTGAACCTAAAATCTTCCTGACTTGCTTGTTCTCACATGTCCCTCACAGCATTATTTTCATGTTGGAAACGGGAAGGTAAGCCATGACGTATAAAAGACCACAGTGGCAGACAAAGCGACAGAGTCTGACACTAGAAGGACAGCTTGATGCCTTGATATCATATCAAGCCTTTAAGCCTATAAGTAACCCTTTCAAGCTCTCTTGACCCCAGTGGAATAAGTCCAGCCACAGTATTTAACTTGTTTAGCCTTTAGTCTTTTTAGTATGTTTTGTTTTTTCAGATTGTGCTGATGTGATTCTCTCCTTTGTATTTGTTACTTGATGTGTTTTTATGGTTGTCTTGTGTTATGATTGTTTTATTGTAAGTTGCACAGAGCTGTGTTTTCTTTGCACTTTTCCCCCTGGAGGCAATGAAGTTCATCCAATCTTACTATTATAGTCACAGTATCAACGAAAGAGCGGAGAGATTAATATGCTGGGGAGCAGAAAAGAGTAGGAGGTTGTATTACGTACACCAAGATCATATCAGACACATGATGAATGCATGAATTTTCCTGAATCTTTCTTGCTGTGTTCACACATCGGCTCACCGTGACTTCATGCTGAACATTTACAATGGGACCAGCAGGAAAACTTCCAGGGTGAAGTCGGAAAATAAATTGAATGGTTTTTGTTCACACGTGCAGCTCACCATGAAAACATTTTCAGGAGATTTGTGCAAGTGTGAAAACAAATGTTGACTCTGAAAGGGATCATCATTTACAAAGTGAACATCAAATAATGATTGATTGATTGATTGATTGATTGATTGATTGATTGTGTTGTTTTGAAAGAGACTTGAAAGTAGAGATTGAGACCATAAAGTCATTAGAAAAATGTTTCCTGAGGGAATAAATCCAATGAGAATTATGTACATTTTCTCATTATGCTTCTAAACAAGCATGGGAATTCATCCGAGTCGCCCCCTGCTGGAAATGAAAAAGAATGCAGGTCAAGGAAACTTCCACATTGGCTTCCCTTGTTTGATCTTGTAGCTCAGTGTGTTTGTTTCACCTGTCATTGTAAAAATAAAATAAAGGGTACATTTAGTCAAATCATCGCTTTTTCTACCTTATGCTGGCTACACAGCACACACTGGCCACGCCGATTTTAGGCCCGCTCTTGGGTCCGATTAGGGGCCGTGGCCTGATTTCAGGCTTGTCGCAACCGATTATTTGTCCAAATAATCCTCAAGTGTGATGTGTCAATATGAATGTTTTAATGTTTTTGATTGAGTCAGATCCTCCCTGATCTGGAATTGTAAATATCAAACATGTCTGATACTTATGATTCCAGATCTCGGTGCCTCCATGGTCAAGAAGACTTCCAGCTTGTGGAATGACCAAACGAGTGCCTTTATCATGCAAGACATGCCACACAGCCAGCTGACCATGTCTAGTGTGTAGTCAGCCTTACACACACACACACAAACCAATGGGCCAAACACCAAACGTCCTTCTGAGAACAAAGAGAGAAGGACAAAGCTGGCAGCAGAACGCTGTCTTCCTTATTCCCAGCAGTTCAGTGAGGACAGGCAGCAGCTCGTACACAATACCTGCCGGCTGTGGAGGAAGATGACATCATATCTGCACAATGAAATGACTCATTGTTTCCCATTTAGCATCAACTTCAAACACACACACACACACAGCGACAAAACAGGAGCCTTTGTCAGCAGAAAGTGGAGATGATTTCAGCAGGTCACATTCAGGGTCCTCATATAACCACTCAGCTTCTTATGTGACTGGATCTATTGATACATGAGATAAATAAACGCAGTCAGTAAATCAGGTCAGTCTGAGCCCCACAGTGACATAATCTGGATTCACTTTGATCCTGGACATTGATACACTGAAGATGAGCGCAGCCTCTTTGTCTGAGATAAAAACACACACAGCTGTTCAAGACAAACTCTGGATGTTTAGCACCACCTGCTGGCTGAGTGTGGTAAAGACAGGTGGTGTTTACACCGTGATGTTTCTCCTGTTGTAGGTTGGTATAGAGCATGCATGATCAAATGAGTCAGACAAAATGAGTCTGTAAGGAGTGTTAAATACTCCCAAAAGGGTCATTCTGGTATTTTTTTAAAACTCTGTCATAAATTTCCATATTTGGAGATCAAGAAAATCTGTCAATGCATCATCTTCCTCTTATAAAACCCTTTTTACAAATGCTTTAGATACCTGCTCATGTTATCCCCTGCTTTGTCTTATTGTCATGAGGTCAGGTCTTGGTGGCAGCAAGCGCAGTAAGTCAACCCCAGACTTCCCTCTCCCTCTCCCTCTCCCCAGCAACCTTTTAGCTCCTTCCGGGGGGGATTTGGAGGCGTTTCCAGGCCAGACGGGACATATAATCCATCCAGCAAACTCTGGGTCAACTCCAAGCTCGCCCCGAAAAAGTCTGAGCTCCTCACCGTAGTATAAATAAAGTTTGTTGTGGCACATGTAAATGATAAACATATACATAAAAAGTTGCTTCAATAGATTTCTTCAGTTTCAAGTTCATCCACTCAAAGTTGTTTATTTGTCTGACTCAGATTGTCACTCTAGGTGTCTGACATCAGGACCTGAAACGTCTTAAAAGTTACCCTGGAAGGATAACCATTAAATTATGAGCAATTAAATATAAATAAATGAATTCATAAAGCACTTTTCAAGGGACAAAATTACTCTTTACATAGTGTTGTAACAATTAGAATACAGGACAAATTAAAAAGCAAAGACTGAGACAACTAACAAAGGATGGGACTCTGATGGGGAGGCAGTTACGAGGCTGTGGTGTGGTGTCAGATGGTGTTTTGTAGTCTATTTAATGTGTCCAAAGATGGGACATTTCCGATGTCTGAAGGAAGGGTGTTCCAGAGGTTGGGGTGCTGTGACGCTGAAGGCCCAGTCTACATAAGTATGGAGTCTGGTGTCGGGGAAGGAAACCAGGCCGGTGTGTGAGGACTGGAGGTTATGGGACACGGGGTGTACTGGTGAATGAGGTCGGAGAGGTACTGAGGGGCGAAGGCGTGGAGGGATTTGTATGTGTATCAAGGTTATAAAAGAGAGCGATGGCAGGAGTCTGGGTTATTTTAAAAATAATAGAAGGCGGATTTGGTGATGGATTTGATGTGGGAGTGGAATGAGAAGGGTGCCACCACACTCTCAGAGCAGCTTGAAAAGGTAAGACAAGTACATTTTTTTTTTTTTGTGGTGATTATACAGAATCATCCACTACAGAACATGAGAAAACAGAGAGAGAGAACATCTCACTATCTCTGATGGTGAGACAGTGAGGGAGCACTGACTGCGGCAACCCAAAGGTTTATATAAACTAACCACACCTGGTCCCAATCAGACACACACACACACACACACACACACACACACACACACACACACACACACACACACACACACACACACACACACACACACACACACACACACACACACACACACACACACACACACACACACACACACCAGGTTGTGTGTAAATATCAGGTTATCAGGTCAAACCAACATGTGGAAGTGTTCAAGAGAAGTGGTTCAGATAGAAGTGATTGTACCCGACCTAAAAAGCCTCTGCATGTTTCTAATAAGCTCCACGAGCAGAAACGTGATCAAACTAGGATCAATATTGGAGATGCTTTTGAAAAATGGAGAGAGGTTAGAACACAGAAAGGTTTACAGACCCATGCAGAGCTGGATAAACACTGAAGCTTCAGCGTCCACCACATGGTGACCTGCATGAGCATTGACTCTAGAGAGGAGGGGGCAGACAGCTCTCTCCGATATTTCAAATTTGGACTGCAGTACACATTTTAAACGCTTAGTCTCAGAGTTCTATATCGCTGTAGGCCTGATGTCATGAAGGGAATATCTCCAAATGGCCTGTTTGAGCACATGTTTTCTGAAAAATGGAGCAGGTAAAAGACGTAGAGGATGGACTTTTCTCATAATTGGGGGGTTTGTAGACAGAATAGAGACACATATTAGTGTTAGAGAAACATGGTGAAGTGGATTTTGAATAATATGTGACCTTTGAGACATTAAACCTGCTAAAATGTTCTCTGTCACATTGAGCATTCTGCAAATCTTGACGGTCGCTGTACAGCTGTAGACTAACTCAGGTTCAAAGGTAACTTTAAAACAGATTTTAACATAGAAATAAGATCCATTTTAAAGTTTAAAGATGCAGAAACATGTTTGTATTTGTTTCTCATTGTGTCTGAACCACTGCAGCGATGCTTCTTTCTATCAAACATTATTACAACGATTACAGACTCAACAGAACCAGAGCAGAAAGGTGTGATCATATCTCTCCTGTTTAAGCCTCTCGACATCGGCTCTGTTGGTTTAAAGATTGATTATAAAAATCCTCATTGATTACCTTTAAATCTCTCCATGACCTGAGTCCAGATTATATTTGAAGACCTTTTAATCCCGAATGAACCTTTGCCTAGTTTGAGATCCGGGAGCAGCGTGCCCTTTTCCTTTCAGAGCAATAAAGGCCAAAGAAGAAACAAGTCCTCAGTTTCAGAGCACTTCTCCCTGCCGCTGTTAGTTGCTAAGTTACGAAAGTTAACTTCCACTTCCCTCGCCAATGACCGTTAAGATCGTTATAGTTTAGATAGCTCTTTGTGCTTAATATTTATTTTTATTCAAAGAAATATCGAGAAAAGAAAGGAAATGCAAATCTGTATTCATCCACTACTAAAAATAGTCCCAGACAAAAGACTGATTTACTCCAGTTTGAAGGATTGGTTTAGCCATTTTAGAAAATGAAGAATGCAATGAAGCATTAGTCATGAGACTCATGCTTTGAGATTTGTCGACCATAAAAGGAACATTAAAATCTTGAGTCATTTAGTCATTTATCTCAATACAAGAAGCGTCATATGTTCAAATGTTACATATCAATATGTAATAAATGATTACCATACCTACCTATTTATTGCCATGGTGACGTATATCTGATAACAGAAGTCCCGCCCCTTCTTGATTCTGATTGGTCGGTGGGGGAGACATGACATTGACGAATGCGTCAATTTTCCAGAAGTTGGGCTCAAGCTGTTTCAGTGATAGCTTTATTCTGAAATTGTACATCTGGCGAGCGCTACAGAAGCCCTGTTACTCCTTTTTTCACAGGATGACAAGTACGTTTTTGTTGCTTTCTCAAAATCTCGATTTATTTATTTCATTATCTCGGGATGCTGAGTTAATTTCTCAAGATCTAGAGATGACGACTGAAACTCACCCATAATTCACGGGAAAACCAGTGAATATCCTAAGAATATTGTGAGTTGTTATCCCGAGAAAACAAGATAAATAAATCAGGATACAGGGAAAACTGAGTGAAAAAGGGAACCTGTAAAGATCACATTTTTCTATATTAAAAAACTTGGGGCGCCGGTACCCTAGCCGTTAAAGTGCCGTCCCTATGAACAGAGTCTTTGAGAGTGGGCGTCCCAAGTTTTGAATCAGGCCTGTGGCTCATTTCCTGCTTGTCGTTCCCCACTCTCTCTCTCCCCAGTTTCTGATTCTGTACACTGTCCTGTCTCTAAAAAAGGCACGCAAAAAACCCCAAAATAAATCTAAGAGAAGAACTGGTACAATTGACCCTTTGTCAAGCCCAGCACTCCTTAGTAACCGTTACTAGGACAGACAAAATCTCTTGTTGCCAGGCTCCTTCCCATCTGATACAATTTAATATGCCCCACGATTTGAAGGAATTTTATTTATATTAAACTGATTAGATTATTTAATAAACTCTGCCTCTGTGAAAGAATAAAGACAAAGATACAGTAAGGTGTAAGAGGATAACTATCTCTAAAAATGTTCAATTATACCTTAAATACATCCAATAGAAAAATTCACCAATAAAAAAAAGTGTCTTTTCACCATTCAGTTTATTTCATAATGCCTTGCTCACTGTCATATACTGTAGGCCTACCTGGGTTCCCTTTCACTGAGGAAACACTCATAAACAGCATTTGTGTGTCTGTGTGTTTGTGCTGACTCTTTGTGAACACAAACTCATGAGGAGAACCGCTGAGTCACTCCTGTACAGTAACAGATTTAAAAGCCAGACTCGTTAAGTCTTTGAACTTTTAAAAACACAATTACTAAAATTAAAGAAATTAAATCTGAAACATGAACCAGACGAAACTAAAGTGATTGTGCAAAAATACTCGAGGGATATGAGAGCGAGAGAGAAAAATAAACATGACATCCAATCCTTCTTTCAGAGTACATTTTGGATGTAGAGCTGGTGGGAAAACATTTACATTTTCAGCATACATCCTTCCCGCTCCCCTCAAGAGAAGAAGTTCATTCAACATTAAAAATATCTTCTTTTTGTCTTTTTAGCTTGTATCCCCACGAAATGTCACAGAAAACACGCACTTAAAATGCAGGCAACTCCTAAGGCAACATGTGAACTAAAAACAAACTATAGATACCCAACATGGAGCTGCAGGCTCCTCCATGATGTCCGTGAGGGCGGACCCACACCAGAGAAGAGAAGTCCTAATGCAGAAATGACACCAGAGCCATCATACAAAGAGAACTACAGAATAGAAAAGACAAAAAAAAAAAATCATCGACACGCTAAAACAATACTGGAGTCAAAATAAAAGGGAATCCACAGCCCCCTGCAAACGCTCTGGAACAGAGTTTCTCTTTTGAAGAGCAACAGGAGCAGAATACTCATCTTTGGGGTCTTTTGACTTATCTTCAGGGTCTAAATGACTAAAAGGGACATAAAGGTTTGGAACTGATCCAGCCTGCAGTCCTGCAACAGGCTGTGATGGCTGCGACATAATCCTCTCCACTTAAGCTGGGACTTTTTCCGGAACCTCACAAATAAATCTGATTCTTAGGGTCATGATTCGATTCAATATCAAGTCCATGCTGATCAATATGCTCCGATATCGATTCAATAACACACAGAGAGGGGCGTATCCAGAGGAGTGGCATGAGACAACCTTGAAATCTGATTTGCCACCCCAAAAATCCTTAACTGTGATTGGCTATTTGTTTTGGGGACCAACACGTTGCCAGTTCATGTATTTTTTAAGTTAGACAATGTGCAGGAGCTTTCCATGCATTTTTAAACAACTTTAAATTGTGAATTTGAACACTTGTCTTCTTTTGTGTCATTAATAAATTATTATCTTTTGTATAAAGTGGATATGATTGTGAAGATTAGAAAGGGTAAATCATTGATATTAATCTGTGTGTGGGCACATCACACATCAGGCCACCCCTGCAGAAGTCAGTGCCCCAGTTTGGCAACCCCAACGAGAATGTATTTTTTCTGTTTAAAGAAATCTCTTTCCTCTGTAAGAAAGAGGTCTGTCTCTGTGGGGACCAGAACAAGAACTTAGAGTGGACTTAACCTGAGGCATTTCACCACAAAGGTTAGGTCGCAGCCAATTACGGACCGTCATGGCAACAGACTGGAGAAATTCAATAATGTTTTTGAGAGTAAAAGTCATTTAGACCCTGTGATGAAGTCAAGAAAGGGCCCAGGGTTTAAAATCTCAGGAGTTCCACTCTAACGCTGCATCCTGGTTTACTCAAACCCCGAGTTGTTCTCTTTTCTCCGATGTCCGACTCAAAGTACATCCCTGCCTGAACTGAGTTTATCGAACACCTGAAAGAAACGCGTCTCATGCTCACAATTTTTAAAAAAAGAACAAAGTTGGAGATAAATATGTTGATTCAAGGGGGGTGTCTGTGTTTTGCATATCGGGTACTCCTCACACACGCTTCAGAAAACATTTCTGACATCCTCACTGCTCTCAGAAGTCTGCACAAGATTCACACTGTTCGCTGAGACGCCTTTTTTTCACATTCTGGAGGACGGTGTGTGTGTG
Source organism: Labrus mixtus (assembly GCF_963584025.1). NCBI lineage: Eukaryota > Metazoa > Chordata > Actinopteri > Labriformes > Labridae > Labrus > Labrus mixtus. The sequence goes on from NC_083623.1 coordinate 24,065,373, forward strand.
TGTGTGTGTGTGTGTGTGTGTGTGTGTGTGTGTGTGTGTGTGTGTGTGTGTGTGTGTGTGTGTGTGTGTGTGTGTGTGTGTGTGTGTGTGTGTGAGAGAGCCGAGGAGAGGACACACACTGAGCTAAATGAAGAAATCACACACTCATTACTCGAGGGTCCGTCCCGGGGCACAGCAGCAGGGTCCGGGGTAATGAGGAGGGGGGGGTGCACTGATTGTTTGGTCTGCGGTCAATGTGACAATGTGCAAATGTTCAGAGGACATCATCTTCCTGCAGGACAGACGTGAGGGTCTACGGTGGGACATGCAGGACACAGTAGAGTGCAGGTCTCTTTACAAAGCTGGGTCAAAGAGTGTGTGTGTGTGTGTGTGTGTGTGTGTGTGTGTGTGTGTGTGTGTGTGTGTGTGTTGGGGAGGGGCGGGGGGTAGTGTTATAGAGCCGGGGTGGGGTGGGGGGGACAGAGGGGGGTGATGGTAAGAGTTCTAATGTCTCTGTCTCATCAGGACGTCCCCTGTCTCTTCTGTTGCTGCACCCGGATCAGCTCCAGCTGTTTTTTGCACTTCTGGTAGTACGTGGACAGACTCTTGTTCTCCTCCAGCAGCTTCTTGTGCTCCTGAACCAGACGGGACGTGTTCTGCTGGTCCTTCTCGTCCTGGTCCAGCTCAGCGATCAGCTCCTTCCTGCACAGCAGAGGCAGGAGGAAACTTTAATCCTCTAATTACAGATTTTCATCATATATAACCAAGTTGGAACAAATTTAACAAGCAACACTTTTGGATAAAGAACTTCTCCAGAAAAACGACTTTTGGGTAGTCACACAACCTATATGTTGTTTGCTCTGGATCATCATGGACCAATTTGTTCCATTGTCACATAATTACCTCAAGTTTGGTCTGAGTTCACACGAGGATATTTACAGACAGACCAAAACCAAAACCCACATTTTTTGTGAGATAAAATCCCAGAAGGAAACAAAAACAAGTCGACTCATGCCGGGCTGTCGCTGCTCCAAAGACACTTCACAATTTCTAAATGGACGAACAACTACACGATTGATGATCGCTCTGGTCTTTGGTGGTTATATCTGTGGCTTTAATCTGAAGACCCGTCTAGTAAGCCTGTGGTCTAACATGTTTGTACATAGTATTCCTGTGGTTTGTTTAAGTGATGGTATTTATCACAGTTGTGTCAGCTATGTATCTGAAGGTAAATCAACATTTAATGTTCTCTGTATGTCTGAGGATATTTCTATGTATAATGTCATTTTTTTAGGGCTGTCAGCATTCACTAATTAATTGCAATTAACGCTTCCTAAATGTCCCTGTGTAGTCACAGTCACTGGAAAGAGTTTCTTTATCCGTGTTTAAGTTAATGTCATCACCTTCCATCTACCAGAAGGTCCATACTTTATTTCAAAATAAAAGCAGGGTTGAATTCAAACTGCAAGTAAGGCACTCTCAGCTTAAGACAGTTCAATCACTAAAAAATAAAAGCCTACATTTTTTATTTTCAAATAAACCAGAGGTCTTCTTCAGGTGATAAAGACCTCTGGTCGAAATAAAAACCCTTTTTTTGTGGCATTTGAGCAATTGTGCGGGCCTACCTTCTTCCTGAGTTTGCTGTTTTTGCACTGCCCTACACCTACGTGATCTGCGTATAACTATCTCCTTTTTCAAATGTGAGATATTGAAATTTCAAACGCGATTAAACACAATTATTCACGATTAATTTTGATCGTTTGACAGTACTAATTTTTACATGATATTATTTGTATATTTTTTATGTTTTGGTTCCTAATTAGAAAATAATGGATTTTAGTGGTGTTGGGTCACGTGTTTGTATATTTAAGATGGTGACTCACAGAAAAAGTTGCAGGTCTGAGGTAGAGCACGTTGGCTCTGAAATGTCATTTGTTGCTAAATAAATCCTTCAAAAGGATCTTCTTGGTGTGCTGATCCTTTAGCATTTGTAAGCCTGTTAGTTTTGGATCCAGCACCCACTGAGGAATGTGCTTGTCTTCTTCGATTGTTTATTATGTCTGTGGTCTTTAAAACACGTTCAACAATGATGAACAGAGAGGTGGCTGCTTCCTGCAGTTAGGTCATATCGAGGTCGGTTCATGTTCTTACTGTAAAAGAACCTGAAAAAAAGCAGATAAAGGTCCACCTCCTCAAGCTGTCTCAGGCTGTTGTTTGGTGCACACCAGGGTTTGATTGACAGCTTTCACACCGCACTAACTTGGCAACGGACTCAAGTTTGTTTGCCAAATCAGGGATGTTTTAACTAACAACCCCAAAGCAACAGATGCTGATTCTGTGAGGCTGATTCTTTGATGAACTATAAAAATGAGATGAGCAGAAGTCCCCTCAGTGTTCATTCTACTCGTGTCTAAACATGCATTAGATTTTTAAACAAAGAAAGCTTCTTGAACCCCCTGAAACGGCCCCCAGCAGATGAAATCTCTGCTCTGGGCAGCTGGACTTACTTCCTCTGGATGAGCAGGGCGATCTCAGTTTGCACCTTCAGGTATTCTTGGGCCATCTTACAGTGCTGCTCGAACACCGCCATGGACTCTTTGGAGTTTGGACAGGGAGCGAGAGGCTGGAAATAAGGAAGAGTTCAGGATCAGGAGAGAACACACAAACATCCTGATGTAGCTAAATGTTTTCAGGCTAACGGTTCAAACAAACACTATCCCAAGTGTATGTCCTGTTGTGTGACTGGCTGACATACCTGCAGCTGGTGGTCCAGGGTCAGATAAGCCATGGGAATTGAGTTATCTGAGCCGTTGGTGTCTGACAGAAGAGCACAAAGAAAGAACAAGTAGGACTTTATTTAACATGTGTGATTATAAACCAGCAGGTCTGCTTCAGCTGACCACAGACCAACAACAAAACCCTGATTGCTGATTGACACAGTCCCAGTGTAGTCTGACATCATTAAGAAAGAGTGACCAAATTGATGCTAATTCTGTTATAGACATTATTTTTCCTTGTTTAACCTTAAGGGGGGGGGGGGGGGGGGGGGGGGTAATACTGTTTGGACTGTTTGAAATCAAATCTGTTTTAATTGTAGTGTTCACTGTTCTTGCATCAGAAAGCCAGACATTGAAAGCTGAACTCTGAACATTTTAGGATGACATCATTACATTCATGTAAAAAATATATAATTTTTGAATTGACATAATGAAGACGTAATGTTACATTTGGGGTGACAGATAGCCTAGTGGTTATGTTGCGCCCCCCTATGTACAAAAGCTATAGTGCTGATCGAAGAAGCCGTAGGTTTGAGTCCGACCTCGGCCCTTTGCTGTGTGTCAACATTATAAGGTTACTTATGTTATGGTACCATACAAACTGTAGTCACTCACTGCTAACGCAAGCTAACTGTAAGCTTGAGACAGCCCACTCATGCTACTCAGAGAACCACGGTTACTACAGTGACCTAAAGTTATCGTGCCAGCTCGGGCTCTCTCCGTCACTCTGCTCCACACTCCTCCTGCAGCGCACACACCTCTCTCCTGTTTGTATTTTCACAGATCAGACGCACAGTGGGGGAAATATACACCTTGAATGTCCGACAGAACAACACAGGAATGTTAGTCCCGTCTTGTCTTGTTGATGAAAACTTAATAAAGATGTAATCAGAATTTTTAACAGTTGAGGTCTCGTCCTCGTCATATAAAAACAAATGCTGATGATTATTTATCCTCAAATTTTTCGTTAAAGAAACAAACTCTTTTATCAATGTTTATGGTTTATGACTTGAAGAACATTTTAGCTAACATTGTTCAGATTCTAGGGATATAAAGTATTTTTTTCAAAACTCCTAGAAACGACGTAACAATCTGCAGATTTACTAAAGTGGGTCCTGGCAGACTATTTCTACTGCCCAGGTGAAGAGCTGACACTCTGAGAAACACTTCTCCTTTGAAGGTGCATGCAGAGTTTTTGTCTCTGTGGTTGTGTTCCAGCTGACGTTGGTACCTGTGGGGTCATCGGGGGAGAAGTAACCCCTGCTGCCCGTCTTGTCGCTGGGCATCATCCTCATGCTGGGACTGGAGGACCGGCTGCTGTTTCTGCTCCCCTGAAAGAAAACATCAAAACACGGTGAATAAACAGGCGAGCCAGATGAGATTATAAAAGCTAGACAGGCAAAATTTTAAATAATCATGACTAAATCAAAATCATGCAGCTATAGAAATCTCCTCATGTTGGAACTATAATAAAGAGAAATGAAAGGAAGCTTAACACATAACAACTATTTTTTCTGATTTTCTAAGCTTAAAAAGAAGATTAGTAACTACATGACAAAAATTTAAATCGTTTCCATGCGATATAAAATTGTCCACATTTTTGAAACTTGTTCAATACCACTTGTTTTAGAACGATATAATCTCTGTTACTTTTAGGTATGTGTGCTTCAGTCGATTACACGGTTAAACATCATCACCACTGCTATTTGGCACCAGAATCACAAGTCGATTAAACAAATTCTACATTTTAGGGCCTTTGCTGCTGGTCAAATGTCAAAATGCTAAATCTGCACTGGAGCCTCCAGCCGCTAGATGGAGCTGTAGCCACAGACTGGCTGTAGCCTTTTGGTTAATGGGTTTTGTCAGTATTTTGACCTATAAAATGGAGATAAAGTTGTAATAAACTTGCGACGCTGTGTCAGGTGAAACTATCAAATGGACCGGAGCGATGTGTAACAACATTTATCACGGGCATGTGGATGTTAACCTGCAGGGAGAGCTGAAGGCTGCCAGTGCTAGCGCTGCTAACGTTAGCAACACTCAGCAAACCAAATTACATCGTTTACCTGGCACCTTTGAAATAGTCGCCTAAAGGGAATTTAAATTTCAGTCAGCTGAGAAAATCCCTAGTTATTTCTAGGATAGATAGAATCAAAATGAACCAAAACTTTTAAAAACGACACTTATTTCACAAGACGGCGTGAGAATGAGAAGAATGAACCCATCAGAAAAAGCAAGAAAACTCCTGCAGACTGTCTAAATGTTCACCCCCCCATCCTGAAGAAATGTATCCTAAGTCTCTTGTTCTGTATGCAGGAGTTTACCCACACATACAACACAATCTGGAGTTAATACTTGATGTTGGTAACATTCCCACTGTGGGAATCAAACCCTCCATGATCAATGAGTGTCTGTGTCACAGCTCTGTGGACCTGGAGGGCAGGTGGATCTCACAGATCTATGTGTCTTCTTTAAAATCTGTATTTGTGTTCAGTCTTTATGCTGAACTTTAAATGAACTGCAGGTTTATGAGTGTTTGTGGAGAGCAGCAGAAACGCTGAGAGAGTCCAACTCTCATATCTTCTCAGAGCTGACATATCAAACACACGTCTCAGTCTGTGACATCTTCTCTCTGTGGATTTTCTCGCTCCTGACGAAGAATGCATCAAATGTGTCTGAAAACAGATGCCATCAGTCAAACATTGGTGAGGCTTCAAAGACGCGAGTAAAAACATGTTTTACACTCAGAGAGCAGGAAAAAAAAAAGCTGGCCGGGGTCGCGTGGAGTTCAAGTTTTCATTTGAAATGATCTAAAGAGTTTGTTTTGTTTATGAATGATAATGGATGCATCATTAACCTCACATTAAAGAAGAAAACACACAGAAGCTATGAATCCTAGGGGTTCATCTAGTCTCTTTAAGCAGACAGTAATAATGTCCGGTTCTTAAATGGATTCTTTTCATTTGTGACAGGAGATAAATCTGTAGAGATTTATAAGAAAGACCCCTTTAATCAGGCTGGTAGATCTGTGCACGTTTGACTGACAGATGAGTCTACTGAGAGGCTACGAAAACAATCCAAAACATTAATCATTTAAATGATGTTCAACTAATACAACAACCTGTGTGCCTGCTATATTAGAGTGAACCATTGACTTAAACTAATGACCAGAGTCAGACTGTACATTTCAGGCTGATTTTTTCATTTTAAAACTTATTTTAATGTCAGGCTGAATTTTATCCTGATCGCTCGTCAATAGCCGTGCAGTGCACACTGACGCACGACGGTCGACCACGGCTCTGATCAGCTGCTCCTGACCGGTTGGATGATTTTCTGCTACGTTTGACATTTTGGTTGTGCGACCGCACACACTCACACAGTGAGAGCAGAGCCACGAGCCCATTCCCCGACCTCAGGACTTTTCCTGATTGTACCTCAACCATGTACAACATGTTTATAATGGGTGTTAAACTAATCAAAAGACTAAATGTAGAATAACTGACTAAATGAACACCTGGGTATACACACAAACAAAGATCTGGAGGTGCAGATAAACTTCAGAGGGACTGAACTTATGTCATTAATGTAACTAAAAATGACACAGATGTGTCTTCTTCAAATGGAGCACAGAAAGTGACAATCTGTAGTCTGACAAAAAGGACCAAAATAACAAATGTGCAGCTGAGCTGAATTCAACATTTTGTTTGTTACACAGACGACAGATCAATTACTAAAAATGTGTGTCTATAGGTGTGTTTGTGTGTGTGTGTGTGTCTATAAGTGTGTGTGTGTGTGTTTCTTACATGGCTGGACTCTGTGCCGATGCCGGGCAGATCCTGCACAGACCGACGTCTCTGAGGATCACACACTGCTGTGGACATAAAAAAGAATAAGAATAACGAGATCTACAGACATTGAACGTGGGGGAGCGGTGGTTATATGGACTAGCCTCTACATTTAAAAAATGAGGATGCCTTTAATCAACTTCATGAAAATGTACTTTGCAGTTTAAAAAGAAAAAAAACACTAACTACTTTCTGATTTGATGAAATCAATGGAGTCATGTGTAATAGGAGTGCTCGTGGGAGTTTGTATTCCTAAACTTTAATTGAGAAAGGATCACAATGTTTCACTCGTCTAAAACTAAAACAGCAGCCTGGGATCATCTGATCTACGCTGACTACTCACTACGTCCACGGCAAGGGATGGGGATCAAAACTAGCTTTCATAGCGATCCAGCTCCACATTTTTCAGAGCCTCAAAAAATAATAATGTTTGAGCTTGCAGTACAGATACTGTTAAGAATCACGCTGAACCCTGCAGTGTAACGTTTTATCTCAACGTCCAAACTTTGTTGCAAGTCTTGGGAGGTAGAAACAGTAATCCAATGTTGAAATCCGTATTTAAATAAAAGCTAGCTAGCTTTCAAACGAGGTCAGTGAAATGACTTTTAAACACGGTAAATAAAACTTCATCATGTTGTGTTTAAAGGTAGCTACAAGAAACTGAACATTTAGGTTTTGTTGAGAAACTTGTTTAATAAAAGTTGTTTGGAGGAGAAATGTCCAAATTCTGTCTCAAATATTGTCTCTGCAGGCGCAGGATGGCCTAGCGGTTATATCGTTCGTTTCATGTACATGGCTATCGTCCTCCTAGAGGGCGGCCAGGGTTCGACTCTGACCTGCGACTCTTATCCTGCACGTCTTCCTCACTCTCTCATCGCCTGCTTCAAGCTCTATCCACTGTCCCAATAGTGAAGCCTTGAATCTTTAAATATGAATAAATATAAAAGAAAAGTATCAATAGGACTCTGATGGTCAGGGAGTCTCGTTGATGCTTTCATTACCAATAAAAATGAACGATCCCATCCCTATCTATTGCACCATGAGAACACAACACATATTAACACACACCTAACAGACAAGCACAACAAAGAGAGCACAGAGTCTGTAGGATCTTCACTTTCTCTATGTTGTTGTTGTTCAGAGTAGAGATGTCTGCTGCAGCCTGAAACCTCATTGTGGTGATTTTTTTGTCTGATTTCAAACTTTGACATACTGTGTCATGCTGTTTATGTATTCTGCCGTACAAACGTCTAATGCGTAACACTACATTTATTATCAGGAGGTTTTGTTCAGTATGTGGCTTTACTAAGCCCCATTTCCACCAAGCGGTCCGGTTCAGTTCTGTTCGGTACGGTACACATTTATGGGCGTTTCCACTCTCAAAAGTTGGGAAGGGTACCAAAATAACTGATCCGTGCTGTCCTACTCCCTCCTGTTGGCGTGCCTAGCATACAGATGTGACCCTAAAGGATGGAGTGAGACACACTGCAGTCCTTTGATTGATCGAAAGAATCTTCACTTCCTGTGCAACAGCGGTAATTAAGGACAAACACAAATCACACCATGTTTAAATATCCTGCAGGTTTGGAGGGAGTCGTTTCAAGGCTGGTTTTTCTTTTGTTGTGATCTTCCCACCCATTGGACGCACAGAGGTGACGTCACAGGGTGCAGATACGCTCTTGTGCGGGGCAACACATAGACAATGAACTGGTTTGACAGCGGTGTGCAGCGCCCACTGATCCTATCTGAAAGGCCCTTAAGCCTCAGTTGCAATTAGTTTAGATTTTTTCATTATTCTTTTGACCTACCGGTATTCTTTTTTTATTTCTTCTTTGTATAGTTGTCTTGTTTGAGGTTATTCTTATCAGAACATATCGGGCTGTTTAGACAAATGTAATTGTTGCAGACTCGCTCTTGGACTTTCTTCAGAGCTGAGGTGAGTATTTTGAAGTAGCCAATGAAATTCTCTTTCATGTTATAAAAATATTTTCTTTAGTGTAGCATTGAGACTCACACACATACTGAGTGGAGGATTTGTATACCGTCACACTGTCACCTAACAGCCACAGGTGATTTATGATCCTTGGAAGAGGCCTGACATCCAGGTGTGCAGATGCAATGATAAGTGCCCAGCCTTTAATAACATGCACCAGCTGACTGACTTAGTCGCTGGATTAAATTAGCCACTCACTCACGTGGCTCCAGAATAGAAGTCTTTTGTGACAACCAGAGCCGTCCCCGTTCCTCTCACCCGTATCTCTGCTCGTGATAATAGCTCTGACCCTCAGTGTGAGAGGAATTAATCAAAACAACTTTTTTCAAAGTTAATGGATGTAAAGAGAGCAAGGGGGGGGGGGGGGGGGGGGGGGGTAAGGACGACCTTACCTAAGCGTGAAAGGTAAGGACGAGCTCAGATGCGTAGGGGTGGTGCTCTGGTTTCAGCGCCCCCCCCCCCTTCCCAGGATGTATTGCAGCCAAGCCAGAGTGATGACAGAGAGGACAGGGCCATGAGTTAGGAGCTCATCTCATCTGTGTCACCTCATCGCATGAAATATGACAATCAGGTTTTAAGACGCCAGCTAAAAATGTGTTAATGACACAAGCGAACGGCTCCTCTACCTGCAGGAAAAGTTCCTCAGTAGGGACATGCTTTGTGGAATAAAAAGTGACACAAGATGAGAATACTAACTCATGTTCTGCTTGTCTACCGCAAACCACAGAAGACAGAGAGACATGAGACACCTTCTGACGTGTGTCACTCCAAAACAAGATCACTTAAATCTCTCTTATTTTGTCGAGATAGTCCCTTACATGTCTTCAGACCAAAAGATCATTTACTTGCACAAATGTTGCTGTTTTTCTTTCATCTGGTTAGTTAAACTTGACCCTGGAATTCAGCCTCATTCACCGATATATTTGTCCTTTTCCTCTTATGGTTCAGTGTCAATTAAGACAATAATCCTTTTTAGAAACAGCGTCACTGGGACTTCAGCAGATATTCCTTCCGGAGAATTACTTCTGAATGAGGCCAGTTTACTCTTTAAGATGTGTTGGAAAACATTACAACATGCATGATTAACTTCCCTGCTTCTTCCAGGTACTTGAGACTGACCTGTGCCCACTTTGGTGACCTGTTAGCTAGGATCAGTACCAGGATTCTCTAATGGACACCAACTTCCTGTGTTCTGTTTTAGCTGTGTAGCTCCTGGGCGTCTGTCTCTGCTGAGTGACAGTTTCATGCTTCAATGGTCAATGTCTGAATTCATGCTTTCTTTCTGGTCTATTTGCAAGACAACAAGCAAACACCTTTAAAAGCCTTGCCTTCCAAACAGAGTTTGTTACGGATGCAATCTCCAGACTTCCTGAGAATCTCCACACTGATAGATTCAGAGCGCAGTGCTCTCTGGGTTTGTGCAGCCCAACATTTTTTTGCTTCCCTTTTGGTCTGAAAACATTTTTCTTTTTAAATCACAACATATGAATATAAATGTGTTTGGAGTGCCACAGTAAAGAAGGTCATGTAAGAGCACTGCAACCCACGGGCTCAGCCAAGCCAGCTGCACCCAGCCACCATGAAGCCCAGTGGTCCCAGTGGTACCTGTGACGACGATCTTGGGAACGTCCAGAATGGTGCCGTATGATGCTGTTTTACGGTGGCCTCGTTTAAACACGGGATTTGCTGCAAAAACACACACATACACACTCACACGAACAGCTGCGGACACAACAAGCATGCAGACTGGAGGCAGACTGCAGGCCCACAGCCGCTCTGGAACTGTGAGCTACGGACATGCAGAGCATACATGGTACGTGCAAGGGCAGCATGCACCGCATCCATTGAAGACGCTGCAGAGAGGTGAACACTGCCGGCAGACACCTGCACTATTTTCTCTTTGCACAAACAGCAGCAGACATTCAGCTCCAACGCTGCTCAGAAGTTTACTGGACGATGTGGGGATGCATAAATAACAGTTTATTCTCTGGTTAAACTCTGGTATTTTAAAGCTAGGCCCTGTTTTTATATAGTCTAGAATCTAGATGGCTTATAGGTTCATCAAGAACGATCCGGTAGATTTCTTCAGCCATCAGAGACTGTAAAGGCTGCAATGTCCTCTTTCAGAAAAGCTCCAGATCAAATTAATATCTGCAAAAAATGCACGTTTTAGTCACTGACAGGCTCAGATTGTTATTCTAAGTGTCTGACAACATTACAGGCAGGAGTCTTACAGAGATGGAGCTCTAAAAAAAAAAAATTATTAATAATAATAAATTTTTTTAAACCAGAAGCAGCTGCTGAATCGCTCTTTTCAAAGCCACCAGACATCATTGACAAAAACGGTGATGTCAAGTTGAAAAACATGGCAGTAGCCACTCCACTGCTTCCTTGATCGGTTGTATTTTTTGTTATTATGTGTCTTTAGTTATTGAAATGGTTACTTTGGAAGCAAATACAATATTTGATAGCACAGACAAACTAAGCAATCAAGGTAGCAGTAGACCAGCCGCCCCTGTAGAGAAAAGCAAAGCAACATCTGTTTCTGGATTCAAAAAGAGCGTCTCCCTCTATAACTTAAAGGTCTATCTTTGCAGGGATCTGTTCAGTAATGTTGTGCAACACTTACAGTAACAATCTGAGCCTGTCAGTGACAAACACAACAACTTGTTTTGATCTGGAGCCTTCCCCTAATAGTTTACATCGCAAACATTCCAGCTTGTTTCAAAGCTTCGGGCTGAAGCAAATCTATTGGAGCCGTTCCAACAGAACCCAGCTTTAATAGAAGAGAAGAGAACTGGTTTAAAATCTGAAAACACAGGAACAAACACTCAACTAGACTTCAATCAAAATTTAATGTGGAGAGCTTCTTGGGTATGATGTTACAGGAGGGGAGACGGCTGACAGCTCGATGTTTGTCATCTTAGTCTATACCTCAAAGTTATCAAAGTACTTGAAAAAAACTATCGGACACTGAAGTCTGGGGAGGAGCTTCTTGTGGATTTGGAAAGGCCTCATTCCTTGAAGGTAACGCTGCATGCCCTGCTGCCCTGTGCAAATTGTTCTTACATTAAAGAAATTCTAAAATGGTAGGAGCGTGCCGGGTTTGCCTCGACAAGCTCCTCGTCTGCTCTGCTCTCATCTTCCGCGCTGTGTATTTAGTGGTGTTACCTGAAGGTGCAAACGGCATCTTAGGCTCCAGCTCTGAAAGATCAGCGCTCATTCTTTTGCTGTCAGATGACGCCAGGCACTGAGTCCGTGAAGGCAGACTCTCAACGCTGCTCCCCCTGGACAGAGGCAGAGTCCTCAGTGGGTCTCCCTGAAACAAAGACGAACACTCTCACTAACGCTGTGACTCATTATTCTTTCTACATTTCTTCTGACGATGAAGAGCAGATTTACCTTCGGCTTGAAGTGAGGAGCAAACTGAGGCGTTATCTTGATGGTGTCGTTGCTTCCTTGAGAATCACTGCGCTCCATGTTCACTTCACTTTTGTTGCTCGTGCTGGTGGCGGTGTACTCCACGTATGAACCTGTTTCTCCAAAAAGACGCAGCGTGACAGGTACGTTAATAGATCTCATCATTTATCTACTATGATGATTTTTAATTAAGATTTGATATAATTTGTGTTGCTGTCCTGCTCACTACTCTAACATTAGGTCAAACTCTAAATACTTTGTCCAGTATTCATGACCATTAAGTAAACCTGACTTTAAACGAGACCTTGAACCCCTGTGCACCAAATGCTGGGTGTGTCTTTAAGAACTGTTTGTTCTGGTGTAAAAGAAAGTTTCAAGAAGACTCTTGTACCTGTACTTGTTGCAGAGTTGCTCTGTCCATCATCTGAATACGGGTACGGATATTGCAGGGGTTCATCAGATCCTTTGAAGTACTGCAAGAAGGAGAAAAAGGGGATTGATGAAGACTTGAAAACACCTTTGTTGTACAGAAAAAACAGACAAAAAAACACTGATACAACTCGGCATTGATAGGATACTGCTCTGGCACATTAAAAAAAAAAGGTTTCCACTTAAACAGATAAATTATTAACTTGACAATAATTTCTGAATCAAATCTGCAGCTTCACTTTGGTATTTGCAGCTTCACTTTGGTATTTGCAAATACCCAGTGTTGTATTTTAGGCTTTTTCCGGGATGTTTATGATACTGATATCTTCATCACAGTAATTAAAGTCTCATTAATTTCTCATGCTTAATTTTTATCGTTCAGACACGTATCTTTATTTACTTATCAACTTCATCTAAATGAGTGAGGGGAGGATAACTTCATGAAAATCTTCAAGGTGTACGATGTCACAGAAAATAAAAACAATAAAAGTCATGACGGGAGAAATCATTTCGGGTCGTTGAGTTAGACTGCATTTATTTCAAAAGGCTAGGCCTAATAAACTCGTCACTGAACGTATTCTTTATGTAACATTCAGAGCCAGTGTACACTGACTGCAGTTTTCCTGCTGGAGACGTCAACCACCTCAGTTTCAGAGTGCTTCTCACAGGCGCTCATTGTTGCTACGTTTACCTCTTTAGAGACAGTGAGGTTTAATTTGCTCTGTATATATATGCTTCATGTTTTCCTTTATTTTGGAGAAAACAATATAAATGAATCATGTCCTGGCATTAGCAGCAGCTTGATCTGGAATTGTTCCCTCGAAACAAGACTGATCAAATATCAGAAGTCCCGCCCCTTCTTGATTTTGATTGGTTAGTGAGGGAGAAGAGCCATTGATGAGCGTGCGCTGTTATAAAAGTTGAACTGTTTTCAACTGAGTGCCGTGTGCCCAACAAAAAAAAAAACCCCAAAAAACGGAGATGATGAGGTCGTTATTGCACTGCGGACGCCTTGGCGCTGAAACAGTGAACAGCATCGGTTTTGTATTGAAAATGCTGCCAGGGCAAAGAAAGCCGTCAATGGACACAGGCCCTAAAGGGGCTCATTTCCTGGAACAGTTTGACAGTAAATGATTTGCTCTGTTGTATTTTCTCAAGTTTATTGATTCAGTCACGACAGTGTAATGAAAGCCTTTTAAAGAAGGCGAGCAGAGTGTGTGATAAACAAATTACCTTCATTAGGTGAGTCATGATCTTCACTATCTCCTCCATAGAAGGCCTCTGAGAGGGGTCTTTGGACCAGCAGCGAGTCATCAGACTCTCAATGGGCTTGGGCAAATTTTTGATTAGAGGAGGTCTTGTCCCTGAACGTACAAAGACAAAAAAAGAGGGTAATAGCTCGCACGGAGACGGGGAACAAATAACTTTCACATCACACCAGACAAGCAGAGAAATGGAGTCCATTTATGCTGAATCCCCCGTCTCCTGCTCGGCGAGATAGTGATGACTAAGGCAGGTGAAAAACATCAAACTTGTCCTGTAGTGTTTTAAGCGTCCCATTAGTATTGTCCTCCATCCATCTCTGGGATGAATTAAACTGCAGGGAGCGCTGCACAGGTGAAGACACCTTAAAGCTGCTCTCTCCTGCCAGACTCTAAAAGAGGAACTGTTACTCTTAATCAAGAGAACTAATGTGACATGTTTATGGTCTAAATGACTGATTGGTATTTGCAGTCGTTGGCTTCATCCAGCAGCCATTACACAGGCTGTAATGGCTGCAATAAAATCAATGAGGGCACGTGCTCTTGATTAAAGTGTGAGCACTAGGGGTGTGGATAGTCTAGTGGTTAGTGTGCACGCCCCAAGTACAGAGGCTGAAGTCCTCAAAGCGGACAGCCAGGGTTCAATTCCAACCTGTGGCTCCTTTCCCAAGTCATTACCCTAACTCTAGCTTCTCCTGATTTCTGATTCTGTCCAGACAAAAAATATTTAAAAAATAAAATAAAATGACCACTAAAAGTTGTTGTTTTAGTCAGAGACAGACTTGTTATTCTAAGTGTCTGACAACATTTCAGAAAGGATCCCTGCAGAGAGAGAGAGCTATTTGTTACAGAAGATGATGAAACATCCATTACATCACTGTTGTCAAGGCCACAAGACTTTCTGGAGAAATCAGCTTGAGTGAAGCTTTAGATATATTTCACATTTAGAGGAGACTTACACTGACACTGATTTTACTGTAAAGCGGGCCTGTTTTAGATCGATAAATGTTTTCTGCTGCTGCTAAAGACAAAGTGATAGAAAGATAGACAGATACTTTTTTGATCCCGAGGGGAAATTTGAAAAAGTCCTTAGCTGAACAGTGTTACAATTCTAAACATTGAATTGACATATGAATACAGCATTCAGACTGAAAACTGAATTTTAGTGAGTTAAGCCTTGTTTGAGATGTTTCAAATAACTTTGGCTAAAATATTTTTTTAAATCGAGCTACCAGACAAAACACATAATTTCACCAAACTTACAGATTGAAGTGTCAGCGGCTCAGCGGCTCCCTAGTTTTGTCTGATAAAGTAGTTGTTTTATTGAGAGTGTGATAAGAGCTGTTTGTGGTCATACACCAATCTCTCTGCATTTCTGTAATATTGTCGGACACTCGCTGACAGAATTACGATCAGAGACTGTTTGTGACAAGAACAAGAACATTTAGTCGACAGAATTTGATCGGGTGTAATTGCTTCAAAGGATTATGCAGCATTCATTTTACAGACGCTGGCTGAAGCACTCGACTGCAATTCTGAAATTTTTGATATCCCAGGTTTAAAACTACTGGAATCAATCTTTTAACTTTGTACAGTCTCCCAGCATTCCTTGCAGGGCTGGCACTTCTGAGGACTCACAGTGACTGAAAGTTTGACATGGCATTTGCAACCTGCAGCTCCACACACCCACACCCACACCCACACCCACACACACACACAGTCGGTGACTCACCGTTGTGCACAGCCCACATGATGCGGAAAGCCGGTCCTCCAATTTCATCAAAGGGCTTCCTGCGAGTGATCACCTCCCAGAGAATGATCCCCCAGCTGAACACATCACACTTCTCACTGTAATTGCTGCCTGTGAGTTACAGAAGAACACACACAGCAACATTTAGGACCTTTTCAAACGGGGAAAACGCTCAGTTTGACTTCGCTGACTGACTGAGAAAGTGAATTCTCTGTGGCACATTTGAGATGAGTGCCTGGGAAAGCACAGCAGCATTTATCTCATCCTCCCGTTCACAGGAGGATGGAGGATGAAAATAAGGGAGCAATTTTGATCAAGAAATAGCTCCTTTGTTGCTTGATTAGCCTATTATTGCTGAATTAAAGTGCACATCACACACCTATTAGAAGTTGCTGCGCTGAGGCGTTCGGGTAGCATTTCACACTGATGCAAATTAGTTGTGAGGAGTTCACAGAGAGGGCAGAAGTGAGATGTTTAATTGCACTGGAGTCTTGTAAGATGCCTCCAAAAACAAGATAATAACCAGAGCTTAATTCATTTTTCCTCCTGACCCCCTTTGCCAAGAACATGTCTCATCATGTAGAAATACATTAGGCTGAATGAGAACACAAATTCTACGCCGTCGTCTCCCGAGGGAAATAAAGCCACCAGCATCACTCCATTCATCCTCCCAACATGCTTTGGGAGACAACCATCTATAACGCAGCATGAGTGAGGCTGCTGATGATGAATCAAGAATTAATGCCTCAACGCTGGGAGCACTGAGGTGCTATTAACGTGAAATGTGACAAAAACAAAGTTGGCTGTCATAAAAGAGCACACAGAAAACGGCAGAGCGTGATCTCTGTGGGCATTAATAGAATCAAACCGGACACACATTTTTTTTTTTTAATTAAAAACCGTCTGACAGAAAGAGGCATCCAAAGCTCTTCAACTACTTAGAATGCCGCTCATACTTGCCTTCGAATACCTCCGGGGCCATCCACGCTGCACTTCCTTTGTTGTTGGTCATGTGGGTCTGAATGTCACATGCTGTTCCAAAGTCGCATATCTTCAGCGTGGTGCCGCCTGCCACGAGAAGAAGACTGGAAAAGAGAGAGGAAATAAACCCAGTTAACAGCTGATAAGGATTTTAGATTGTTTGTCTAAAGCTTCATGTACATCAGACAGCTCAACAAGTTTCATAACATGTTTCGTACTCCTTTACTATCTCTCTTAGGTTGTTTCATTTAAACGTGTAATATGTTGAATTTTTTACACTAAAATATCTAAATTAATTTAAAATGGACTAAACCTATGTTACATATATTTTTTTAGTCGGGTACGTACATTACCTCAAATATTTCCTACAGTTATCAAAGCCAGAGAAATGTTACGAGCCATGACAGACACAATATGTTTATCGTTGCCGTGGAAACACTGGGTGTAACGTCAAAGACCGCTGCATAAGGAAGCGTGAGCTGCTACTGAAAGCTGCCGTACTGTTGCTGTATGTGCTGCTGTGATAAAAAACTTTGTGTAAATTATACTCAGATACATCAGCTCGTCTGTAAACATGTTCTCTTCCTCAGGTCGGTTTCGCTAACACGGTCAAAGCCGGTTATTTTGGGGGGGCAGGGAGTAGCAGAGAGAATTACCCGCCAGCTTTGACGTCATCTTTTGTTTTGATTGAGAGCCCCCTGGTGGCAGAATTTACATATTGTATCTTTAAAACTGCAGCAATTGCAGAAAACATTAAATGTCAGGCTGAAAATGTTTTTGCAGAAATAAAGGGCTTTGTGACAGCAAGGTAAAGCTGCCAAATATCTCTCTGTGGCAGAGAGGAAACGTTGAGAAATATTCTTAATACGACATTAAAGGCAGAATATTAGATTTTTTGATCCAGCAGATGTCGCCCTTGAGCACCAGCATGAAACCAAAACAACTCACACTGCACTGTTGTGTTAGCATGCTAATGCTTAACACAGTTAAGCAGTGAGTACAGTATGTTATTCTTCTTTTCTCTAGTCCCTCAATTAAATAACTTTTATACAAGAGGGGATGAGCCGGCCGGCCGTCCAGCCGATGCAAACAAAGTGAAGATAGGACTCTGAAAGCTCAACTGATGTTGACTTTTTGTGGTAAGGAGGGCTTCTTTAGGTCTCATAAATCTGTTCACTTTGTTGACAGCAGTTCATATCTTTTCCCATGTGTCTGTATCTCAGCTGTCTTCTCTAAAAAGGGCAGAAACTGACCGTCATCTACTGTTAAACCACGGTTCATAAGAGCCTCATAGAACCCCACTGCTGACTAACTCTGGGAAGAATCATGAAGCAGAGTGTACTGGGAATAGTTTCCTGTACAATAACCCAGAGTTGACAGTTTGTCACGATGCACGGCCTTGTTGTTCCTAGAAACTCCACAACAGATCTCTAGGAAATGGAGCAGCTGATCATTCCCACGGAGTCCTGCCAGGAGCTTTCTCTCCGCCAATGAAAACAACCCTCAGCAACACCATGTCACCGCGTGTTCAGACTGATAACACAGTGCTGCTTTTCAAGTGTTATGATGGCCCAACGTTGCCTCGTGTTCTTTTGAGATAATGGAAGAAGATCTCCAAAGTCTATTGTGTGTGAGAGGCCAGAACACTGTACAGAGGTTTACAGCACCATGAGAAAACTGTTGTAGTCTTATTAGAAACATGCAGAGGCTTTTTAGGTCGGCTACATTCAGATACATACAGAGGTCAGATACATGTGGGGGTGCCTTAGAACCTCCTACCTTCTCTGGTCCAAACAAATCCAGAGCATTCAGGACCAGAATCTAAAGTTAGAAGGAGGACATACTGACTGCTGCATTGTTGTCAGAGAAGCTTCAACATAGCATGTTTCCTTAATGTCTGATGATATAGTAAGGTCATTTTATCATTTAATTCAGTAAATATCTTACATATTGGACTTTTAATTTCCACATTCACATATTCAGACTTGTTTCTGCTGGTTCTCATGGATTTGTTGCTGCTGCTGTGTTTAACCTCTTCACGTTTTAAGGATAACATTTCGTTGAGCATGGCAGCAGACTCGGTCATGATTCCTGTTCATTGATTATAGTGATTATATGAAGCTAACACGGCCCATTTTATGTGAATGCGCTAGAAGAAGCTCTGGGTTGACCTGTCAGGTGAATAAATAGTTTCATGTTTAACACAGTCTCCTTTGTCAGGGTGACTGCCAGATAAATAAAAAAAAGCTACACTGGGTATGTTGAACTTGAATACATAATGTTTTCAGCCACAGCTGCATGACGGCACAATAATAACTTAAAGGAACAGAAGAAAAAGAAACATTCAGAAAGTGAGTAAAAGAATGAAAGGGGTTTGATTTAGCATAAAAATACAACAAATTAAATACTCTTCTTGAACTTGTCTAATGAAACACAGGAAAGTTATTTTTCTTTATCAAAGCATTTAAGTGTTTACAATAAACCAAAATAAAGCTAAAAGGCACTTTGTTGGCACAGTGAAACAGGAGACAAGAGAGTGTGAGGTGAGGAGGAGCATACTTGGGTGGCTTGAGGTCCCTGTGAATGAGAGCCTTTGGTTTCATGCCATGGAGATAGGCCACGCCCTGGGAACACTGAAAACACCAGCTCATGGCATGGGAGGCAGTGTAATAGGGGAGGGGTTCAGCACCATGCAGCACTGTGGACAAGAGAGCACAGTCACAACCACCAGCACAGACAATAAACTCCCACAGGAACCGGGGAAGTCACACAAACACGTACACATTCACAGGGCTGACGACGTCGCTCTTACAGCTCCTTTGACAAGGTCACTCCAGGAGGACAGGCTGAGGACTCACCGTTCAGTAACCACACTCACAACTCCACTGAATGACATCAAAGTTATGGTACCACATTATAACTCCCAGGGAGAGTCGCTTTGATAGAGATTCAGTAACTGGGGAGGAGAGGTACTCATGAACTGTGCAGCACATCAGAGAGCCCCGAAATGTGGGCATCAGCTCCTGGAAAAACTCTGAGCTCCTAACAGCACGTTTTGAAAATAGACAAAGTCTCAGTGAGAGGCCTCCATGAATTTAATGTTAATTAGTTTGCGATATCATCATGCACGTCTTCCTCTCTCCCTCACAGTGCAGCGGGTTGGTAATGATGTGCAATCTTACAAAGTGAGATCAAAGTAGTGATTTGTTATTTCATCTGTTCACAGAAGTCCTCATTTTGTAAACAGTTAAATATTTGTTCTGGTGGGAATTTCCAATTTTGTAGTCTTTCCCGTCATTGCTGTGCAAACGTTTTGGTTGCAAAGAATTAAAGGCCGTCTTGTTTTGATGCCTGTCCAAAATAAGGGGTCATTTTATAGACTCGAGGAAATAAAAGCCTCAATGAATTTTTACAGTAGATATTCAAATATTGATGATTCATTACAGTTCACCTCTACTCGGGTCATGTTCTGCTAGTATAAAACTGATATGTGGGATCACAGCCACGTCACTGAGATATTTACGTTCAATGTGGCTGAACTCACAAGCTTACAAACGATCACAGAGGTTTGTCGAAATCTAAAATCAGTTCATTTAAAGAGTCATTTTGATATTTTCAAACCTGCTCAGTGATATGTTTTAGCATAATTGAGGGTCAAAATGACTTGTACATAAAAAAAAAAAGGTTTTGGAGGTTGTCCCAGTAGATTTATTCAGTGAGCGAAAGCAGAACTGGCTGTAATAGTTGAAATGTAAACAAGTTGTTCCATGTTTTTGAAGTGTCTGACTAAATCTCAAACTGTTCCTGCTGATACAGATCTTTGTTTTTTTTAAGAATATGATATGAAATAGTTATACATGAAACATCTTCCTTTAGAAAGATACCAGACTCTATTAACTGAAAGTGAGTTTGTTTAGCTGAAAACAGGAGTTGCTGGTCTTCCTCTGCCTCAGTTGGTTAGTATTTTGTATCCTACTCACACTTGCAAAAAACTCCTGAAACTTCTGGGGTGAGCTGCATGTGTAAACGTGAACATCCTGAATTTTTCACTTGGACTTTATGTTGGTTTCCGCCAGTATATTTTCCTAGTATATACTAGTATATTTTCCGCATGCAGTATGATAACACACACTATGTTAACCACCTACACAACCACAGACTGTCTGCACGCGACCGCTGCGATCTCTCTGCGCGTCTTTAATCTGCTGCATTATGTTTTCTGTTCATTTGTGTTCGTCTCCGCTCTCTTTTGTTGATAATCTGATTCTGTCAAACTCCAGGTAGCATTGATATGAAGGCAAATATTATCATTATAGCGTCTTATAGTGCCCACTGTTGCATCATCTGCTACTTCCCTGTCGTCCTTTTTACGTCATGTTATGCCTCAGGAGACCCCCCGTCCCCCTCTCCTGTACAACAGGGATAGTCTCCCGCTGTGAGGTGCATGTGTGGACAACAAGATCAGGAGGATTTCAGGGGCAGTCTTCCTGAAATTCTCTAGAAATTTTCAGGAGTGCATGTGTGAATATGGTTTTGGTGTGTTGCACGAATAGGTTGGAACCTAACTATTTTTTTTAAATATAATAAACAAACTTACCAACAGCAGTAGATCAGCAACTCTCATGTTCATTCAGCTAAAAGTCATGTGTACATCAATAGAGTCTGGCTCTTTTAAAAAGTGATAGAAAGATCTGTTTCTGGTTAAAGAAGCATAATTCTCTTTCTTTAAAAAATGTCATTTCTGTTCTGTTGACAGACACTTGGAACAGTCAGAGTGTTTCATTGAACATATTTAGAGGATGTACTTTGATCGTGTGCATTTTTGATCTAAGAATTGCATACATCACAGGCCTTAACAGCTGCAGACTAAAGACATCTACTGTCTCACACTTTGAGATTTAGACCCACAATCAGGACGACAGGGCCCGAGTGAAGAATCACCAGATTACTCTTTAAGATCTCACTTTTCAAAGTTAACCACTGGATCATCTGACTCATCCAATTTCCTTTCCCTTTGATATTTTTGTTAAGCAACGTTGTTCCATTCTTTCAATAAAACAACTGATTTACAGGCTGCACTGGAAACAAGTCATTTTAGACTTCAGAAAAACAAGAACCTAATTGGGATTAAAATAAATATTCTTCCCTGGAAACACCAAAGTGCTGACTCTATTTAGAGATCTGTGCGTAATACCTTTGTATTATTTAGCAGTAAGCCTAAGTGGTCCTTATTCATTAAGACACACCTATCTTTCAGCAGTGTATCCCCGACTCACTGAGGATAAGGTGACAGTCTTTGGGTCAAGTTCCAGGATGCTGGCTCATATACTGTGTTTCTTAAAAGTCATTAAAGTCGTACTTCATTTTGATGGTTGTACACCTCCCTAATCCCTGGGCTCATTCTGGATATCAAATTAAGGGACTAATAAGGCTGTGGTGTCTGTTACTGAGCAAAGACTATCACAGAAAGGAACTGGACAAGTGACTGAACATGCAAACAGTGGGAGGGTCAACTGAACAGGACAGCTTCTCGTGTCTGTGCAAGACTGTGTCCATTTCACTGAGAGCAAAGTGGAACAAAAAAAAGAAACGTAAAGTTTTCTACACTCACCGTTGTACAATGACCCCCCTTCAGCATATTCCATCACAAGGCAGACCTGAGTGGGAAAGAAGATCACATGAAACTCACCAGACAAAACCAACATGTAAGACTAAATGAAGACATCATTACGGTTGACTTTGTGTGATTAAAGGGAATATTAGTGTTTCTAAACTCTATTAAATAGGTTTAAAATGTTCCAAAAGTTCTCTAGTGGATGGCCTCATCTTTAAATGCAAACCAACAAACGTACAATCCAGAATGGAAGTCGCACTGGTTTCTAAGGTGCAGTCTGTTTTGGAGGGTCTCCCAGAGAGAAAAAAAGAAAAATACATGATTTTGACCTGTTTAAAGAGAAAATCTGTTTAGGAGTGGCGCTGGTCTGCGTTGATTTGTACCTCAGTACACTTTGCCAGCTAAGCTAACTCCTGCAATACACAGTGACAGTGGGCAGTTTCAATCGTGTCAGGTCGTGAGCAGTGGGTGATGGTTGCAGCTGCACTGGTATTCATAGTGCATAGATAGATCATTGTGCAATAAAAAATACCTCTCTCTGTATTTTATAACGGTATATTGGACTGGTGTAGGACACAGGTCACTTCTTCATTGAAAAGAAAGTTTTCAAAAAGTGAGTCTCACACACCAAATGTTAACGCTACATCCTTGTGAGACTGAACAGCATCGACACAAAGTTCTTGTTTTTTACAGCAGTGAGTTCAGGTTGTTTTTGTCAGACAACTTAACAAAAAGACTTCACACATCGTTTTAAACCCAGACAGAGTCAGCACACTGTTCTCTTCAAAGCAACAAAGTCATATTCAACATACAAGTGAGTTTGAGGTTAACTGTCCCGCCATCATTTAGTGTTCTCATTGAAGTAGGCTTAAACGACATGTGCAGCTTAGCTGACTTTAAGTTTGGTAATTGATGTAAACGATGTTTCAGTCTTTCATTTCCTGTGAGGCCGAGACGGTAGGATTAAACCAAACTAATCTCACATCAGTCATTTTAGCTCGCAAAAGACCAAAAAGAA
Source organism: Labrus mixtus (assembly GCF_963584025.1). Classification (NCBI taxonomy): domain Eukaryota; kingdom Metazoa; phylum Chordata; class Actinopteri; order Labriformes; family Labridae; genus Labrus; species Labrus mixtus. The sequence continues at coordinate 24,088,441 of NC_083623.1, forward strand.
GACTGACTAGATTGAATTATTTGGTTGTGAGATTGTTTGAGTTTTGTTTTTTTAACACAATGACAACATCAAACGGACTGATCAGTGGTAAATCAGCAGCTCCTGTTCTTCTGTGCAATAAAATGACTGTTTTTGTCAAATGACGTCTGGTAGCTAGTATGAAGAAAGCCCTGTAAACAGTAACAAACAAAGAATCGTACTCTTTAACCTAAGGTCAAACTTCTGTATGGAACCAATTTGTTACATTGTCAGACACTAAGAATGCAAGCATTTATGGCATTTTATGTTGACGTACTAAATTGCTGCAGCCGGCTACAGCCCCCTCAGTGGCTAGAAAGTGTTGAATCTAAAAGTCATCTACACACCAGAACCGTTAAAAAAAAACCCAGGTATGACATTTACATTCAAATTGTGACTTACCGGAGTGTGACAAGAGCCGTACAACTTCACAATGTTGGGGTGATTGACTCGTGAAAGCTGCCGGAGCTGCAGACAAAGAGGAAACATTTCACTCAATTCCATCTACACGCCTGCAGTTCAACACCTCAGGTACACAAATATCTGTCACCATGTCCCTCACTATAAAGCCCCCTGCCCTGCTATTTCAAGACACAAACAAAACTGTCTTACAAGACCATGGCTGAGTCAAAAAAACTCTTCCATCCATACCTCGACTATGAAGGCTTTCCTCTCCGACTCACTCTCGATGGTCTTGATCGCCACATCTTTGCCTTTCCATTTGGCTTTGCAAACAACCCCGAAGGCTCCTCTCCCCACCACCTGAAGACAGAAAGTCAACATTAGTTTAGCTCATCTCACAAATATCTGCATGTTCATGGACTACAACACAAAGAGTTTCACAGCCCACCTCTTCAACTTCAATATCCTCATAGTTGATTTCTTCAAATGGATATCCAGGTGGTGTTTCGAGTATATCGGCGGATGGTAACGACAGAGACATTACTAGCCAACGTCAGCTAGTAATTTACTGAAAAGAGATCATACAGAAGAATAAAATAAAAATGCTGACGTATAATTACAGGTAAGGTTGTCATTTTCTGATTGTTTCATGGTGGTAATGCTCAATAGATCTTATAAAAACGTCTACACCTTAACACAATAGCCCAAAAAGATCATGTCCAACTATAGGCTGTGTCCACCTAGTGATTTTTGCGGGCAGAAAAACGCTGGCTGTGCACTCAGGAGCACTAAAGACTTGAGAAGAGAAGCCTGACCTGTCTCTATGACAACAATCTCTTGACAAAGACCACTGTATGACCGACACGGCTATGTTACTTTTTACTGTATGTTTTTCTTTTAGACCATTTATTTTACCAATCATCAAAGAGGATTTGGGTAAAAGACACAATCTGTAGGCGGCAAAACTACAAGGAATATCATACATTAGGAAAAGACACTGGGCGCTGCGCTTTTTCTCCAGGCGACCGCTTTCTTCTGTGAACGCTCTCTCCTCATTGAAAAGAACTGAAAGAGGACACTGGCACTAAAAAAAAAGGCTAGGTGGACACAGGGCACAGTCACGCTGTATATCTCTCCGCTCTGCTGTCTGTCACACCTGCAGCTCTTACACAACAACACAGTGTTCAAATTCACTGGTTGGTTGGCAAACGCCCACATTTGTCAAGTCTTTGCAAGGCAACTCATGAAGATGCACAAATCATGTTTTTTCTGCGGCTGACAGACAGACAGACAGACAGCAGAGGAGAGAGACAGCCGTTTCACCTGGTCCATTTATATTTTCTACGAGTTCTGATCTGTGTAATACGAACAAGGAGCTTAATGCCACTGAACCCAAATGACATCAATAAACTTTCTCAAATATTGTATGAACACTAGAATAGAATAGAATAGAATTACTTTATTGATCCCAAACTGGGAAATTGTGGCGTTACAGCAGCAGGTTGTCCAAACACACAATATGAGTAAAAAAACACAATATTAGCAAATTTAAACACAATATAATATTAAATACAAAGTAAATAATCACTAAAAGATATCAAAAATAAGAATGGAAATATAAACAACCAGGATTTAACTTAGCATTACTAGTCTTAAATAGGAAGATTAAATGTACATGTGCAAAAACAGAGTTGTAAATGGACAGTATTGACACTAAGAAGAATGCTGAGATTTACAAAATAAGTAATTTTCTCTAACATTAAGATGACTTTAATTGGTGATTTCAGTTAAATTTGATATGATATTCCTCCTGCTCCTGTTTGTTTATGAACAGTATGTATGTGTGTTGTGTTGCTGTGTTGGACATCATACACTGAAACAAGCAAATACATCAAATACACATGACTGAAGGTTTAGACCTACAGACACAACAACACAAACTGAGCACAAAGCAGCTAGTCAAGTCATTTGTCATAATAACATATTAATGATTCAATAAACTCGAAGTTTAGGAGCATGCTAAAGTAATTATGTATGTAACATGTAGTTAGTCAGTCTATCGTGAGCTGTCAAACAAGATATAAAGTCTTAACTTTATCTTCTCTTTAGTCTTCTGTCAGTGTGATGAACTCTGCCAGCTGGCTAACAGAGAAGCTAACTGCTAACTCAGAGTGATAAAAGTTGACTTTCCGGTTATGTTAAACTCCCCTACATGCATAAAGTATCCACAAACCAGCACTAAAGATGATTAAACACTACCATTACATTACCATAAGCACAGGTATTGACAATCTACAAAAGGCCTTCAGTGTTTTTTCCAGCTAGCTTTCGTTAGCTGGCCTGGATGCTAACGCTAGCTACCGTTAGCTTCAACAATCCAACCCTTCTTGTTGACTTCCGGCTCCGGCTCTCTGGGGGAGTTTCCTTCTACTCATGGACGGACAGACGTGGAGTAACATCCATGCTTTAAAAACAGTCTTTCTACATCAACTTGACAGCCAGACATAACTTTTTCTGAACTCGTCTAGCTGACTTGCTGGGAGTGTATTTTTATTCTCCGCAGCAGCAGCTCCATCAGGAAGTGTGTGCGCACTGCTAAACTGTCCGGACTGAACACGGAACCTTTAAAAATATAAAACATATATCATCTTGACCTCTTGGGGTGGAAATAATGTTGACTACCTGACACTGTACACTACGGATCCCCAAAGGGACCATAACATCTTGTGGAAACAAGTTATTATCAAGTTATTAACCTTCATTGTGTTGTTAGATTAACACTAAGATAATTACATCGTGCACACAAGTTATTATCATGTGGATATTTAAGTTATTACTTGTGAACGCAAGTTATTATCTGCTGCGATCAACTCAATTACGCAATTGTGCAAAATACTGTTATTATTTCACAATTATTAAATATATTGTACGAACAATATATATATATTTTTTTTACTTTTTGGGATTTAAGGAGCTGCCACAGGATAATAACTTCTTAGCACAAGTTCATTTCTGGTACGCACAACATAATTATCCAAAAGCAAACATGTTAGATGACAACTTTTGAGAGCCAACTTATTATAGTGTGCACCCAAGGTATTATTAAGGTAGGCCTATTTTATATTCTTTTAGACACAATATATAGTGCCCACAAGTTATCTGGTGCACACAAAATAATTATATTGTGTACACGTTAGACAATACCTTGTGAGCTAGAGATAATTATATTGTGCATGTGAGATAAAAAAAGTGAACATTTTAAATAATGTCCTAAAAATGTTCCCTTTTACGAGCGCAGGGGTTCTGTAGTATACTTTTTAGTTAAAGTGTCATTAAAAGTGTCAACTGTAGGCCTGCAGGTGAACAACAGTCAGCCGACTTACTGCTTTGTCACATCATTTAAATTATTTTCAGTTTAGTGTTTTCTTATTAGTTCTACATTTTACAGTTGTTGTTTGATTGTTTTAAGTTGGTCCTGATGTCTGCTAATTTCATTCGTTCATAACGGATTATTTGATTATTTTGTTTTAGTTACATGTCTAATGAAACTTGTAAAGTTGGTTTTGAGAGGTGCTATTGTTCTAAAGTCTGAAGCAGAGCTGCATCAGGATATTTCTTTACTCTGTTTTTTGGTGTTCCTGAGTCATTTCTGTTAGTTCTCTAAGGTCTAGACTTTATATGTTTTTAACTTGAGATAACAAAGCTGCATTTCCTGTGATGATGAGACAAGTTCTCCAGAAAATGACTGAAATCAACTCGTGTTTCTTCCCCCTAAGTAACGAGATAAATAAGTCAAAATTATTAGGAGTAAACAGAGTAAAAAACAATTTAGGGACACATGCCCGCTTAGTGCCTCCCTATACATTTTATCCATGTTTTGGTAGCTGTTTTTTTTTTCTCTCCATACACTTTTATTAATATTTTAAAGCATATATGATAAGATAAGATAAGATAAAGATAAGATATACTTTATTCATCCCAGCAGGGAAATGTAGGTGTTCCAGCAGCCAGCATACATACAAACACACAACACAACACATATATACATATCCCACCCGTACAAAAAAAACATGAGCCCACAATACAGTTTGATATATGATATATGCAACTCAGGCTAAAGTTTGACTTACAATAGTAGTATCATGCCTAAGAAAAACCACCTAACTCACAAATCATCCCCTCTTGTAGGTACTTTAGCACTTGGTTTGAGAAAATGTGCTTCTGCAAAATTGTAAGAATTTATTTTAATTCATAAAAAAGTCCTGACTGCATGATTGAACTCTGCAACCTTGCACATAAATGACCTCCTCTTGGCAGAACCACTTTTCATGGTAAAAAATATACATCAACTTGACTTGTGAAATACATCTAGTTGCTTTTGAGATTATTCTCATTTTCTTCTTTCATGAACTTTGAGTGAAGAGGAAGTTCTGCCGACCTCTGATGTGTCGATTTAGCCTCGCATGCAAGACCCTCCTTGATCAGGCGAGTAACACTTATGTAATGTCAAAATGGAATTTGTGAGGAGGGATGTTATATAAACACTACACTTGATGAATGCTAATTACATGCTCCACTCGTGGGGAGTAATAAAGCAAGTTCCCAGTGGAGGCTTTCCAAACCACTAAGCAAGCACAACTCATACTAATGAGCATGAACTAATTTGTTGTGATATTGAACAGAGGGTTGTTAATAGCTGGAGCCATCCCTCTCCCCTCAAATAATTATTCTAATCGCTCATTTCAAAGGTGATTAAAACGCTCTCACCTGGCTGTTTATTTGGGACTACAGGCATCGGCATATGTTCTGGGACCCGCGGTCATCACTAAGTTTTGTTTGCCCTCTCAGATGCAAAAAATCTTTGAAGAGTTGGACCTGCTGCACTGCACAGCGCTCAGATATAGCAGACATTGTACCTACATCATCTTCCAGCAGTGAAGGAAGTGATGATGACGAGCAATACTCTGCAATATCAAGGTGACATTCACCAGCCGGGGATAAAGTTAGGAATGATTTCAAGGAAGACAAAAGCTGTCAACAGGGAAATGCATCTAGGAAATATGGGATGCTATGCTGAAGCAGGGGCTTCACCATTCTGGGCCCCTCCACCACAGTCTCAGCCAACCCTGCAATATCTCTATAAACACGCCTCCATTACACTGATGACTCAATACAAGTTTTAAATTAAAGGTGCACTATGGAGTTTTGGTGGTGAAATTTGAAAGTTGGAGAAGTGAAACAATTCTGTGCTGTATTTTCTGAACTAAATACACAAACTTTACTCAAAGAAAAAATGGATAACTGGAACACTGTTTTGAACTTAAAATCTCACAGGAGAGTTACATTTCTCTGTTGCAGGCCCCCCACCATAACTTCTCGCGTAGATTTTTATCTTCAAACTGTGTTACAGGGAACAAATTTCCCTCTGAGGACAGTTTGTGTTTAGAGTTATGAACATATACCACAGTATCTGTACACTTCTCCAACTTTCAAAACTACAAAGTGCAAAATGTTCTTCTTTCCATAGTTTTTGGCACACACACTAAAAAGATACAATCTCTTTTATCTGAATGACAGATGCAATGGAAAGCAATGGCTGCTGGTGCAGTAGACTGTTCTTCAGGGGGGCAACAATTCTGACACATGGACCAGGATGTAGTTTGTTAGCGTGATGCTATCATACATGGGAAATACTATAAGCTGGCTAATCTCAATAATACCATCTATTTTATTTCTACATATTTAACAAACACGACCCTATGCACTCGTACTAACAGAAATGTTTCCTAAACTGTGTTTAAAATACACACAAATAACAGAGATGACAGAGATACATAATGATCTGTGCAGAAAACTCAGAGAGCTTTTATGAAGCCTCCACAGAAGTCATGTGAAATCAAAACAAAAAACAAAAAAAACAAAGAAAGTAACACATTCAAACAGTACTTATAATTTTGAATATAACGTGGGGCGCCGGATAAACTAGTGGTTTTGGTGTGCGCCCCATGTATGGAGGCTCTAGTCTTCATCACAGCGGCTCCTCTCTCTCTCTTCACCTGTCTTATCTGATAAAGGTAAGAATGCCCCACTCTGACATTTATATAAAAACAGTTTAAGACTCATTTGAATAGATTTGTCTTTGTTTGTTCTGTCTGTGTCTGTTATTATGTAATTATCTGTATTTCATGTATTTTTAAAAATATTTTATTTTGAAGTACTTTGTGGCGTCTGCTCTTGAAAGGTGAAATATACAAAAAACTTACCCACATACTTACTAGATATCACACTTTCACTCTAAATATATGACATTATAACATTTCAATATTTTCAATTAGTTTTATTTTAGTATGCAGAATAAAAAAGGATTGATCTTGATGTATGGCCTGTGTTACGTCCTGATTGGACTGTGTTTTGTTTTGCTCTCCCTCACCATGTCTGCGCTGTAGATCTGCCACGCCCTCCTGCTCCACATTGCCACACCTCTGAGAGCTCTCCCATCACATCCTGAAGCTGATCGGCCAACCAGAGGAGCTGGAATTAAATACCTCCGACCGTTTTTCATCCTCGTTTGTTTTGATTTCGAGGCGCACGTGAAGTGACATTTTACATTTTGCACAGCATTGTTGGTGTTAAAATACAATTCATTTCCTGAAAAGATGATTACAAATCATGCTGCACAAAACCTGGAAGTTAGCATCCATGCTGAAATGTTCATTCTACTGAGGTGGACCCAAAAAAAAGCCCACCGAATGACCACGAGGGTTCAGTCTACTGAAAGGAAAGGGCCTCTGTGCATCTGGTCTCTCATCTGCCCTGACTACAAGTCGATGGTGCTGCTTGTACATTATGAGTTATCCAGTGTGTTTGGAAGATGAGCAGATTTGAGCTTTGTGAGCAAGTTTTCTTTAAGAGCTGCAGTCAGCAGTTTCAGTGAAGGAGGTGTAGGGGTTCTCTGCCTTTTTGTTGAACTCCATTTCATCCTGTTTCATGGTATGTCAGGGAGCCTTGTATTGTGTGTTTTGTTTACAACAGTTACACAAAATCACTCAAGAAAAAGTTTACCGGTAATTGAATTTATATTGATGAAAAAGTAAAAAATGTGCAAAATACTGATTTATCTTTGCCTATGAAACTTCAGAAACAGTTATGACTATTTTTGTTTCAAGTCAGAGTGGTGGTTTTGTTTGAATTATTTGTCCTTGTGAGAGCCCTGAAGTCGTTTTCTTCCAGTTGGGTGTTTTTGTTTTCTTAGCTTCACTCTGTTAGTACATATTCTTGTTTTTTGTGTGAACTATTTTATTCAATTAAAAAATTGCTGTGTTGGAATAGTTTAATGATTAAACAGGTTATTGTAGATAAACATTTTTAAATCTTTACTTTAAAAGTTCTGGCAGTATATCTTGCATAATGTTTTGTGAGTTGATCCTGTGGCTCTCTTTTTCTTTATCCAACCTAAGCTGTACGTGAACGGCTGACTTTTTATTTAATCTGCTTTTTTATAAATCTATTTTGTAAAGTGGGGTAGGGGGGTGGGGGGATCTGGAACTCTGGACTGGAGGTTGGAGAGGGCTTAGAGGGTATTTTTAGTTCTTGCTTCATGGAGAAATATAATGTCTGTCTGGTATCTGTGTTTCTCTGTTAAATGTTGCTAATAAAAAAAACAGTGGGACAAGAGTGTTGCACAGTTTCAGTAATGCATGTAAATGTTTTGAACCTGATTCTACGATTAAATAAGCCACAACATATATGTTAATTATAAGTTGCCTCAGTGCAGTAAATATCCTGAATGAAGTATCAATTTGAATTAGTGAAAACATCCACTGTCACCATTTTCAATGTTTCTTAAAAAGGGTCCCAGTGAACAGATTCTGTAACCTGATCATTGATTTGTGCACTGCATGTATCTGGTTGTATTTATCATCTTTATTTTTAAGGGAAATAAACTATGAGATAACTATGAATCATTTGGCTTTAGAGACAAATGTTCAGATGTTCAGATGTCCAATAAAGTCGACAGCGTCAGTCTGGGGAAAAAGGGAGCACACTAAAAAAAAGCTGATGAAACAAACGGCTTCTGAAGCTGTACGATTTAATGGAGGAGGGTTGGAAATGTACCTGCAAAAATATAATTAAATATGGTAAATATGGAAGAATTAAACTATAATATAGTGTTGACAACAAGTGGTTTAAAAAGCCCCTCACTCACCTCAAAGTCACTTTATTACTAAACATAACACAATGCATGGCGTCTCCTGTACAGAATGAATCAGGGTGTTATTTGCCCTCATGACCACTGGGTGTCACTGTTGATCTTCCATCAGCATCTCTCCTCTTCAGCCTCACCTCTCTCCCCCTCTCTCCCCCTCTCTCTCTCTCTCTCTCTCTCTCTCTCTCTCTCTCTCTCTCTTTCATGCACTTCTATAAGGCCGGTGTTTTTCCCGTGTTTGTGTACGGCTACACACAGAAATTTCTCACAATTAGAATGCCTTCATTTATATTCTTATGTCAGCATCAGCACTCTCCTACACGGGGAAATAATCTGTTTCCTGCGCTAAGTCGTATGATTGATTACAGTTCAGTCGTGCAGCTGATGAACATTTGTCTTGTGTTTATGGCTTTTAAGTGCCACGAGCGCTGCAGGTTGGCATTATGGATATCTCTGTCCCCGATAAGACTTACATTGTTTAATTAGAGTACAGGGGGAAAAAAAGCCTCTGTGTGCAAATATTCACCTGAATCATTTTCTATAAGTGGAGCAACTCCCACCGCCGCAGCCCCCCCGACAAGTAAACAGTGTACACACCGGGGACCGCCGCAAAGTCATTTTGCAAAATCATTTTAACTTTATCTAAATGCTCCGTTCACTTACGCTGACTTTATGTGACAGATGAAATACATCACGAGAAAAATAATCCCACAGGCTAATTGGTATGAGTGTGAGAGCAGCGTGCACACACAGGGCTGAATACCCAACAGAGTCACAGTGTGAATCAAAGAGCTGCACCTGAAAGAGAGCCTTAAATCCTATAGAAGGCCCTCAAAGACGGCACCAAGGGGACTATTATAGCCAGGCCATGTTCAAAGCCCAGGTAGGAATGAATGCATTATTTGCCTTCTCTCTGTTCTCGCTTCAAGAGCTGATTTGAATCAGATTCCCCCCCTCTCCTCTTCCCTCCCTTCAGCAAGTGACAGAGCCGCTCCGGCCCGGCACAGCTGGAGGCGGCTGTACCACCTCACACGCCGACCGCTCGGCAGCCAGCTGAGAGTGACCTTTTCAAGATTGTTCCACCAAGATGTGGACGCATTAGACTTGATAAGTGGCTGAAAGAAAGGGGAGAGCACAGAGGCCCAAGCTGCCTTCACATTATTGTGACAAAACTAGAACTATAAACTTAGACAAGATACTAATAGATGTCAGATGATATTGATAGCTGTCTCCATACAATTGGACAAAGAATTTAAGTCCATGGGCACCCAAAAATTTAGAAAGTGCTTACTTTTAATTACCAAAAATTGCAGGCAAACTCCTGCACATCGTCTATATGCATATATGTTAGCTTTATGCTATTTAGACATGTTGTCTCTCTTTCACTCCCAGCAGCTTTGGATAATAATTAACTATAGTTTTTTTTAAAAGTGTCCCTATATTTTGAAACTTTGTAACTCATAATTAATGGAGATGTAATCATTTTGAGCATGGTACTCAAAGTGTCTCATGGTGTTTTCACACATGCACAAAACTCCTAAAAATTTTTACCCAAATCTATCTGTTTGCTGCATGTGTGAATGCAAATGAACACATTTTTCACCCTGCCCTTACCCGACATTTGTCCTTCTCGCCTCCTCTGCGTGAAGAGGAAGTGAGCTAAAGTGAGAATGCAGACAAAAAAATTCAGAGCAAGTGAGTTGAAGGTGGGGGATGACATATATAACATGCAACATGTGCAGTGTTGGACAAAGGTGGCGCAGGATGTGAAAAGGCAACTCAGGAAGATATCAGGGGCAGCTTGTCCTGAAATTTTCAGGAGTGCATGTGTGAAATATTTGACAACCTTATACTTCACATCCTCCCATCCCTGCGTTGAACCCTCCGTTGTTTCTCATGGGGGATCATTTATCCGCTCCGGCTGATCTGAGGGGAGTGTCTGACCTTTCCATTGTCGACACTAATGCCACCTTTGTGGGGGTTTTGAGAGCATGTGTGTATGTGTGGATGAGACACCTGCATGCTGGATTATCCTCTGACGAGCGGGCTGCTTAATAGTTTCTGCTCATGTCTAATGAGGTAAAAATATGACTCTCAGCTGCCCTCCACTTCCATTACTGTCTGCTGCAGAATTTACTTTTATTAAAAAAAGTTTGAAGTCTTCAGGCAAAGTGCGCACTTTTTTTTTTCATGTCACAGGTATTGGAGTAATATTTCATGTTTTTTTTCCCTCTAAATTCTGCATAGCTCTGAAACATTAACACCGGCTGAATATATCTTCCTGAGAGATTATAGAAGCCCTTTTTGAATTTTTTAATAAGGGTAAATTATTGTAGCATAACAGACTTTTTTTTAAAGCAGCTTTCTATATATCACAGTTGAAGTACTGAGGAAATGCAAAGTGCTTCACAGAGGAGGAGAAAAGCTTTAGAATACTTGAACAGTGAGGAACAAACACTTTAAAACTATAACAGTCTTGTAATTGCAGCAAAGCAAGTTCACAAAAGTCATTATCAGCTGGTTTAATTCAGTAAAAAAAAAGACAGAGGAGACCAATCACACACTCGTTGTGTCATCACAAACCCTGCATTCACGTGGTGTCCGAGTTGGAAATTCTGAATGCCTGCTCAAGTCGGAGGAATTTGGTGTTTGACTTGATGTCATATTCGTCATCACATGGGGGCCAACATATGTTTTGTTAGAGGCAGGGTTGGTAATTTTTGAAAACTAGCATGATTTTGAAAGTAGCATTCCCTCAGTGATACGTCTGCACCTCCTCCACTCTGTGCTCCCTCTAAAGCCACGCCCCCTCACTCACATGCACGAGCGCCGTTGCTCAAGAAGTGGACCTCAGCTCATCGCTTACATTGTGTAAAAACTACGTCAACTTATGTCTCATTCAGCGGTAAGTAAACACTAAACTTTAACATAATACATGTAAAAACAACTGACTATTTTTACTACTCACAATGGAACAACCACAACATCACAGTATGAACTCTGTCATTGGTGATGGCCGTTGAGTGTGGGCTAGTGAACGCAAGGTGTAGAGAACGAGCAGGGAGACAGGGAGGCGCCTGATTGGTTCATCAGATTGGTACCTCGTGGCAGACAGTCCAATATCATATCATGTTGTTACTGCTGCGATCACACGTACTTTTACTGTTATTATTGTAGCTCTTATCTGTTTAATTCACTGTTGTTGTTGTTGTTGTTGCTCTGTTTGTCTCTTTCTGCCTCTTCCTCTTTCCCACTTTCCAGAATTGATTGTGAATAAGCGCTATACAAATACCAAAATGAATGGGTAAGGTTAAGTATGGAGATCATAATATCGGCCAGAATCATACATTAATAAAACACAAAGATTTTAATATCTGTCTCCACACTAGGCCTGTGCTCAAAAAATGGATAGGCAATATATTGTCATGTGCTCTTTACAGCATGTATGGATGCAGATGTTACAAAATCGATACGGCTGCAAAACTGTGATGACAGTTTTGAAGAACAACTGACCTATGGTGCAGTTCACAATAACACCATAGCCACAGCTCTGGGATTACAATATTTGAATGTATTTCTAGGTCTGAGGACCTGATTTGTGTTTTAAGTTGTAGGATCCTTAAAATGCCTCTGCTGTTATTCTCAACAATATAGAACAGCTGTTGTAGTGAATTCTGTGTAGGACATGGCCATTATCCAAAATCAATATCACAATATGTATCATATTGTGGCTATGGGAAATACCCAGCCCTAGTCCACACAAATAGCGCCTCCTGGGTTTAGGAGGTTGAACTATTCTCTGTCTGCTGACTGAAAGTGTATTCATGCCACCACATTGTTCGGGTCATGCTGTCTGACGCAAAAAGGCTTTCATGTTGCTCATATATAAACACTTCCACTTGAAATAAACCATGTTTTATTAGAAACAAATGTTAGATGCCAAATTTAAAATAAATAAAAATGCCTTAATACCCAATTATAGATACCATTTTCCTTTTTTTCTTCCTTTCAAAACATCCTTGTTCATTTTCTCAATGTTTTTTTTTAAATCAATGCACACTTCTCTTTGACACTATAAAAAAATCTCCTTCAATATGTAAAATAATGCTGCAGATGACTATCTCGAGCAGCCTCTTGAAAACTGTGACGACATTGAGCCTAAGCAGCATCACTCCACTCCTCTTCATTTAAAAGGCTTTGTTTGTGTTCTCTGCATTTAGCTCAGCAGGGCACCGGGACTTGTTTTCTGAGGGAATGAATCATATTTTTTTTTACAAATTGTGAAACGGTTGGATGGTATCAGGAGCTGTAGATTAAGTTCTCCAAAGAGCTCCCGTGGGATGTATCTCAGTAAACACTACATTTCATCCGGAGCCACCAGCCTGACGGGCCTGTCTGCACATTTGTTTTGGCTTTGGAGTGTGTGATTATGGAAACAAATGACTGGTACACAGGAGCGCTCTTACACTCATTTGAAGGCGGGCTGTTTTTATTGGAAACACAAGAGGTTATCAGAGGGCTCGTGTAACGTCTGACATCATCTGAGTATGTCTGGAAGCCGAGCGCTGAGAAGTTAGGACAGCTCCCACAGAGTTCCTGATAAAGACTCATTTATCAAACCTGTTTTACCTGGCCATGTTCTCGACGGGCCATCTAAAAGGCTGTGCTGAAAGATATGTGTGCTTTTTTCCCCTCTCGTTTGCAGACTTTGAACAAACACATCAGAGGCATGTTAATGCGATCCTGGCATCTCCTTCTTTGGTGCACTGTAGCAAAAAGTTATTCAAATCACTTCAGTGAGTTACTTCGCTCCCCATTTTAATGGATAAAGGGTCAATAAAAAAAAGGACTGAATCATTCTGATTAAAGATATTAACCATGAAGTAATGGTTTAAATCTTTGAAGGTCCAATCAGTAAGATATCTACTGAATTAAATCTTACTATATGATCAGACATTAAGGAAACATGATATGTTGAAGTGCTGGCTTCTCTGACAAAGCAGTCAGTATGTCCTTGTAACATTACCCATCGTTAGTCAGCATTAAATTGGGATTTAAGTGGCTGTTCGGCACTGGTGGTGAGCAAAAAGATGTCAGGAGGCAGAAATAGATGCAAAAATAAAGTGGTTGATTTATTTTACCAAAAATAGCACAAACAAAAGTAATCTAATAAAACAACTAGATTGAATAAACTGAAATAACACACAGTCTCATAGCAAGCTGCCACCAACAACATTTCCCCCCCAGACTCTGGCTTAGTCTACCTTTATACTCTTCTTGACCACGCCCTAGTTGGAAGAAACCATTTCATGCACAAAGGGAAGTCAAAGAACAAAAAATACCACTAAAACAATAATAAATCACTGAACAGCAATATATCATTATATTGTTTCAAGTGGGTAGCTAAATCACAATATCAGTGTAGGGAAGGTGGGGGAAGGTGAAAATGTATGGGAGAACCTTTGCACAGTCCTCCTTCTTAGAGTCTGGTCCTGAATGCTCTGGATTTGTTTGGACCAGAGAAGGTAGGCGGTTTTAAGGCACCCCCACACGGCCGTTTTGGACGCCCCTCGGTTTGCCAGATATGAGAGCAGTTATCAGGTCAACAGGTGTTGCAGCGATGGAAGCGGGCAAGAGAAGTGGTTCAGATAGAAGTGATTGTACCCGACCTAAAAAGCCTCTGCATGTTTCTAATAAGCTCCACGAGCAGAAACGTGCTCAAACTAGGATCAATATTGGAGATGCTTTTGAAAAATGGAGAGAGGTTAGAACACAGAAAGGTTTACAGACAGATGCAGAGCTGGATAAACACTGAAGCTTCAGTGTCCACCACATGGTGACCTTTTCCACCTGAAAGTAATGGTTTAAAGGTAAATTTAAGAGCACAATACCTTTCAACTTGGATAATGGCGTCTCTCTCATGTCCACAGCGCGGCCCAATGGCATGACATGGTTCTTTGGTTTCTCATGATGTACGTTTTCTAAGAGGGGTAGACGTAACAGCATTGCTTCTTACGACAATGCTGTTGCACGCAGAGGCCTTTGGTGGGCGCCAAAACATACCAAACCAAATTCCTACATATTGTTGCTTTAAAAACATAAAATAGCATCTATTCTCGGTATAATAACCAAAGTTTTCATTACTTTTTTCTTTGCTTCCTGTTACTGTTTCACAGAAAGTGTTTGGCAACTTTTGCCACCAGACTTTTCACCTCTTTTTTTATACATAAATATATATATATATATATGTATGTATTCTACAGTGTTCCCTGAGCGCTCAGTCAACAGTCTGCAGCTGTGATAAAGACAGAGCTCGGCCTGTGCAGCAGAACATCACTGTGGAGCATCAAACAGGCTGGAGGGGCAGGATAAGGTAATGTCCGTACACTCGAGCAGAGCGACGGTTCAGGCAAAAGCACGAGGGGCAGAGAGTGTAGGACTCCAGAGGGGGGGTCAGACAGAGATCAAGGGCGTTCTTGTTATTTGTGATTACTCCTCCTCGTATCTGCAGGACTGCTTTTGGAGGTGATAAGAAAGAGGAGGACAGAGTTTTAGAGCCGCTTCCTCCCACACTCAGAATGGATACAGAGAGAGGAAGTCATTTCTTTTCCTTTTTCTGTTTTTTTGGGTCAGGTGTAAAACCTCTCGGGGATTTTGGAGGATTATGGCCACACCTCTGCTCCAGCTCTCTGCCTGACCACACACTTTTACTGCAGGTGTGCTCATGTGAGTCCATTTTAAACCTGACTCTGATTCATGACACAATGTTGTAGAATAAGAGAGTTACATTATGTTCATTTCCTGAATAGATAGTTATGGCACTTTTTTTGCTTAGATAACAATGAGACTTTACAGATTTGATCAAAATAAAACATTATAGCACACTGTTCAGTCCAGTTTAAAGGAGTAATATGTAACTCTGACACCTATTGTTTAAAATGGGTACTGCAGTCCAAACTAAAAACATTGGAGAGAGCTGCCTTCGTCTGCTGCCAACTCAACATAGCACCTGACCCCCAGGCCCAGGTCCTTGTACGACCTAAGGTAAATCTGTGACCACATTCTCAGCACATCTGCAGACAAGTCAGACACGTTCCCTGTGGCCCGTTGAGTCGTCCCTTCTCTTTGATTCTATTTGGGATTTTCATGGACAGGATTGGCCAGGACATGGACTTAAGGCGCAGCCAGGGAGAACGGTCCCAGTTTGGGGCCCTCAGATGTTCATCTCTGCTGTATGCAGATGATGTTGTTCGGTTGGTATATCTTCAGGATAGGACCCTCAAGTGTGAAGCCTTCAGGATGAGGGGCACACCCCACAGAAAACTGTGGATTGCTCCCCCCAGGTTAGGAGCGAGTCTCTGCCTCAAGTGGAGGAGTTCAAGTATTTCAGGGTCTTGTTCACTAGTGAGGGTAAGATGGATCGTGAGATTGACTCGATCTGGGCAGCGTCTGCAGTATTACATTTTGACGGACCGTTGTGGTGAAGAGGAAGTTGAGCCTTGAGGCAAAGCTCTTGATTTACCAGTCGATCTTTGTTCTAACCCTCACCTATGATTTGTAGCTTCAGGTAGTGACCAAAAGAATAACATCACAGATACAAGCGGCTGAAATGAGTTTCTTCTTACGGGTGGCTGGGCTCAGATTGGGTAAGGAGCTTGGAGCTCAGAGTAGAGCCACAGCTCCTTCACATCGAAAGGAGCCAGTTGAGATGGGTTCGAGCATCTGATTAGCATATCTCCTGGTCGCCTGCCTTTTCAGGTTTCAACCCATCCATATCCGATCGCATTAAATCCTGTTGGATTACTTTTGAACAATCGGGCCCTGGGATTCCATAAGAGTAAATTTGCATGATACCGTTTAAAAAGCATCCTTGTTATCTTCTAAGTTTGAAACTTGAACAGCAGTTCTGTGCCAAGTTGTTGGAAAACTTTCCAGACAGATTGAGCTGGTGGATTGATACATCCCTGCACTGCTTGGACTGCTGTGCCTGAGATGACTTTTTCCACTTTTGTAACAAGAACTTATGACTGGCTGACGTCAGCTAGTTGGGAAAAAAAAGAAAGAAGTGAGGGAAACATACACGGCAGTCTAATACTGCACTTTTGTTTTTTCTCATTGTATGTTTTTTTCGTTAATGATTTGAAACTTTGCCTTTAAATCTGATTCCAGTTTTTCAGGTATATGTTAGGAAATGAGAAGATTAAAAAACCCACCAAATGACCTGGTTGGATGCAGGGGTACATAGACTGCATGAATGTATTTTTATGTAGGACCTGAGTTTGGCCTTCATCAAGATATGGTAAATGGACTTGAACTTGTATAGTTCTTTTCTAGTCTTTTACTTAAACAGTTTAACACCTCACCTACACATTCACACGCTAATGGTAGAGCCTGCTATGTGAAATGTCCATCAGTATTAACTAATCCATTCATACACATTCATACACCGCTGACAAAGCAGCGGGAGCATCATTGGGTTAAGTGTCTTGCCCAATGACACATGTGGCTGCAGGAGCTGGGGATCAAACCCCTGGTTGAGAGATGACTGACTCTACTAATGAGCCACAGCCGGTGTCGGGGCATTTATTGGAGCCAGAAGAGGCTTTCAAATTTAGCTTGTTTGTTTGTGCAAAAGTTATTTACTGGAGCATTTGAACTGCCTCCATTCTCGTCTTGATTCTTTATTCATTTCTTGAGCGCCCCATCCCCAAAGGAATGAATGTCTCAGCACAAATAATCAACCTGTAATGATTGAAAGCCTTTGATGAAGTAAAGAACGGCCATATGAACTCAACTTACATGTTGACTGTGAACGCTGAACTGTCAAAATAACAATCACCCTTGAATCAGGTTGACATGAACTCACATGAAGTGTTTGTTTCTCTGCAGCGTGCTCAGGCTGACTGAGGGTCTGGAGTGTTTCCAGCTCTCTGTGTCCCTGCGTTTATCTCCACGTGGCTCCGTCTGCAGCTGAGGAGGACTTGTGGCAGCCGCTCAGTTTGCCCCTATTCCTCGACGGGGCCGATGAACTGTGACAGCTGACGCCTGAACAACCGGTCAAAGAAACTGCCTGTAATGAGGAGTCTGCAGCTTGAGAGACAGATGCCATCATATTTCAGATAAAGTTATTCCCCTGCACCGTCGGGGCCCGACTGCTTCTGGCAGGCTCGATGGGCCGCCGGCTGTCACGTGGTCGTGGTTTATTCTGAGAGAGAGGAAAATAACCTGGCACCGCATACACCTGTGAAAATGTGGCTCTGCACGTATAGCTTCATAGAAAATGCAGAATCTGGACTTCAGTAATGCTTTGGCCGGCTGCCTGCAGATGAACTGGGCCAGAGGAACATTCACAGCCTAATTATGCTGATTTAGACCACATTACTGGAGGATCAGTCTTGGCTGCATTTGTGCTTGAAGTTTAAATGTGACGCAGCTTTGTTAAAGCTAGTCCGACAAGTATTTCTAATGAGTGCATTGTTAATAAAACTCTTTGTTTATAAACCATTTTTACAGCTTTATTGTGGGATTTGAGATCCTTCTTTTGTAGTTTTGCCAGTTTAAAAAAAACAAAACATTTTCACATATGCAGTCTCACAATAAGCTGAACATCCTCCAAGTTTTGCAAGGGATGATCAATACAAAAAGTTTCCAGAGGACACTAACAACCTGTTGCTGAGGCAGATGGCAGGACAATTTGAATGTAAATGTTGCCAAACTGGTTTTTTTGGCTTCTTAAAAAGGTACCCCAGATTTTTGTATTGCATTTTTTTTAATTGAGTAAAAAGATCTCATGAGAGAAAATAAGAATCAAATGTGACGCAGCAGAGGCAGAGATCCCCCTGCTTATAGAGTCAAACTCACAAAGTAAACTTTAGCAACATTTTCAGTTGGACCACATCTTGCAAAGAGCTAGACAAGTAGATGATATATTACTAAACTTACACTATAATTCCTCTGTTTTTAAAACCTGATCCCTGTTTTTACAGCCTGTTTGTCAGGAGAGTGTGTTAGCATCGAGGAGAGTGATGTAACGACTATTTCTGTTTTTTAAAAAAGCATCGCACACAACATCTCTAACCTGAAGTGATCCTTCTTTCATGTTTTCAGACACAATCTGAGCCTGAACATGTGTAGAAATTCAGGCCAAATGTTTCAAAGACTTACATTGACCCATGAAGTCTTAACATGTGTTTCACTGACTGAATATTTTACAGTATTAGACGACTGTCAGTGATTAATAGTGATGTAGTACTCAATCAAAATCAATCTTGGTCTCAAGACCACTTTGTGAAGGTCTCGTCTAGGAATCAAAAGCATTTTAACTTGGTCTTGTCTCAGTCAAGACCGGTCACTGAACAGCTATTTCTCCAAGTCATCACTGTGATTAGAAGGCTTAAAACGCCCCTTTCTTATACAACTAATAACTTCAATTCATTCATAATTTGATTTTTATTTTCTGTTACGATCGCAACCTTCCTGGTGATAAGTACTAAGTGAGTGACACATCCGCTAGTCTCTGTCTCGTCTCGGCCTTGCCCTGCCTTGGTCTTGGTCTTGTCTCGGTCTCGATCCCTAAATGTCTTGGTCTTGACTCGGTCTCGGGAGCACTCTGGTCTCAGGTATGTCTTGGTCTCGGTTAGTGTGGTCTTGACTACAACAACAGTGATGGAAATGACGGATAAGGGACACAGAGATGAGGGTGGAGGGATGAAGTGCTATGAAGGGATGAAGTGGGAACAAACAAATAGGATATTGTGTCGGACTGATTCAGGAGAAAGTGATGAACTTTGATCCAAAAAAGGCTGTTTTTACAGCACAAACTAACATGTTTACGGCCTGGCTGAAAAAAATCAAATTGGTCTCTTTAGCTCATGTCTCGATCAGCCCACACTGTACGGGGATTGAAGTGGTACTCACAATAAGGCACGTAGCTGACATGATTGACAGGTGGGTGCCATGTAACGGTTTGTCAGGAGACTTAAAAGCCGCCTCAGCTCCAGATCTGTTGTTAGATAACTGAAATGTTTGTGTCTGTGCGCTCCTGTTGTCCCTCCATATCTCCTCTTTTCTAATGTTTCACATGAAGCACATTGTATTTTCCCCTGTGAATTAAATATACATTATAAATAAGATAAAAAGTCATGTACCTCCTTTAGCCACAAACAGACTTGTTTAACCTTTTACTCTTCTGTTGCCCCCGGTGACAAACAGCTCGGTCTATCTAAAGTTCAGCTTTTCTTTCAGTATAAAGGGTCAACATGTAAAACCCATCAGTTCCAGTGTCATCTGGAAGACGTAATGTGTGTTAATGTTTCTGGAGTCACCTCTTCTTGTGTGGTGGTGAGCAGAAATGTTCGGGTCAGGTCCACTCAGAGGCAAATTTATAGTGACGTTTGAAATTAATAAAGGAAATTGAGATTCATTTATACACGCCGGCCTCAGCAGGCACATCAGCAAAACTGTCGAGCAGAGGTCACATATCTCCACCCCTCCCGACGCAGGAGGCCCCAAGCCAAGAAGAAAATTGCTTATTTTTCCATCCTGAGCAGGATGTAGTTTACTCTGTGGCCAGCAGCAAACATCTATTCCTATGTAAAAGCAATAGATCAGCGCTTTTAACAGAGCCTGTCAGGGAGAGAGCTGCAGCCACACATGGAAACATCAGAGTGATGGTGCTCCCGACTTCCATCACACTTCTCTCTGCATACAGGAGGAAACCTGGGAGAAATTTACATTTAGTTATAAATGTTTTACCTTTAAATTAATATTGTTTCTTTTTTTGCCCGTTCTGATTTACACAAAGGAGAAGACTTGGGGCAAAGAAGGAGTGTTGTTGTATCTGACTTATATTTGAATATATTTGGTGTTTTAATGTGTTATTTTTAAGCACCTTCAGTTGCTTTTTGTATCAATGCTGCTCTATAAATAAAATAGCCTTTCCTTAAAGGGATACTTCACCCATTTGCATTAGGCTTTGTATCATTAGAAACCTGGTAGTATTTTTGAATGGTCGTGCATCCCGCCCTCATTTTCCCCTGAGATGGGAAACCTTTGTAGTTCTAAGTCTGAAAAGGAGCTTCCAGTGATGCAAAATGACGATTTTTGCGTCACTGGAAGCTGTTGCAGTTAGCAGGGTGAAACTACATCGCTCCCACAGATCAGTGGGTGGGAACTCACTCCCAGAATCGAAACATAACGTCCGCCATATTGCTTGGAAGCTATGCTAACAGGCTCTATGGAGAAAGCTGATAATATATAAAGCCGAAAAAATATAAATATAGCGGCGAGACGACTACTGCCGACAGGCAGGTCTTGTGTCTTGGCTGCTGCCGCCGCCGGCCACTGCCAGCTCAGCAGCCGAGACATAATGCCTGCCTGTCGGCGTCGGTGAGGATGAGGAGCCGGGGCCGGCTCGAGCTGGGGCGGACTGGTAGTGTCGGTGCTCTCACTGTTTGCCTATGGACACAGACATAGAGTCTGTTTGCTGCCAGGAATTTACATGATACCAATTCCTTTCTGGAAAAAATCTCTGAATCAGTTGAGGAAATGGCCTTATGTGTTGAAGTAAATATGTCTGTAAATGTTTTTACTTCTATATTTCTACTGCTATATTGTATATTTTGGAGAAACTGTATCGATCAAATTTCCCTCTGGGATTAATAAAGTATTTCTGATTCTGAAATAGAGGACCTTAGTGGGAGTTGCATGCAGTGCTGTGCATTCTCGGATTTGGTGTCTTTCATCCACATGAGCCAAAATGACACTTTCTGCCTTTTCTCAGTCAAGAAGATTACAATACAGATTGTTTGTGATTGATGTTTCAACGGGTGAATTATCCCTTTAATGTTCATGTTTATACCAGTAAAAAGTAAGTCAGTAAAATTCATAAATGTGAACATATCTGGTGAATTATTTTAACCCTCACAGTAACGTGTATCCTGAATGTTACCAACAGGTGTTTGTCAGCTGCTTCACAGATGATGAACGTCTGTCTGCAGCAAAGACTACAAGGCTCATTTAGAGTTCATTTTAAAACAGACTCTGTTGAAGTCAAAAAGTTTCTTTAGTCATTTATTGAGTGTTTTGATGTTGGATGTTAACATTAACTTCATGATGGGATGTGTGTTTGCTCATCAGTTTTGTTTGAGCAGTCTTTAACTCACGCCGGCTGGTTGGAGAGAGAGGAGAGTGTACATTAACAGCCCCACCGCTTTGATGAACAGCTGACTGCAGCACCTGTGATTTATTGTGTGTCGTTATTATTCCCAGGTATGCAGCTATACAGTTTTAAACTGTGACTAAAGCACCAAAATGAAAGTGTTGATTAAGTATTTATGCACGAGATACACCATCCTCATCCTCATCCTCCTCTCATGTAAGGCCCATCCTGTTGATGAAAATGAAATGTTGTAGTTTACAGGTCGCACCGGCGTGTTAAAGACAAACACATATCCTGTAGAACCAGCAGAAAAGAGGCAAATGGACACTTTGAAAGAACTGCTTCTTTAAAACTATTTTTTATGGTGTCCTTGAAGGGACAGCTACCTCAAAGAGAAGGAACCATGATTTCTTTTGATGAGGTTTCTTTTGCTGATCCGTCACTTGGCCGAGGTCGTGCTGCTTGTGCAGGTAAGTCTTCAGCTGTCAGAAACCGGGGTAAGGCGTATTCATGCCACAGGATCCTGTTTGCTTTTTCCAGGTAGCTCAAAAAGGCTTATCTGAATCGTGATATGATGTTTACATGCACAAAAGTGAAAATGGGATAATTAAAAAACCTGATCAATCTCAAGTCCATGTTATCGCCCTCATTGTGTTTGGTAATCTACAGCACTGTAATGATCCATAAACTGTTAAACACCTTCAATTAGCTGGGCTTAATAAAAGTTAAAGCTGTAATACCAACATGACTAAAGTTCAATCCTTCACCACTTGTAATAAGCAGCTGAAGCTTTTAAAAGCCGTGTTTCTGTTATAAACTATATTTCCTTTGAAGCAGTAACGTCATAGTTTGATTTATTCCCTGCTGATGTTGTTTGTTATTTGGTAAATTATACATTTTGAAGAGTTTTTCCAGCACTAACAGTCACTGTTTTCCTCCTGATGAGCTTGAAGAGGCTTAATTTCCTCCTCCGAGTGGCTCCCTGTTGGATCATTGGACACAGCTATCATTGTTTCTTCTCCACGTCTCAGTTTGGTGCCGCAGTCGGCCCTATATGCTTACATGGATTAAACATCCAACCCTGAGTCGATGTATATTTTATTCTCCACAGGCACAAAATAACCGAGTTACAGTTTTTCTTTGTATTTTCCCCTCCGACGTTGGAGTCAGCGTTTTCATTGGGCTTTTTCATTTCCTGCATGTCTCACTGTGGTGTGAAAAATGAAAACTTTTGCCTTACTTTTCCTGAATTCAGCACGGCTTTAATGGGATTTCTCATTTCATCAGATTTCAACATATAACTGAAGCCGGAGGGCGACTTTAAACGGATGTGGAGAAGTTGGACGAGTGTAAGTCAGACATATCTTTGTTTTCATACGTTCACAATAAGCTCTTTTACTGTATTATTAAACTATATATCTTCTCTGCTACAACTGAAGCCGCAGAGTGCTGAACAAAGTCTGAACTGGTTCACACTGGGAGCGTTAAAAATCACTTCATAATGTATCGCTTCATTTCTCAATTTTTTTTATTCACACCAGTTTTCATCCCTCGCTTTAAGCTTTGAATTTTGGTTACATCCATACCTCATGTTATTTAAACCAACAAAGATGAGAATTGAATCCTGCTTTGTCCTTCATGATTTGTCCTCACTAGATATTTAATTTAATCAATATAAAAAGTTCCTGTGAGGAACCTTTCACTTGTGTTGATCTTGGCGCCACTTGAAAATGTTTAAGTGTTTCCTTTGTGAATAAAATGGAGTGATGTTCACCTTGGTAAGACTAAATCTAAAAGTGAGACAAAATATTTCTCAATCGCTCTCAGTTAAATGTTGCTCTTTGTCCTCCCTATGAAGACTCTTCATGTTGAAAGTGAAACCAAAAATTCATTTTAAATGACGTGGTTTAAAAAGATAAGGCTCAAGCTCCATTTAGAAGATTTCTCATTTAGTGTTAAACTCTTTAATATAAAGAGAAACTGTTATTCATATACATATTATATATATTTATATATGTTTTTTTTTAAAGCATTTTATGGTAAAAACTTCAAACAAAGAAATAAATGAAATTGTTTTTTTAATCAATCTTTTCTTCTCTGTTTTAGGCCACAGGTCGAGCTGTTCACAATGCTGTTGTGTAGCTGACTGAGCCCTACAGGTTAAATGATAACGTTAAAAACAACAGTGACGTAACTTGAAAGAGTGAAAATCTACCATACTGAAAATGTTTTGATGTCTGGCTGATTACAAGTAGTTACACAACACGTATATCTTGTGTTTAAAAGTCATGAGGCTGATAAAGGAGTTTTATGTGGTGCATATTTAAAAAAAAGGAAAAACTCTTGTTAACAAGATTTTGTTGCAGAATCAGTCCTGAAAGCAACAATATGCACTTTTCCATCTTAAAGGCTTAATATGCGATTTTTCACACTTAAATGTAATATAAATTAAGTATATCCTCTGAAAATAACTCTGTGAGTCATGACTGTCTACAATGGGTGTAACACCCGAGTCCCACTGTCTGTGATGTTTTCAGAGTTTTCAGAGTCCTATCTTCACTTTGTTTACATCGCCAGGACGGCCGGCTGACTCCTCCCCTCGTGTATAAAAGTTGTTTAATTGAGTGACTAGAGAAAAGAAGAATAACATACTGTACTCACTGCTTAACTGTGTTTCTAGATCACGCTCATTTCAGGTAAATTAAAGTAATTAAATTTAAAAAAAAAAAAGTAATATTAATAATCTGTTTCCACCTCCTCCGTATCAGACTGCTGTACCCTCCTGTGATTGGTGGATTCAAGGCTCTGAAACACTTCCTGACTTCTTATTTGGCTTCCGCGACGGTTCACAGTCAAAACAGCTCCAATAAATTGATATTAAACAAACTTACATGAACATAAATCGGCTCGCTCTCAGACAGAGGGGAGGTTTCTGTGTTCAGCTTCAGCTCGTTAATAACGTCAACGGTCCAATCAGAGAGAGAGGGGGGAACAGAACAGCTGAACTCTGACCTGCAAATGAAAGTTGAATTATTGCTAACACAGAACAACTGTGTGCCAGGTAACAGCAACCGGACACGTATACAAACTCCAGATTACGCCGCTGTGCATCTTAACATTAAGTTCTGAACCAGCTACTGGAGCATGACTCTGAATAGAAGAGTATCTTCATGGGCCAAATGCAAACACTCTATCAATCCCCAGTCACTCAAAATTGCACACATTTTCACAGATTTTGCTGAAGCCTCACTCGCTGCTAGCAGCTTCCAATCATTCCTCCTTGTGTGTGTGTGTGTGTGTGTGTGTGTGTGTGTGTGTGTGTGTGTGTGTGTGTGTGTTTGCAGGTTGCCGCTTGCTCTCAGGACGGCCATGTTTTTACAGACTCCTCTCCTGTCACTGTGCAGGAGACACACCACAGAGCTAAGAGAGTGTGTGTGTGTGTGTGTGTGGGACGTGTTTCAGGATATACTTCTTAATATTCCAGGGCTCGTGTTGAGGAATGTACAGTGCATAAATAAGTCTTTGCCAATTTTCTGAATGCCACAAATGTGTGAGCTGACATGCAGACTGTGTGTCCTCCGTGCATGGAGGGGTTTCTCTTTATCTGCTAACATGACGGGGTCTCATGAGCCTTCAGAGACTGGAAGTTAGCACATCATGTTGGTGTGCATGTTTATTGAAAACATGATGACGGGTTCAGACAGGTATGACCAACAACAACATCTTCATGTACAATATGTCATATGCACAGCTAGGGATATCTCTGCTGGGTGTGGATTTTATGAAAAGTAATGAAAAGCAAAATAATCCCTCACTGATAAATATCCACAGAGATCTCCCACTGGTGCTTTAACATGCAGCAAACCAGAGAGAAAACTTTGAACCTCCTCGCTGCTTCACACTGTGAATACATCACTGCAGGTTAAACTGAATCAAACTCTCCTGGTGCTTTCCAGCGTCCTGAGATTGTGTTTTACTGGTATCACATGGAGAAATGTACTGAGCGTGCATAGAGATTTTACATTCAAAAATATAATACCGACCGGGTCTTGTGTTAAGAGAACTTGAATTCAAACAATTTCTTATCATCAGCAGAATGTGGAGAGAATAAAAACATTCACAGAGTTGCTTTTGTCCCACCTTTGATTGGCTCTGGTTTTCCAAAGTGCAGGGCAGCCCCCTTTTCTAAAACCTGGCTTTTATCCAATGGCTTTGTAGAAATCAAGAGAAAGAGATCATCATGGTCTTTTTCAGATGTCAATCAATCAGCCCCCTTGTGTAGGTCGATGGCTCGCCACACATTGGTTAAAAACAAACCAGTCATGTTCTCACATATAATATCTGTCCCCCCCCCCCTTCTGGTGCTCGTTCCCAGGGTCTCCTGCGATATGAATTAGCTAACTGTATGTTAGTTCTTATGTGTCCAATTTGTTTGTAAAGCGTCCTGTTGGATCTTTTGTAGGATGTTCTGTAGACTCTCCTTCAAGGTGTCCTGTAATTGTAAATGTATTTTATGTTTGTTAGTTCCTGCCTTAGGACTAAATTTAGCTTTTGTGCTAATTCTGGCATTTTTAATAAATGCTATCTGCTGATATGTAGATTAATGTGCACTGTCCTAATTTAATAAATGTATCAATGAAAACTGTCATCATCCCCGTTGCCTACGTCACTGGCAGAAATAATAGACACAAGCTGCCAAGATGAAGAAGATCCTGGAGGAATGTGATGGAAACTAGGACAAAGACAGAAGATGCAGCGATAACAACGTCCGGGAAAACATTGGTACTCAGGTTAAGACAGTGTCGGGCGATTCCCCGGAAAGTTGTTTTTGCAACTTTCACCAAAGTTTTTGAATTCATTAATAGAAGAGAAAATGACTTGAAGCGACACAATGCATGTGAGACTCACAAGAAACACCTGGCTCATGAAGAGAAATGTGGATCTATGGACATGTTTGTCCTGAAACCTAAAGAGGACTGACCAACAGATGAGGTAACAGCAGCTAAGATAACGAGCTTTCACCACACTGTGCAGCACTCGCAGTCTTACAGGTCAGCAGGTTGTGGCTCCGCTCATCTTTCCTGACTCAAAAACTGCAAAAGAAAAATCCCCTGGATGAAGCAGCAGACATAGAAAGAGACAGATATGCTTCACTTGCCTCTGTGGAGATCTCACAACCTGCACAGTCCACGTGGTAAAGCATTGTTGTTGATAATTATAAGATAACGGTTACTGTTCATCCTTTTAGGGTTATTTGGACATTATATATCGATATATAAACTACCGCTCGGCTTCGAGATAACATGTCACACATTGTCCTGCACAGATGTACCCTTTGTCCCACATTTGGCCTGTTGGTACCCGGTCACACTAGTCCCACATCATGTGTATTTAATCCAGGTTGTGAACACAGTCTCAGCACTTTAGCATTAAAAGATAGACAGCAGCCCCACAAAACATGACGGTACTTGAAGTTTATAATAAACTGAGTGTACACAAGTATAAAGTCACTTTGTAAATGGACATGAGCTTGTATAGTCAAAGCACTTTTACACCGCAGGTCACACCTACACATTCACACACTGACAGTAGAGGCTGCTATATGAAGAAGTAACTAATCTATTCATACAAATTCAAACACTGCTGTTGTCGCAATTGGAGCAACTTGGGGTTAAGTGTCTTGCCCAAGTGTATTTGAGCTGGGGTTCGAACCCCTGACCTTCCGGTTGAGAGATGACCGACTCTACCAACTGAGCCACAGTCTCCCCTTAAACTTATAGTAACTCCAAAAGAACATCGCAGAGTTGTGGGAAGATGTACTTACAAAAAAGGAAGTACAGCTAAAAGGCCTTATTAAAGGTACAATATGTAGATTCTGCCACCAGGGGGCTCTCAATCAATACTACAATGAGAAAAGATGACGTTGAGGCTGTCGGGGAATGTGACACGTCACATTACTACTATAAAATGACGGTCGACAAACCTCAAGAAAACCTAGAAAATGTGACAGCAAAGATGTCAGGGCTTTCAAAAAACAAGTTCTGTCTGTTCAAAATGTTTTCCAAATGTAACATGCTTCGTTCATAATATAGAACAACAACTTTCCAACATTGGACAAACTCCGTCCTGCAAGAAACCACGTGCTGTTAAAATGATTTTAACGACTTCTGACAGTCAATCAAAATCTAACAACCCTGACTTTCTTTTGAATTAAATAAAAGCATCAGCTGGAGACAGGAGGAGAGATAAAATCACAGCATCCTCCTGTTTGAATGGGAAAAAAAGAGAGCGATGGAAACTCAAACAAAGGATTAGGTGAAATAACTAAGAGCACTGCTGTTTAAATTGTTGTTAAAATAAAAAGAAGAAATCCACCCTCTCATCTGGCATGAACAGCACCAAGATAAGAGACTGGGGGGGCGTCTTTGTTTGTTAGCGTTTCACATTTCACAGGTTGGAGAGGCTTTTCATGATGCAGCTTCAAAGACAGCAGAAAACAAGGACGGAGATGGACCGTCTTATCCACCGGTGTCGAGACGTGGACACAAACATGACCTTGCATTTACCGGGAACAACTTTTAAAATGTGACAAAGTCGTACAAAGTCACGCTTAAACTCCATTTATATTTCATTGAGAGCTACAGGGAGTGACAGCGCTGAAGAAAAGCCTCCTGTAGCCCCTTGTTTCAGTCATCTGTTAGTTTTTATACAAAGGGAAATCAAATCTGTGAGTGTCTGTTTCAAGCCAAGAGAGAAAGTGATACCACCGGAGAGAACTTTCTGAATAATGTTGTTTTAGAGTCTGTATCACTTCTTGTTTTCTCATGTATTGAATCATATATAAAAGACCCTATAAGAATATTATATGATGTTATAATAAAATGATCCTTCTTCTCATTTCCTCTGTAAACATTTTTCTATTGGGTTTATCCTCTCAAGCTCTAGTTTCAGGTTTTCTTGAATACAGCATGATGTTCATTTAGTAAATGTTTGTCCTATTTGGAGTCAAAGGGTAAATGGTAAATGGACTTGAGCTTTTGCCAAGGTTTTCTAGTCTTTTGACTTCTCAAAGTGCTTTTACACCCACACATTCACACACTGATGGTAGAGGCAGCCAGGTGAAGTGACCTATAGAAGTAACTAATCCATTCACACACATTCATACGGCAAAGACGAATCAGCAGGAGCAACTTGGGGTTGTGTTTGTCCTAAGGAAACGTCGGACATGTAGCTGCAGGAGCTGAGGATCATACCCCCAATTATCCGCATAGGAAACGACCATCTCTACATAACAATCCACAGCCACCTCCAGGGGAGAACGTTTTCTCTTGTCCATGTTTCTTCTCAAGGTGGCTTCGAGTTGGGTCTGAAATAATATATAAAAAAGATTGAATGGTTTGGGTGACGATAGCCTAGTGCCCCATGTACGGAGTCTCTGGCCCTCATTGCAGCGGCCTAGGGTTCGATTCTGACTTCGGTCCTTTCGTCCATGTCACCCCCAGTCTCTCTTCCGCTGTCTTTTCCAATAAATCCAAAAAGGCCACCAAAAATTGATTGGTAACCCGATAAAGTGGGAAAAAAAGACAGATTTTAATAAATAAAACTAATTCAACTTTGACCTGTGGTGTTGCATGGGTCTTGAATGCTGGGCTCTTGGGTTTATGCTCTGTTTCCTTTTGACCAATCCACTGCACCTGACCGCCAACCCTGCAGAAGTTCTGGCCCCCTAACCTAAACCACCTGACTTCCAAAAAGCTGTTGTGTTAGAGGTGTGAAAAAAACGTCAAATTAGAAATAAATCAAATTTTACATGTGGGCTGACTGACACCAATAACAAAGACGGTGTGTGGGTTCATGCGCACTATTCTATATATATTCTATATATTATTATAATTTGGTGTCTATTTCACACACCGCCATGGCACCAGGTTGTCATTTTCCACCCGGGGCCCAGCAGGTATATCTGTTCATGCTACATGTCAGCATGATATAGAATGCATATATTACCATAATGTGAGATGTGCAATAGTAGCAGGCTGAGCCCTCACTCAGGAGCAGTAATGATGGTGTCCCGTACAGTATGTAATTCAAGGAACAGTATCTGGTGGCTCCAGAGCTGGCAGTGTGCTGCAACGAGCAGCGCATCATTAACAGACGACTGAGAGAAGCGGGCATACTCGGTAATTAGGCAATTTCTAACACATATTAGGGATTAATTGCCATTTGATATGTGAGGGTAAAGTGTTAAGGAGGAGGGATGTTCCTGCGATGCCCCCAGCTTATTGGCATTGATTACAGCAAGTGATTCAGCTGATGGAGATGGCTCAACCTCTGTCTCTGCAGCTCTTCATGGAGCATGTTTTTCTTTTTGATTATGATGATTTCTCAGCTCCAGAAGGCTCAATCTGGATTTCATTTTAAAGGGGAACGCCAATACTTTATAACTTCAGCCCCTTTTCTTACATTGAAAAATAAAAATAAACCGTGATCGAACAACGCATTTGCCTGTAGCTTTCTCAGGTTCCCCCAGCAACCGACCTGCACCTGAGGACGTATATACTGTGAACTGGGTACCCTGTTGGTCGCCCCTTGTCTTTCAGATTTGGTTATGAAATGACTGGTTGGTACAAACGTTTTGGATTTGCACTGAGGGATTGTTTGAGCAGAAGAGAAGAAGAAAAGATTTGAACTGCAGAATAAAGGGAAAGGTCTGAACATTATTCAGCTCCCGATGAGCAACTTTATTGAGGGCAACATTTCGTTCCAAAGGATCTTCTTCAGGCCGCTGCCAAAACCTTTGGGCTAAATTTGTCTTATCAAAGTGTGTACACTAAAAAGTAATTTTTTGTGTGCCACTAACGGGCTGAGATGTGACTGTTAAGTGTCTGATAACATTACAGAAGGGTCACTGAATAGATAGAGCTTTTTATTTTGTTTAAGAGGAAGACTCAAAGCATGTTGTGTCAACGCCTTTTCCCCTCCTTCCTGCTATATAAGAACAATCAAAGGTGATCACAATTTTACTGCTTTAGCCCCCACACTGCAAAAACTCAAATCTTACTGCGTGCACTCGTCTTATTCCAAGAAAAAAAAGTGTTACTACACTTAATAATAGTCAGCAAGCTTAACCTATAGTTCAGATATTTGAAATGAGTTGTGGCGTCTTAAATAAGATGTAATGTCCTTAATGGAAAGTCTTGTCTTATGTCTTAAGAAACCTGAAAAGTACATTTTGCTTGTTGCATTGGCATTCAGTTTGAATCATGACAAAGAATCAGGTTGTTGTTTTGTTGCTACTAATATCTTGAAAATGAGATGTTAATGTGAATTTGTCAAATTAAATTTTAACCCACATGTTTGACTAGAAATTAGAAGAATACAAAAAATTGACATTTTGCTGTGCCCTCTTTGGAATCATCTCCTAAAGATCCTGTATTCTCCTCATGTTCACCTTTCATGTTGTCAGTCTGTAGAACCAGCAGAGTAGCTTTGCATGATTTGCAGCTCAAAATACTCCTTATTTATCGTGTAGTGGCACCAGTAAAAGCCCTCATTTCAGCCTCTGCCTGAAACGGTTCAATTCAGCTGCTGTCTCAGACTAGAAGATAATCGAGCCGATTTGAGGTCCGCTTCCCTCTGCCCCACCCAGTGCAGGGTTGTTCCAGACTGGAGGCTGCTCGGAACCGACTATCTGCCCTGATTCATTTGTAGTGTGAGTGGTACAAAGATCCAATCTGAACCTCCCAGATCTGCTCCCAGAGAGCATCGGGGCTGCTCAGATTTACATCAAACATGCTTGATGTTTAGGATTTAAAATCTTGTCGATTACATCATGGAAGGGTCTGGTCGCTCATTTTAGTCAGATACAGTCAAAATACTCGGGGATCGATTATACTTCATGTCCACGTTGTGTTCCTGTGCTTGCGCTCGTGCATGAGCAGCTGTACCGTGCCAAAGCCATCCTCTTCAATCTGTGCCAGGGCCAAGGAAGTGTACTGAGACCATCGGAACAGAGCACTCACACTAGTCAAAAGAACTGGTCTGGGGTGAAGCGTGCATACATACTGTGTGCGGTACAGGTCGCCTAGTGTGAGTGTGTCTTATAAGAGTAATGCATTTGCCTGGAGGGATTGAACTGCAGCTATTACAGGCTGTTTTCAGTCTGTTGGAGAAACTCCAAAACTCTCTGAACCTATTAGAGATTTCAACACATGGCATGTAAAAATAGGGCAAAGGTTTAAAAATAACAGAATTACCCTTGTAGTGAACCCTCTTGATATCAGAATAAATCGCAGCGTGTCGAATCCATTTGTGGGATGTATCCGTCGTGGGTTTCTGCAGGAAGAGAACTCGCCTCCAGGCCCTTTCTGTGTTTTCATCTCAAGCCGCTACATATGCCCAAGTATGTATTCCAGGAAATGTGTGGTGCGTTAATTTTATCTTTTCCTTTCAAAGCGAACATGATTCATCTCACACCTGCTATCTCATTGCTTCAATTTCTTACACTTTGCCCACACAAGACACAAGCGCTTGCTGCTTATCTCTGCCAGAAGATGACCGCAGAAGTTTAAGAATAACAGCAGGCAGAGCAGGAAGTTCAGAAGTTTTATTGCTGATGGATTACATTTCAAAGAGTGGAGTTTGAAAGAACAGACATTTGTCATTTTCTGCCTTACTGGTGGTCAGTCATGAGAGGCCTCAAAGCTCTGAGACTCCTCCTGATATGATGTTTTCCTCTGAGCAGACGTGTCGTTCGGGCCCCGCTGTGTGTAAGTGTTCCCACTAAACCCTTTCACACAGACTTCTAGCTGAGAGCTGCCACACTTCCACTTCTTCAGCTGAAAAAAGGCCGCCGTCTCACTCCTCGACGCTGCAGAAAAAGAGAGCGTGTGTGGAGAATATGAGACGCAGAAAGAGAGGAAATGTTTAGGGCTCAGCTTGCTCGTTCAGCCAACACGGACCAGGCGAGGCAATTTGGAGTAAATAATACCATTTACTCCCTGCAGGCAATCAAAACACTATCTCTGTGAAAAATAACATGGACACACACCAAATGATTGCCTATTTCTTTTTTTTTTCTGCCCAAATCTACTCGCCCAACTTGGTTGGTAGTAGCAGACAGACAAAGTTTCTCGCTGCATCCATTTCCCCCCAAACAACTGCAGAGGAGTTGTTTTTAGACGAGATGCTCAGAGGGAAAGTTTCACTGCTGCAGTACGATTCTTAGAGTAGGAAATACTTTTTAAGACTCAAGTTTGACAGAAAGAAAAATAAGTAGCTTTGTGACTTTAAGGCTGCAGCACAAACCTAGAGTGAGTAGGATCAAGTCCTACTGTCTACTCAGTGTGTCTGTAGCTTATAGCTACAATGTGTTGAAGGTATACTTCACCCATTAGCATTAATCTTTGTATCATTAGAAACCTGGTAGTATTTTTGAATGGTGGTGCATCCTGCCCTCATTTTCCCCTGAGATGGGAAATCTTTGTATTTCTAAGTCTGAAAAGGAGCTTCCAGTGACGCAAAAAATCATCATTTTGCGTCACTGGAAGCTGTTGCGGTTAGCAGGGTGAAACTACAACGCTAGTTCCTCATATTTTCGACCACTAAAGCTACAGACCAATCACAGATCAGTGGGTGGGAACTCACTCTCAGAATCGAAACTTAACATCCGCCATGTTGCTTGGAGGCTATGCTAACAGGCTCTATGGAGAAAGCTGATAATGGCGAAAAAAGCTGATATGGATGAAGGGGATTTTTAAGGTCCTGTGCTTGAATCAGATGTTTGTGGCTCTCTCTACGAGCCGCAATATTGCGGTGAGACGGCTGCCGGTCTTTTGAGCTGCACCTTGACAACAGATGCTTGTTTTAGAAATAATTCTCCTCTTCTGAGTGTTTCTGCAAAATGTGCAGAGATAGGAGTCAGATATATTACCTGCAAGCTGATGCAGAGTGCATTTAAAAAATGAGACCAAAGAAGGGCCTGAGCCTGAAACCTTCAGCTACGTTCAAAGCTTCGGTCTTTGTGTACTCTTAAGTATCATTAAAGGGATTATTTTTGGTTGTAAATCAGGAGTTTTGAGAAGCCTTTGCAGAGCAGCTGCGACTTGAAAGACAGACACAAACATGGGCCTCTTGTCTGAAAGTGGAACTTTCAACATAATTACACCGTGTTTTGACAGGAGTGAGAGGCAAAGAGGGCACAGATAGAGCTGTGAGAGACGCCGTGCTTCATGCAGCTGCTCTGAATGGAAACGGGATCCACGGGTGATCCTACGAGGCTGATTAGACTTCCTCCATCTCCCTCCAGATGAATTCAAAGTGATTTGAGTACGAGGCGACAGCACTCGTCTCCTTGTGGCTGTCACTCCTTATTGCCCAACCTTACAGCATCCAGCTCACACAGAGAGACTGAAGGATGTCAGAGCAGAGGAGAGAGAGGGCCTGGTGCTGCTGTAAGAGCTGCTGCGTCACTCACAGGTGGAGCCAAGACTGAAGGCTTAAAGTAATGACGTGTCTGCGTCTTTAAAAATGTATTGTTTC
This sequence comes from Labrus mixtus, assembly GCF_963584025.1. Classification (NCBI taxonomy): domain Eukaryota; kingdom Metazoa; phylum Chordata; class Actinopteri; order Labriformes; family Labridae; genus Labrus; species Labrus mixtus. Next base: position 24,122,766 of record NC_083623.1, read on the forward strand.
AAATAACAAGATCCCATTTTACATTGTCTACTTACATACTTGTTATAATCACTGACCATTGTGTTAGTAAATGCATTTAAAGTCTGACTGGAACAGTTTAATTCTTATGGAAAGTTGAGTTAAAAATGAGTATTCATGCAACAAAATAAGCAGAAGGCTGGTTTACAGGGCACCACAGGTCAGGTAATATTTAAAACAATAACCCGGATGTAAAGCAGGCAGGTTACAGTAAAACAGGAAGTGTCAAAGAAGGGGTATCACACACGAAACAAAGTTTAAAGGAAATTAATTTATTATAGACCCAAGTTAAAATAATCTCTATTATATAAGTCTGATAATAAATCAGTCACAAATCCAATGTATGGATGAGTGGAGTGTTGTGAAGTGCAAACTAAACCAAACCAGCTGGTGGAGGCCTGAGAGGGAGGGAGAGATGTTAGAGTGGAAGCCATTTACATTAACTGAGGCCTGATTAACTGAAGTCCCGACTCTACCTACTGGCTGCTGATCCAGGAAGTTAAACCAAACAAATCCAAATAAAGGAGGAGAAGGCTTTTGATGAAAGTCGCTAAGAGCCTCGTTCGGTGATCTCGGTTGTTTCTCGGGGGCTGCTGTATTCAGTGCCTCTTGCATTTTTGCCGTGTTGGCTTTTTGGATGTACTTTTGTCTTTCTGTTGTCTTGTTCTGCCTTGCCACAAAACCGACTGCCCTTCTGGGACAAATAAAGTTGAAGTTGAGTCACACAGGTAAAGCTGAAAATAACTTGTGGCCTGAAGATAATAATGCTTGGCCATAAGTTGGTAAGTTGTGGCTAAGGGATGCTAATGCATGGCCATGAGTTATTTTACATTTTATTCATGTCATTGCATTGGCTCCGTGGTTTTTGGATATCCTATAAGGCCTTATTTATGTAGGATTATTATTATTATGAGATAACCATGTGGGAAATGTTGTTATTATTCCAGCTTTAGGTGAAGTATTTAGAGGGTGAGTGCCAAGTCATGGAGTATGACAAGTTACATTACTCATAAGTTAACCTGGGAAAGTAACAAGTTTTTATTTAACCAATGAACAGGTGTAGAGCTGAACAGTTCCTCTTCTGAATTCATGAATTCCTCATGATTATTAGGATTCTGAAAATACTGCAAGTGGATAGAATGCTTTCCTCTTGCAATAATAATGCTTATTAGTCAGGGACAGTGCCCACCTTTAACTGTATTGTAAATTTGACTAAATGAGCAAGAAGGTACAGGTACTTTGGATGTTATATTAATAAAAAAAAATCAAAACAATGAACATGATGGGACTCCAGAGCCCCCTGCAGTAACAGATGGGGGACGTCAGGCTTCGTCTATTAATATTTACAGTCTATGGGTGGATGGGTTGGCAATTATCACTGTTAATAAGGCTGCATGAGAATAAAGGAGAATATCAGTGTTATGTTTGTTTTCATTGGGAATGTAAAAAGCTTAGTTATATGTTTTTTACAGCTGGCGACAGATCATGTCAACTTCAATGTTTTATGCGATCTGATTTATGTGGTGCTCCCTCTAGAGGAATCGTCGTGTAGCACATATTATACAAGGTCAATATTTACATTCACGATGCGGCAGGTTGTCTATGCATAGGTGTGGTTCAAAAGCAAGTTAATATGAGCCCTAAGAGGCATAAAGTCAGTATTTGGTGCGTGCTAACACCGACATGACAACTTTACTGCATGACTATCAAATATTATTAATTAATATGAAAAATAAATGTTGCGCAGGCCAGTCCTGAAATGTATAGGCTATAATCTGACCCCGCTTTAGATTCCTATATATTTATATCTATAACATTATCTGTAATCTGAATGATGGATCATTAAAAATCCATTTGATACCCAGAGTAATAAGCAGACTTTAAAAAAACATGTTTAAATGCAGTGAACCTGAAAGTCTTTGAACTGTGACTGAATCATTAAGAGCTCAAGAGCAAAAGTACAAAACCCTTCAAAGTTTCTGTCTGTCTCTCTTTTCAAACCAACATGGCACACTTGAAACATCTGTGGAAGTCCTTGACAGGTTTTTGTTTCTTGCAGCACTTCTCTTTTTGATTTGAGGCAAACACGAGTCTTGGAGGTCACCTTTCCATTCTGTGAGAGAAGTTTAAAAGAGAGGAGGACGAGAAGGGAGGAGGAGGAGGAGGAGGAGGAGGAGGAGGAGGAGGAGGCAGTGAATATCTGCTGGCACTTCTTCATTTGAAACTCTTTAATTCAGGGGGTGAGTGAACTGCTCGGGAGAACAGGAGATGACAGAACTGCAGACAGATACGTTTTAGATGAATCACTGGGGAATCAGAAAATGAGGACAGGCTGCAGTGATCTCATGCTCATGGTTTTACAAGATGTACGATCTGGATTAATGAAATCCACTGAGGACTTCAGTTTTATTAAGTCTCATAGCAAAAATGATAACTGTGATAATGATCTAAGATTCTTACAGCCACTTGCAGACACTGATATGCCTTTTATGTATTTTTAAAATAGGGGCTAGGGCACTTGCATTAACAGTGTACATAAAATAATATTTGTGCATTATGGTTAAATGTGTCACCATTTGATCTCAAAAAACATCCTTAAGAAGTATTATGGTAGTTTATTGAGCTGTTATGCTGATTCCCATATTAGAACTCACATATAGTGTTACAATGCTGGATGTTCATACTTAAATGTGGGCAAAGTTTCAGATCATGAGGTGTATGTTGGAGTAATCCCAGGATAAGTCTGCAGAGGGCGCTAAACGGCTTGTTCTGTAAATCACACGATAAGTTCTGAGATATGAAACCATGAATTTCACGAGAAGCAAGCCTCTACGTAAGCCAGTGAAACCTCTTACATAGACTCTTTTCTCCCAGCACCGGAGAGCAGCCCTCCCCTGACAGCCCTGCAGCGTTCTGCCCCCCCCACCAGAAGGTTTCCAGAGAGCTGACCAATCAGAAGAAAGTGGGCATGTGAGGAAGGGGCCTTAAAGAGATAACAGCTGAAACGGACTGTTTCAGGTAGAATCTGAAATGAGGGTTTTTACTGACGTCAGTATCAGATAAATAAGGATTAAAAAAAAAAAAATGCAAATCACGCGAAGCTGCTTTAAAGGTTTCACAAACTGACAGCACGAAAGGTGAAAATGAGGAGAATATTGAATCTTTAAAAGACAATACATACTTTGTCCACAGGGGGAGCCAAAATCCATACAACTTGTAGCTTAGCCTTTTAAACAGTCCTATCAGCTGCTTTAAATGAAATGTTTTATGATGCTATATCGTATCAAAAATCTTATTTGATAGATAAATAGACTTTATTTGACATGACATCACAGTAATATTGGACAAACCAGATGTATTGTGTTTTAGCATGTACATGCTTGTTCTCCACACCTGTCCACAGGAGGATTATGAAAGAAAACCATTACTGATAGAAAGAAAAGCAATAAGACAGTGTTATCCCAACACTAATGTCTACTTTATCTACTACCTCAAGTTCAGCAGTTCAACATAAAAACGTATATCCACAGTTTATCCATCATTTTAAGTCTTTCGACTCGACTAATTTGAAGGTTTTGGTAGATTTTGATTCTGTAATCCAGCCTGAGTCCAACCTCCTGCTGGGATCAGGATGATATGGATTTTGAGGATCAACACAATCTGTGAACTTAAAACTACAACAACAAAAAAAAATGCACAATTGAAAACAAAAGACTGCATGTTACCGTTTTAACACTCCAGGGTAGGGCTGTAAATAATGATTACATTTGAGAAAAGTTTGAGACACAAAGGCCGACTGAAAGTTTTATCTAGATATAAAAACAAACTTGGATAACTGCATCTAACCTGATCCCTGAGTCATTTATGTTTTGATCTGCTTGCAATAAAATGAACACATTAATCTTACAACTCGAGGCCTGTTGTTTGCTGTGTTATTTGATTTTACAAAGACAGATCTTGAGACTCCTGTAAGGAATCCGACAGCACACCCACAGGCCGCCAGTGTGTTTTCTCCAATTACGATCATTTACACACCTGCTGTTTATACATATATCTCATTCCATCTGTAGAGAGCTGCAATTAATGTGATTCCGACTGTGAAAACCATTTCATAGATCAAACCACCACAGCAGCCACAATCTACCCATCTGTCAGACAGCGGACAAACAAACTATGATTTTTACATCATCCCATCATAATGTTCCAACAAAAACATCCCACTACATCGGTTAGGGTCTCCACCATCTTAATCCAGTGAATGATTCAATCCAAACATACTACATTTCTTTCTACTGCAATACATGAAAATGGTGACCGCACTCTGACCTTTGGCTTGACACTTCATTTGGTTCATAAGGACCTTTAATTCTCTGTTCCCGGCCAATAAGAGCCTGAGTTGAAAAGGAAGTGTCTGCCCCTGTTCTGATTTATGATATCATACTAACTTGTGTCTCCTACAGGAGCTTAAACCATCGTTTTATACTCGTGGTGAGTCGACCTTTGATGGTTACTACATTATGGCTAATAATCAAATCCACTATGGAGAAAATGAACAGGTTTTTACTTCCGGTTGAGCCCTATAACAGCATTCAATTGCTCGAATCTGCGTTTTAGACACATTTTACAGGATCCGTTAAATCGAATCTAGGTCCATCTGACCTTAACTCCTGTCTTCTTCTCTCTGCCTTACAAACCAGACCAGCTGTGTCTTCACTTTCAGCACCTGCTCCGTGAGCTAAATAGAGAGGAGCACTTCCTTTGTTTGGCTAATTAGCATCATTATCGTAGAGAAATGTAAATCAGCTTCCTGGTAATAACTGTTCTTGTCTGCTGGCTGTAAGTGGGGGTTATTTCTGAACACTGTTATGACAGCACAGACTCATCCACCTGCTGTTATCCTCACACCTGGATTCAGAGACGTCTGTGATGGAGCTCTGGTTGCTTCAGAGACGGTCCAACCACACAGCTTAACAAGTCAAGTTATCAACGTGTTCAGGGCGGAAACATTCTGGCAGGTGTTAGATTAACTGTAAAGCAGATTACTAACACTAAACAACTGAAATGTAAAACATGATGTCATAAAACAGACTGTATTGTGTACTGTTTTCACATTTGCATACAGAGAAATATCTATATATCTAGTATTTTAAGGCTGTGAATAATTCCATTTGAAAATTGTAGACTTTTTAAGATCCAAACATTTTTTGAACTATTTCTTCTCTGATCTCAAATATGGACCGGAAATAATGGACAATGTGTTGTGCATAAATTATTGATGTTAAAAAACTTTAAACCCGTGTTACATTTTGATTATGTAAGCTTCTAATGCCAGGCAGGATTTTTATTCGAGTTTTAGCCGGCTTGCTGGAAAGAAACTCTTTTGCCTTTGTCGTGTCCTCACTGCAATGAAGAAACTGTACAGTCAAACATTTCTGCACAAAGAGTATGAAACAAACCAGTTCATAGTGTTTGCATTAGGAGCTGGTTTCAAAAACAAGTTATGTTAAATCATTGTTCCACCCATGTGTGTAAAGTCTCTTTTCTAAGTCTGAACTGAAAGTGAGCTGAACAGTTTAAAGGAAGAATGTGCAACAGTTTTACACATCAGAAATGAAGTATATCCTGTGTAAATGTGTCTCTGAGTCATGACTGTCTACAGTAAGTGAGACGCTCGAGTCCCGCTGGTTGTGTTGTTGTCAGAGCTGTGTTTACATAATTTTTACATGGACGGGACGGCCGACACCTCCCCTTGTGTAAAAGCTGTTTTAATCAAGGATTTCTAGAAAAGAAGAAGAACATACTCACTGCTTATTTGAATGTCACGTAACTGTTTTTAGATCACGGTCGTTAAATTATAAGCAATGTGAAGCTACAAGCTAAACAAAGTGAGCTAACATTAGCTTGCTAACACAACAATGCAGGCCACAGGCAGTGCTCGAGGGTGACCTCTACTGGATCAAAAGTCGCAGATTCTTCCTTTATTTCTCACTGTGTGCAGTGTTGTTGATTCAGTGTGCTCATATTTAGGAAAATGAAGTGAAAAGTAGTATTTCTTTTAAAGCTAACTTGAAAAAACATGCAGCAACAGCCCAACAAACTTCCAGTTGGAGAAACCAGCTACAGATTAGGCAACGCAAAGCCAAAAACAAATGCAGCAACAGACATGGCATTTTTTTTTTGCATGCTGTATATTCTGTGAATTTTATGCATTTGTTTCAGCTTTATGCTGCTTAATTGTTTTAGCTTTCTTCAGTAGACTACATTCTTGCCTTTGCCATCCCCAGTAAAAAAACAGTATGTGTACTATTATAACAACTGCATCACTTCATAACTCATTAAAATGCAACAAGGTCATTGCTTATTTGTATTCAAGTCCAAATAATCAACCAAATTCCAATCATAAATGTCTGTGATCCTCTGCAGAAACCTGGAGGAACATGGATTGATCATTTTACTTTAGCATTTGGATTTGATTATCCAGCTAAACATCCATCGCCTACTGTTTCCGTAGTTTCTGATTTTTTTTTGTCATCAATTGTATTTGTTCTTAATGTCACATTTCACCTCAGGGATTCAATTCCCCCCAAAGAGTCAACAGAGTTGTATTAACACTTTTTTTTAATTGCTCCTTTAAAACGCTCCTCTCATGTCATGTGTTCTTCTCAGATCTCATTACATGTCGTCTCTCTCTCTCTCTGTCTGAGCCACAGGTTTATAAATATGCTCACTTTTTATCACTCCAGTCATAAAGCTGTGCTGCATCACTGATACTAACTCTATTTACATACCGCCTCCTTATCAGTACGACGCAGACACATTTTTAGAAGAGCTTGATTCGACATTAATCCTCTGACTTATCTTTACTGTGGGATGCTGCTATGGAAATATCTTCCACTTTGAATCTTTTCAAACCAAAGTTCATACTTTAGGTAAACTGTGCCCGCAGGCGTGAACGCAACACACTGAAGGATGTTTCCTCTGCTGATTTGATTCAACAACATCTCAAATTGAAATGTTGGTAATTTATTTACATGACTAGTGAGGGTGAAAAATGACTTTACTGTTTTAATGTTTTAGTTGACGTTGTTTCAAAGGAAAATCCTACTCTTAAATTCAATTTCATGACCAATCAGAGGGATGGACTTGGATTAAATGACAGATGAGAGTAAAGCTTTCCAGATTTATTAAAGGTGGAGTCTGTAGAAATGTTTGTTTCAGCTTGTAGACACAACATTCAAACTGGGCCCCTCCTCCTGAGCTCATCATCAGCAGAGGCGCACTCCCTCTGCATGACGTAGCGTGTACGTTTACTGCTTGTACCTTCACTGCAAGCTACCTGAGACATTTGTTGTAATGTGAAAGCAGATAATTTAGCACGTTAGCATGAGCTAACCATCAGTGTTGGGCATACCAACTCAATGTCACCATGTGGAAGCCAACACAAGGGTCACCCTCCTTTTTGAAAGAGCTTTATCCACTTTCACACTCGCAGAAACTCCTGTGCCAGAGGAGCTGTATGTGTGAACGGAAACAGCCACATTTTTCACTTGGACTTCACCTGGAGTTTCTCCTACTTCTGTCTTTTTTTATGTCACCTCTTACCTCAGGAGACCCCCTGCCGCCCCTCCCATCTGACAGGGATAGTCTCTCCCTGTGAGGAGCGTAATGTGAACAGCCAGGTCAGGAGAATATCAGGAGCAATCCACCTGAAATTATCTAGATATTTTCAGGAGTGCAGATATGAAAATGGCTTATGATTGTATTTTCTCTTCTTTGTAGCTACGTCCATGTTCGTCATATTCCCTGGTTGGAATCACGTCTAATCATTAAATCTCCTAAACTCAAAAGCGTGCTGTCATCGACTGGAGGAAAAAACACCAACTTCCCCGCTCAGAAACGACCAGCGTCGATCAAAACAAAATAAACCATGAAAATCCAGGATGAGGACAGGATCTCTGCAGACATTGACTCTGACCTGCAGTTTCTATTGTAGCCATGCTGTCATAGCTCAGTTTATGAAACAGCGTTAATTTGATTAAGTTTTAGAGAAAATTAAGTCAATTGTGAAAAGTGGTAAATAGTGTACAGTAGCTATTAAAGGATTGTTATTAAATGACTAAGAATTTGACGAAATGAATTATCCTCAGATGAATCAAATCTAACTTTTTCACATGTCTAGCTCTGGAGTGACAAACGTCTCCATTCTTGCAGCAAAAACTTGAGCTCTGACTCTTGTCAATAGCCCTATTCAGATTATTTCACCTTCAATATAAATGTCGCAGAGTCATAATGCGGGGACAAAGTGATCCCGTTAGAGGTCAGAAGGTTTCAGTGGAACCAGCTGAGGAGCGCAGCGCTGTGTGTGTGTGCATGTCTTACTGTCTCTGTGGCGCTCCCGCTTCTGCAACACCGAAACACACTTCAATTCACACACTAGGACACCAATATTTCATATCAATGTACAAATATGTTACACTCACTGAGCTTAGTTACGGAAAAAAAAGCAGTCTGAAAAGGACCAATTTGTTCCCTTTTTTGTCTTCAGTTCTGGACACTCAGGGGTTAAGAAAGTTTTTTTTTTTTTTCCTTCTATAGGTTATTGTTTGGATTTAATCTCTCTGGATTGGAGTTTTATAGATTAAATATGAAGTCATGCCCTGCACAAAGTCCTTATGTGTTAATACAAGATAGGAGCTTTCACTGCGGGACATCTCAGCATCCTCACACACACACACACACACACACACAAACACACACACACACACACACACACACACACACACACACACACACACACACACACACTTACAGCTCTTACTCTTGAAGCTCAGCACCAGCATGCTGAGCTTCAAGTGTCTCTTGGCTCGTTCTCAGGGGATTGTGGGTATAATTGGTGAATATTTCCTCCGTGTAGGGTGCTAACAAAACTCAAAGTGACAAGCATCAAAGGCAGACTCGCAGCAGCTACGTGAATCATCTGAAGGGAACCAAACTCCTGACAGGGATCTGAGGATTTTCTGTTTGTTTGTTATAGAGTCTGAATGAGGAGGTTAACAACAAGGAGGGAGTGCGACTCGCCCCGTCGTGTTATTGCAAGATTCGCCCAGGCAATTACAAAAAGTCATTTAAATGCTAACAAGCTAGATGGGCAAAACGAAACAGGACTTAAAAGACTAAACCTCTGAATAATCCCTGTGATCAAACAGGAGAGAGGACACACTCGAGTCACACCAAACAAAAAGACACACACACACACACACTAAGTATTATAACTGAATATAGATGTCTCAGAGTTATTTCACTGGTTTCATCTGGGAGGAAAATGTCTCTAAAATGATAAATTTTTCAGAAGCGACAGCAGAGACTCCTGTAGAAACACCTAAAAAAAAAAGACTGAAGCACTCCCTCTGTTATCAGCTCTGTGTTGGATTCATGCAAGACCTATTGTTGTTTGGCCAATCATATAAAAAAACAAGATTTAATTTCAAATGACTCACTTTACCTTTAGGCCTATACTGTGTGTGTAACTTTAATTATTAACATAATGATCTCTTTCTATTTTAAACCTACCAGTATCACCATATGAAGAGAAGATACTTTGTCATTGTATGCAGGACGACAACATTTCTTCAGCAATAGATGAGATAAAAAACATCAACTAGAAACAAAACAAAAATACAAACAGCAGTTTAAAGACAAAGCAACACACAATATATACAGAAGATGCATGAATAATCGTTATTGCAGAGTGACTGCAAGTTTAAACACCTAGTGTTTAATATGGGTACTGCAGTCCAAATTCAAAACATTGTAGAGATCTGTCTCTGTGATGCATCTCCTTTATCGACAGGTGAAACTCTCCTCACTCTGGTCTTGTTTTCATGTGGACGAGACGTTTTTTTTTCAAGGAGTGAAAGAAACCACTCAGAGTGCGAGGTGTCTATGCGTAAGGTTTTTTATTTTTTGGGGATTAAGGATCCAAAAAAAAACCATCAGAAGACCCCCAGACTTTGTGTGCAAAGGCCTTTACTCTGAGCAGCTTCTTGCTCGGTCATTCTCTCTTAGCTTGATCACATCCTTCGTCCTTTTCCATCTCGTAGCCTCAGCCATTGTGTCAAAGAGGACAGTGACGAGCTAACTTGCTTCATTTTAAAACTGAGGCCTCGTGCGGGAACTTGAAAGATGACCCCTGCCCGATCCAAAGTTACTTGTTGCAGTAAACAGACTATCAGGGCGCTGTGGACATGAGAGAGCCACCGTTCTCCCTGTTGAATGTTTTTGTGCATCAACCTTTTTAAAGCTATTAAAAGTTACAGATTGTACCTTTATGGCTTTAATGTTTGAAAATAAATAGATCTTTCTTTTCTGTATTGCTCCCAGGGGAATATTTGTTTCCACAGAGTGCACATTATTTGTGGCTCCACAACAAAAAGAGCTTTATTAAGTTGTCTCACCAGCCTGTGAAACGCATAATTTGTCATTCCAGCTGCAAGAAGCTGTTGCATACTTTATGCATTGCATTATGGGAACATAAACCTCTAATTCTTATTCTTCACAGTTAAACTTAGTAATTTGTTTTTAAGTGGGACACAGCTTGTAGAGTTTTTTTTTGCTGACAACTGAGCCCACTCGACACGTTCTCACTATCCACTCATCAAACAATACCACTTATTCAGCAGCCACACACGCACAAATGTGATCATCTATCTGTTCAAACTGGTAATACTGGGATTTGTGATGTAGAGAAGATATATCGATTGGGACAGTTTCATACACATACATAATACAAAACTGTTGGAATCGTATGTCTATTGTTGGCCCTTAACAACATTTGATATCCTTTTTTGTACACGCTGTGGGGAAACCTGACACAAAACCCAACTTTTATTTAGTCAACATAAAAAGGTAAAGGTCATAAAAAGATGAAAATAAAGCTTCTGTACATTAGAGGGATGCATTGCCTTGACGAGAACAAACTACTAAGTTGTGGGTGGCTGTAGCTCAGTCTGGGTCGGGAACCGGAGGGTCGCTGGTTAAAGTCTAGGTGCAGTCTGATTGCTGGAGAGGAGTCAGATCCCTTCCTGAGTACTGCCGAGGTGCGCTTGACCCACTGAAGCTACAGACCTAATACAGATCAGTGGGTGGGACCTCTGTCCCAGAATCTAAAAGCAATGTCCGCCATCTTGCTTGGATGCTATGACAGGCTCTGTGGAGAAAGTTGAGAAGAACGGAATTATGATAAAATGATGTTTCAACTTCAAACTGATATGGATGAAGGGGATTTTGAAGGTCTTGTGCTTGAATCGGATGTTCACGGCTATCTCTACGAGCAGCAATACAGCGACAAACAGTTGAGGCTGATGCAGCTGAGGCACAAGACCTGCTGCTGTGCATTGTGGGAGTTGTTGTCTTTCATCCACATGAGCAAAAAATACACTTTCTGCCTTTTCTCTGTCAAGAAGACACCAACTTCAACATTTATTTCACATTTCTAAAACATATATGACCCAATGTCAATACAGATTCATGTTTCAACAGGTGAAGTATCCCTTTAAGAGATTAATAAAGTATTTTAAAAAACCTTTTCTTTAAATTTGGGATATGGTCCTCATGAGATCCAATTACTTTTCATTACATTATGTTAAAATATGCTCTGAGAATGAAAGGCGTCTGATCCAACCTTCACAACAGGGCCCTTAGTCTCTAACTAGACTCTCCTCTGTCGCCCCCCAGTGGTGGAATGAACTACAAAACTCCATTTGATCTGCAGAGTCCCTCTGCATCTTTAAGAAAAAGCTAAAGACCCAGCTCTTTATGAATACTTACGAACTGAATGATAGCGATGATGATGATGATGGTTTTGTTTGATAATGACTATGGTGATATTTAGGATGGTTCTGATGCTGATTAGAACTCTTTAAGATCAGCTGTGGATGTTGTGCTCTGCCTCTGGTCACTTCCTGTCAGCACCTGTGTGTCTGATCAGACTTAAAGCTGTTTGTTTGCACTTACTGCAGTGTTTCCTCCTCTCTAGATCCTTGCTTGTGTTGTTCTTACTCTCTGATGTACGCCGCTTTGGATAAAAGCATCTGCTAAGTGAATTGTAGAATTGTAGAAAATAAGACATTTTTGGGTCTCCGGAGGATGGAGAAGTGAAAATAGTAGGAAGACCCCAAATGAGACTTTTATCTGAATCTAATAAAGCATACATGTGTTCTAGTTATTAAGACAAGGGTACGATGTTCACTTTCAGACCACAGATCACTGACCTGATCAATGACGTTATTCCACCTTTTCCCTGAAATAGGTGAGTGCGTATCACAGCTGAGCGACAGCAGCAAACTGATGCTTTGGGGATTTATCGAGTATTTGCTGTGACAGCTGTTTCTCATTAAGTGTTTTGCACTGATTAATTGGGAGGCTGAGCAAAACGTGTTGCGGGGAATTGTGTTCTGAGGTGAACAAAGGTGTAAAGCAAGAGCCATTTAATTAAATATTGAACAGTCTCAGATGGATGTCTATGTTGGTGACCCAAACTGCAAGCAATGCTAATTAAAATTTCTCTTCTGTCAGGGGACGTGCCGCAGATCCTCCCTCAGCGTGCTCACCTGCAGAACGCATTAATTCCACTAGATAAACATGAAAGAGTCCCATTTAGAGGCCGTTTAGAAGAACATAGCTCTGTTGACTTTGTGCTGACTATAGGGGATGTTTTCTTTATTATTTTTACACAAAGTGGAAAAACTGTATATACTGTCAAAAAACACCCAGGTCTAAAACAACTATGAGACTTTAATATATAATATTGAGATTTTCTTTCTCCACATACTGGTGGCATCCAAGTGTTGAAAAATGAAGCCAATGGGGAAGTGCAAAATCCTGCAGTTCTCCGAGTGTCCACTTAAGGCTGGCCTCAGAAGCACCAGAAGTCTCGTACATGAACTTGTTTACAGCCTGGTTCAAAAAATGAAAAATGTCTGATTAGCTCATGTCTCGATCGGCACAGACTGGGTGGGTGAATTATTTGATGACTCATTAGTTTTGATTTTATGAATGATACGTGATAGTTAGGCGCTTAGCTGACCTGATTGACAGGCGAGCACAATGTAACAGTTTGTCTTAAACCCGCCTCAGCTCCAGCTCTCAGTCTGTTGTTAGGTTGACTGATAGTTAGGGTGAGACAGGATTTTCAACATGGAGACCGCCATCGATGGGACTCCAAAGCCCCCTGCAGTAACAAATGAGTGACATCACTCCATTAATATTTATGTTTGCATCTCAAGACTTGTTGCATTCAGAAATAAGCGTAGCCGCTGTTTCGTCACAAATTGGACGAAAGGCCAAGGTTCTGTAGCCTTAAGGTTTTGCATACAAAATAGAGCCAGAAGTTACCATTTCTAGGGCGCTGGTGGCGCAATGGTTAGTGCGCGCACCCCATGTTTGGAGGCTGTGGTCCTCCACGTGGGCAGCCCAGAGGTTTGAATCCTACCTGTGACTCCTTTCCCTCATGTCATTCCCCACTCTCTCTCCCTGATTTCCGTCTCTATCCACTTTCCTGTCTCTCCATGGAAGGCACAAAAAGCCCAAAAATAAATCTTAAAAAAAAAGAAGTTACCATTTCTGATACATACACATTGCTTCGTCACTGTCCTTATTGACAGGTTTCCATGGCAGCCAATTATAGGTAGCCTCGCCGTAGTATTTTTTTATGTACTCTCACTTTTATCACTTCCCCCTGCTGGCTATTTGAGAGACTGCAGGTTTAGGGCACTTCACACTTGGCTTCACTTTTAAAACCATGAAAGCTTTGTCCACTTTTTGTCACAGTTCATGGTGGCTTCTCTCTCTCTCTCTCTCTCTCTCTCTCTATCTCTCTCTCTCTTTTTAATAAAATCCACACAGGTGAACAAAGATGTCTTTCTACTGTCAAAAACAGGAACATTGAGTGCAGCGAAGCCTCCACCGGCGAATAATAGAGATGTCTACCGAGTGCTGGAACTGTGCGAGTCTGGGGGAAAAAAAGTCTGGGAGTTTTATTTTCGACTCCACAGAGCCAAAGTGACAACCGGTGTCTGGCTGAAAAAATAATGAGGCAGGATTGCTCGCTCATCACTTGAGGAGTCCGATCGTCCGCGCTCTCCGGGACATGCCGCTGTTGTTTCTGGAGAACTCAGAAAGCCGCTCACCCCTGAGAGAGCAGTCAGAGTACTTCACCTTATGAACGCACCGCTGCAGCAGTCACTTCCCGGCTGAATGCGTCCGCAGAAAAGCCCGAGCGGGCTGAGGAGGTATAAAAGGAATGATGAGACAGGGTTCCTGTCATGGTCTGAAGTCTGCGGCGGTGACCTCTGTGTTATAAAGACATTGTGCAGCCTTTTCTCTTTCCTGTGGCCTGCTCCTCAATACAGCAGATGAGGAGAAGAAAAGTGGAAAAATAGCAATTATTAAGCAGGATTCACCTGCGAGTGCTCTCTATTTTCCTGGATGAGCACGCATTGGTATGTGGCTGTAAACTGAATCAAATAAGATTTCTCTTTTTGCCACCAGCTAAAATACTTGTATTGGAATTGGAGGTGAATAAACAGGCATGGTGTTTAATCCTCTCTGGAAGGATTGCAGAGGAGTAAACCTGCCTGGCAGAGGAAAATGAAGATGTCAGCAGTGTGTGTGTGTGTGTGTGTGTGTGGAGGAGGCGCGAGCCGTCTCATGAGCTCACACGTTGGACTATTTTTACAAGAAGCAGACGAGGAAGATGACCTCAATCACCGCAGCAATTCCCTTATTAAATCAGACCAATAACAGCAACACTGGTCCCATTCATGCCACTGAGGCTTTTACACGGGTCCTTATCAGGTTTAACAACTTCAATTTACACCATGCTGTGTGACGAGGCCGGGCTCATCTCTGTTTCAGCAGTGATGATGATGATGATCAGCTCATGACCAGCACACAGAACAAAGAGTCACAGACTTTGTTCAGAGTCTTCTCCACAGGTTCAGAATGACTCTCACCTGCACCCTGATTGACCTGGATCATTTATACTGTCATCTAATTGAAGTTATTATTTTGATTATAATTATGATCTTAATGTGCTTTTGATTACTTCTACCGTATGAGGGTCGTATTAAGCAAAGCATATTAAGGTCATAATTCATGCTCAACGACTTCCTAACTTACTATCAATAAGCAGTAATTATAATAATAACTTTATTTGTGTAGCATTTTTAAAAACAAGGGTTTACAGCATCAGTACCCAAATAACAACAAAACACTACGACAACAGAGCAACCCACGCATCAGATAACAAAAGCCCAACAGTTAAAGAACCCAATCTGAAACCAAACCAACATCAGAACCCGAACATCATGCAAACTCAGGCAACACAATAACTCAGAAGAACTCAGGCAACAACAGGAACACAGGCGACTTAGGTTGAGGAGAAGAGGAGCGAGGCTGTAAGAAGATAAAAAAGTGATTCAAAGAGAGAATAGAAAGTGTTGAGAAGCTTTAAAAGAGATAAGAGTTATCTTAAAGAAGATAAAAAATTAGATCAAAACGATGAGAGGGGCGTATCGGCTATACATTGAAATAACAATAAAACATCTAATAGTTAAATAGAGACAAGGCGGTGAAAAGATGAAAGCATTAGAGGCCGTAAAGGAGCTGGACTCAATAAAAAGAGATAAAAGCAGAAAATCAAATATGTAACTTTAGGTTTATGTATGTATGAATGTGTATGGGTAAGTGTAGATATATATGTGTATGAATGGGCACAACATGTATGTATTTATGATTTTCATTTTTATTGGTACAATTGAATGAGGTACAATTATCTTGGAAATAATCTTTCACTTTTATGGACTCTTAAGTGCAAGAGAGATTTCTAGAGAGAAGAAGGGATGTTTGTGGGTGGGTGAGGGGTTGAATATAATGTGTTTGTATCTTTATATTGCAGGCTATATAAGAAACCCTGTACATTATTATGTTAAATTGCATTGCTGACTATGCTTAAAAAAATAAAGAAATTATGAAAAAAATCAATAAAAAAAATCAAGAAAAGCTATTAATGAGGAGCGTTTTGAGGCCTATAAGCTATTAACTATGCTGCCCTACAAAGGCTAAAGACCTTAACTCGCCAGATTGTAGAACTGAGATAAATGACTTTAAAGTCTTTTTGTTGTCCAGCCAAATGAGTTGCAGGCAGAATACTGGAAATGTGACAATTCTTTGTCTTTTTAATCAGGTTATTAATGTTCATAAAAATCTTTAGCTCAAACATGACCTTTTATTGACCCTTATTTGGAAGTTAAGGTACTCTGCCTTTGCATTGCCTGTACAATAATATGGGGTCATGCCAAGGCAAAAGGCATTAACTTCCATTTGATACTGTATTTCACTTGGTTGCATGGTTAAAATAACACAACCAACACTATTTCTTTGCTACACTTTAGTCAAGCTACTGTGTGTGTTTGAGTGCTTGATGACAGATATTAAAACAAAGGCATAACACCTTAACTCCACTGCAGTAAAACAGTAACTTCACTTTGATCCGCAGTAAAACAAAGGCAGAAGACCTTAACTCAGTTTGAGCATTCCTGAATGCTGCAGTACAATGACCCTGATGAGTGGAGTTACTGGACTCTGTCTTGGTTTCTCGAGGGCTTTTGGAAGTTAAGGCAAATACAACCTACTATTTTCTCAAAAGAACAACACAATTGACTCAAGATATCTGTCCACATAATAAAGCACATCTGTAATGTTCCAAAAATGACAAAAACTCATTTTTGAAAAAAATTGAAGTTACTGCCTTTTGCCTTTGTAGGGCAGTATGCTCCTGTAGAATAAGGTTGATAAGCGCTAAATATTGACTCAGGTTTGGTTTCACATTAGGGACCTAATCGGCTCCTGACCCTTAAAGAACTGTCTCTTCCTTGCAACATGGACCCGTTTCATCCTCTGATCTGCACGGTAGATGTGGAAGTAGGAAGAGGGTCGTTGTTGGCGTCTCTGAAATAAGAGAAACATCCACAGTTAGCAGGATGCACTCAGCCCACGAGTGGTTGCCATGGTTGCTTTTTCTTCTTTCTGCTTTGTGGCAGATTTGCAAACCAACTATGTGCATACTGCGACCTGCTGTATCAGACTGTGTACATAAGCAAGTGTGAAACAGTCGTGCTTAATGTGAAAACGCCCTAATAAGCAGCCGGTATGCTACTGATTAGCATGCTAATTAGTAACTAGTAAATGCTGAATATTGTGACCTTAATTTAAAGTGTTACCAAATAAAACAACAATACAGAAACAGTTTTGTACCTAATGTTCATGTTTGTTTTTAGGTCATACCAAGGCATCTGTTTGTTTCATAACCAACCTCACAAGAGCTTTTAACATCAGTGTTGGACTATTTGAATTAATTGTGACCCAGATTTCAGTGTGCTGTAATTTACCTCCCTGCACAGTGTAGCTTTACATAACAGAGAGTGAAGAGCTGCTTTTATTTGTTTGCTTTGAAATGTTGTTTCAAAATCCTCCGGGGAGTCTTTATCACACCTGGACTAATGTATTAGTTTGTCTTGTTTTTAAGCTTTTATCATTTTGCTTTTTTTTCATGTTGCTCTGTTTATCGTTTAGCGTCTGTGTTTTATCTCTGAACTACACCAGGGTTCGTCTGGCTGTGGAGCTTATTAATTCAGCTGAAGGTTTTAGTCGTCGGCTGGTTGGTCGGCGCCTGAAGCTCCTTCTGACACAAAGTCTGCAGGTTCTTGTGAGAGAGACGGGCTGCCATTCAGGCGTCACCTCCAATAAAAGGAGAGCTGTGTGCATGAGAAGGAGCCTTCACCTGCTGCAGTGCATCTCTGTCTCTCTGTTTCATATACGGACTGTGTAAGAGGTGACGTCTCCACAGGATCACAACTCTAGCTCCTTCATAATGTTCCTGCACATTAGCCATGATTGCAGCATGATTTGGCGTTCCCCTCCGCAGGCGCAGGTTACGCACCTCTGACGAGTGATTGAATGGATATGTCAGTCAAACCTTTCACAACAGCAATCTGTCGTCTTCTCTTGTCTTTTGTTTACTTGTCAAGCCGTCTGGTTAAGTAGTGAGTGATGACAGCAGAGTTTTCTCAGTGTCAGCGTGCCTGTTTTCAGATGACAGCAGTGGAGAGGAATGTTTTCATTTTGGGAGGAATGATCGACTAACGACAGTCACCTTTTGTAAAAGAAGATGTCACAGGTTTCAAAAACATGTCTGGTGTCCACAGCTGCTGCTCTGTGTGGATTGTTTTCCTCACATTGGGATTAAGCACACCGGACGCCAAGAAGAACCTGTTGAACAGCAGCTAGCAAAGAATGCTAGAATGAAAGCTGTGATCATAGTACAGACCGGCTTTTGTTAAACACACATTTTCTAGAGGCAAATAGCTCAAAAAAATTGCATCAGTTGCGCCCGCTATCTTCCCGGTCTTAAGGTCTATTTCACAAAGCGAATGGCTCCAATGATCTTTTGTCATAAATTCACCCAACAACGTTTGTCAAGCTCCGCGCAGTTTGTTGTTGTTTTGTGTGTGAATGTGGAAAAAAGCCGTCCGCCCCTTTACTCTGCACGGAGCTGCAATCTCATGATAACGGAGTTCAGTTCAGTATAAATAAAGCTCATTACCGAGGAGGGGAGGGAAACTTTTTCAGGGTTTGTTTTAGTTGCCTGACTTAAAAATGTTCAATTGAGTTTCAAGGTTTAAAACAAAATGTTCTCTCCAAATTGAGCAAGCAAGGGCAACTCAGACAACAGCAATTCAACTTGCATCCATCCTTATGCTTAACCACTCCAGACCGTCTCCACAGATACACAGATGTGGATGAAGTGTGGAGACACAGAAAGCCCCGGACAGATTCAACCACTGGTTATATTATTAATATGTCAAAGCAATAATTACACTTACATACAAATCATTTATTTTTAAAGACATACAGAGGCTGAATTGTTTCCTGACCAATAGAAAGCGCAGTTACGACCAACTCTCAGTAGTTTTTTTTCTAACTGTGAAAAAAAACTGTGTGTGGTTATGAGTGCTGGTGTTTGTGAATTAGACACTTTTATGTGTTTTTTATATGTTTGAAATGCATCACATGAAACTGAAATCCATTAGTTTAAGATAAGTGCTGAATGACACGATACATCGATGCTTGCAGTCTCTACAGAGTTAAAGCCTCATTTTTACATTTTGGCTAAATTTAAGAGCTCTAAAGGGGTTCTTTGGGGAGCTTTTGCACAAATGAGATCTGATGAGGAACTTACTATTAGTTAATGATAAACTAATGGAAAACTAATAGTAAGTTCCTCATTAGATCTTATTTTTCCCCTAGTAACTCTAGTAGCCATGTTTCCCATTAAAAATGTAAACCAATTGTCTTTATCATATGGTGATATAGACCAATTCAGATATTCAAAAATTGAGGTGCTTTCTCTGATCTCAGCTGCTACAGACTGAGAGGAGGGGTACACCAGGGAATGGTCGCCAGTCAATCACAGGGGTGACATTTAGAGACAAGACAAACATTAATGCTCGCACTCACAGCACCAGTCAATTAAGAGTCACCAATACACCTAAGAGCATGACTTTGGACTGCGGGAGGAAGCCAGAGTATAGAAAGAAACCATACATGCATGGGGACAAAATGCAAACTCCTCACAGAAAGTCATCTGAACCAGGAACTTTGTTGTACAATACATGTTTGACAAAATACATTTGCAGATAAAGTCATATTCAGTGGCCACAGGCTGCCACTGGTTGTCTTTATCCAGGTTTGTCCTCACAACTGACGCTTACGGCCAAACCACCCTATGACAAGTTCCTTTTCCAGTCCTCATTTGTCCCCTATTAACTGTGCCACATCTTCTCCCCATTATCAGGTGATGTGAAAACATTGTCTTAACAAATAGTGTTGAGACATATTCAGACATCCAAAACTCCAGCCTGGTTCAAGAATTTGCCCAACCACATTATGACCACAGGCTGCCACATCTTTATATGACCTTTATGTACACAAAACTGTTGCTTATGGCCATACCACCCATAAACCAACCCACCATGACTGTAGGCTCACTGATGACTCTAAAGTCTCACATTTACACGCTGCTGATGAAGCAGCAGTAGCAACTTGGGGTTAAGTGTCCCAAGGACACTTTGACATGTGGCTGCAGGACCTGGGGATCAAACCCAGTCCTGACCTTCTGGTTGAGATACGACTGATTCTTACCACTGAGCCACTGCTGCCACTGTTGCTTAAAATCAGTTTTTTGTTCCTTTATAAGGGAATAAGAAAGTTGGCCAATCATTGAGCTGTAAAGATTACATGAGGATGATTTTGTGCAAAGAAAAAAATAAAGGGTTTAAAATATCTGAAAATAATATAAATCCTCATAAAGCTTCACCTCTCTAAACTGTTAAACAAAGACACATTTCTATGAATAATGTGTGTCTGTTAATAAACATAATAATCTATGATGTGGCCTGAAGGCTTCGACGGTGATCACCGCTGTGGCCGTTCACAGAAAGAGTTTTAACTTTGAGAAGTGCTCGGGCAGTTCATTAATCAAAGTTAATTGATTGGTGTTCCTGAAGAGAACTATTGAAAGATCCACTCAGACGAGTGGGCAGTGTGAACACAAGTTTGTTTTGTTCATTGATTACCGTTTGGACCCTCCGGCGAGAACGCTCCGATACAGATCTGCTTTGTCTCCTCCGATGTGTTTCTGCTGCTTCACTGCGGTCAGACGCAGAGATCTTCATGTCCTCAATGGTACTTTTTAATGAGATGTGAGTCAGACATATGGTTTATCCAAATGATCAAACGTCGTCATCCTAATGAATTCACAACACACGTCAGATGATAAATGGCGCCTATAATTAGCTTGTTTCAGACGTGTTTAGTAATCAGGTGAAGTGTGATGCACTAAACGCTCCCAGGGGAAGTGAAACTGATGGAAACACTTATCCTGATGCTACCTGGGGAATAACTAAACACGTTTAAAATGAAAGCGAAGCAAAACACAAGTTCAGGATGACTTTCAGATCATTTAGTGTTTCTGACAGTGTGACACAATGAGGGCAGGCTCCCCTCTGCAGGAACTCACTCTGTGTGAGAGAGAGGCAGATTAAAGAGATATCACAGATAAGAGCAGCAGAGATTCCAAACAGATGAGACTGGATATGACCATACAGGCGACCACATGTAGTAGGAGGACCGCAATTTATCTGAGAAAGTATCGTCAGTACTGATCAGTATCCTGATCTATCCAAGATGGCGGCGTGAGCGCATCGCGAGGCCCAGCGTCTCTCTCAGATTTGCAATTTTGTAGTAATTTTCTTGTTCATTTCGGGTCTGTTCATACGGAACAGCTTCGCCTTAACATCCTACACCCGACAGGAACTTTTGGATATTGGAATACACCTCCCTGACGATCTAATCACCAATCTTCGACTCATCCCTGAGAACGCCAAAACACCCGAGGCTACGCACTCTACCCGGCCGGGCGGAAGTGCTTGCAGGCGGCGTCGAGACCGTAAACAAAGGCGGGGGAAGCGCAGCGGTATAAGAGCTAAGCTAAAGCTAACACCGCACCGTCTCCCGTTACCCAGCAATTTCCTCGCTAATGTGCGGTCTTTGGTGAACAAAATGGACGAGTTACGACTTCGCATCATGCACAGCAAGAGACTTATGGACTGTAATGTCATGATCTTCACGGAAACATGGCTAAACAACGGAGTACCGGACGCCACACTCTCCGGGCAGACAGAACAGCAGAGGACTCCGGTAAGACCAGAGGAGGAGGGCTGTGCATTTATATTAACAAAGCTTGCTGTACAGACTCTGTCATTGTTGGGAGACACTGCTCAGCTAACATTGAGTTTCTCATGGTTAAATGTAGACCTTTCTATCAGCCAAGAGAGCTCAACTCCACTATTGTAACTGCAGCCTACATCCCCCCGGATGCCAATGCAAAAACTGCTATGAAGGAACTTTACACAGCCATCAGTAAACAACAGACTGCTCACCCGGAGGCTGCATTTATAGTTGCAGGTGATTTTAATCACTCAAACTTAAAGACAGTGCTCCCTAAATTTCACCAGCATGTTTCCTGCAATACAAGAGGAAACAAAACTCAGGATCATGTTTACACAAACATCGCAGGAGCCTACACCATGACCCCCCTCCCCCACCTGGGACAGTCAGACCACCTTTCTTTGTTCCTCATCCCCAAGTACTCCCCACTCATCCAACGTGTGAAGCCATCAGTGACAACGATTAAAGTGTGGCCAGCGGGGACAGACTCTGTACTTCAGGACAAGTTCCATCACACAGACTGGAGTATATTTGCTTCTCAGGCTACCTTGGGCTCTCACACAGACATTGACACCTACACTTCTTCTGTGCTGGATGATATCAATACCACCATCGACAGTGTTACAACATGGAAGCAGATCACCACGTACCCAAATCAGAAGCCATGGATGAACAAGGAGGTGCGTCTCCTGCTGAAGGCCCGCAACACCGTCTTCAGATCAGATGACGCAATGGCCTACAGCGTATCCAGGGTAAACCTGAGGAGGGGCATCATCAAGGCCAAGCACTGCTACAAGCTGAAGGTAGAGGAACACTTCTCCAACTCCGACCCCAGACGCATGTGGCAGGGCATCCAGGCCATCAGTGATTATAAACCCAGCAACTCCACCCCGATAACCACAGATGTCTCCTTCCTGAACGAGCTATATCACTTTTATGCTCGTTTCGATAGAGACAACAGGGAGATGCAGACCACGACCAGACCTCCTGCAGACAACAGCCCCTCTCACTCACCTCCACAGACGTCCACGCTGCACTGAGCCGGATCAACGCTCGAAAGGCTGCTGGTCCAGACGGCACCCCCGGGCGCATGCTTAGAGCATGTGCGGAGCAGCTCACTGGGGTTTTTACGGACATCTTCAACCTGTCCCTCGCCCAAGCAGCTGTGCCAGCATGCTTCAAAGCCACCTCCATTGTCCCAGTGCCGAAACACTCCAGCCCGACAGGCCTGAATGACTACCGCCCTGTAGCACTCACACCCATCATAATGAAGTGCTTTGAGCGACTGGTCCTAGCACACCTGAAAAACTGCCTCCCACCCACACTGGACCCATACCAGTTTGCCTACCGCAGCAATAGGAGTACAGAGGATGCAGTTTCCACCGCGCTGCACTCTGTGCTCACACATCTGGACAATAACAACACATATGCACGAATGCTGTTTGTTGATTTTAGCTCAGCTTTCAACACTGTCATCCTCTCCAAGTTAAACACTAAACTCGGAGACCTGGGCTTCAACACCTCCCTCCGTCACTGGATAATGGACTTTCTGACCAACAGACACCCGGTATGTTAGGTCAGGACACACCTGCTCCACCACCATCACACTCAACACAGGCGTACCACAGGGCTGTGTGCTGAGCCCATTCCTCTACTCCCTCTTCACCCACGACTGCAGACCTGTACATGGATCCAACACCATCATCAAGTTTGCGGACGATACGGCGGTGATTGGCCTCATCAGCAACAACGATGACACAGCCTACAGGGAGGAGGTACAGCATCTGGCCGCCTGGTGTGCTGACAACAACCTGCTCCTCAACACCAGCAAGAAGAAGGAGCTCATCGTGGACTTCAGGAGAGAAAGAGGAAGCACGCACAACCCCATTCACATCAACGGGACGGCTGTTGAACGTGTCTCCAGCTTCAAGTTCCTGGGGACCCACATCACAGAGGACCTCTCCTGGTCCACTAACACCTCCAGTCTGGTTAAGAAGGCTCATCAACGCCTCTTTTTCCTGAGGACACTGAAGAAACACCACCTGTCTTCAGCTGTACTGATGAACTTCTACCGCTGTGTGATCGAGAGCATCCTGACCAGCAGTCTGGTATGGAAACTGCTCTGTCACAGACCGTAAGGCTCTACAGCGGGTGGTAAAAACCGCCCAATGCATCACAAGGTGTCCACTTCCTGCCATTGAGGATGTCCAAAGAAAACGCTGTCTGCGGTGAGCTCACAGCATCCTTAAAGACTCCTCCCACCCTGCCCACAGACTGTTTACCCTCCTGCCCTCCGGTAGGCGCTTCAGAAGCCTCCGGACCAGAACCAGCAGACTGAGGAACAGCTTTTTCCCCAGAGCTGTCTCTCTACTGAACTCTACCCACCGAACTCTGAACTCTGTCTCTCTCTCTCTCTAACTCCGAACTCCGCCCCCCGCTGACCCCCCTTCCCCTGCACATCACCTCACACCCATCATCCCCCCACCACTCCTCCTGGTCATACACACACATCTCTCATCCACCTGTATTATTGTATTATAGTATGTTCATATCACCTCAATAAGTTATCGACCTGTAAAATATGTCCATATTCTGTATATTATCTGTAAACTAGTATAGCATGCTCACTGCACCTTAATCTGTATATTATAATCTGAAGAATATACTTATATTTATAGCATTTATTTATATTTATAGCATCCCATTAATCCAGCCATATATACCCAATAATTATTTTTTTTTTGTCTGCATCTGTAAATTTTGTAATTACTGTACATAGCACAGACTCTTGCACTTTCTGCTTATTTGCACTTCTGGTGAGATGCCAAACCTCATTTCGTTACTCTATACTTGTATATGTGTAATGACAATAAAGTTGAATCTCATCTCATCTCATCTCATCAACACATCTTTTCAGTTCTAACATGGATATGCAAAATGTTCTCAAATATAAGGTCAACACAGCAGCATGGTCAGGGATCCAACTACTGTATCCACTAGGGGTGGAACTCACCAAATTCCCCACGATACTCGAGACACAGTACCATTTTATTGCGATTTTTAACATTTCGCGATATGCTGAGAATTGCGATACAACTTATTGCGATTAAGCTTTTTACCTGCATAGTATGTCCTCTACACTAAACCAACTGTTTAGTCAAATAAGATCAAATTCTCAGTCTATTCATTTCACTTCAGTCTTTTATTTGTATTTCAGTCTAATCAAACTTTAACATGAATTCTTCACAATGCAACTTGTTCAACATGAATTGTGCAACACCTTCAGCGGTAAAAAATTTAAAAAGCATTTCTAAAATATCATGTTCAAAACATCGATACTTGGCCGCCATGAGACGACATAAAATCGCCACACAAAATATCACGATACTATACTGAATCGATTTTTGACCCCACCTGTAGTATCCACATGTAACTATCCAGACACCATTGTGTTATTTTTTTTAAATTGCACTGTAAAGAAGTCTGGTTAGACCTTTATAAGATGTTATCAAAGCCTGCTGAGAAACAGGAAACATGCAACAATAAAAACATGGAGGTAATGAAAAGAAAATTCAAGTTTTGGAATGTGTCTTTGGGATAGAAAGATAATCAAGTAATAACTTATGTGCGTCCCTTTGGTAACTAACATACGTATGCAAGTAACTTAGATATTCAACAATATATCTTTGAAGTGATGCCAGTTAATTACACAAAATGACTAAGTGACTAAAGTGGGGAACACTCTAAAAGATAATCAGGCTGATTTTGGGCTCCCTTCCACAATCTTAAGCAAAGTCCTGATCTTCCAAAGGTTCTAAGGTTATCTAGTTAGATTTTCCTGAGGTGTGACATGTGGTAAGAGTTGGGATGTCAGCATTGATTAATTAATAGAGATGTGATCAAGGTCCAGAATTAGTGCATTCATTTTTTAATTGCATTAAACACATTCTTTTTTTGTCCATGTAGACCCCATAAGATAAAACCACAGCAGTGACAGCTTCTCCCTGTAGTTACAGTGATGAAAAAGAACCACAACAAAGCATCTTTGAATGTCTGATTTTACTTTTAAAAAACTCCCAGACGGCTCAGTTGACAGGTCTAAAGTAATAATCACCTCATGACATCTAACATTTTAATTTAAAAAAAAAAAAGTGTATCTGTAGGAAATTACCAACCCTGCCTTTAATTGGATTCCATTTTTAATCCATTGACAGCACTAACTTAATCATATTATTTAGTTCATGCTTTGAATTTCCGTCCATAATAACCAACACTACATCACTTTTAGATTTTATTTTTTGGGCAGTTTGTGCCGTTAATGGAGAGATAAGACAGTAGATAGAGCTGTAAATCAGGGAGAGAGAGAGTGGGGAATGACATGCGGGAAAGGAGCCACAGGCTGGATGCGAACCTGGGCCGCCCGCTTGGAGGACCACAGCCTCTATACATGGGGCGCGCACACTAACCACTGTGCCACTAGCACCCCAGTACAGCACTTTTATACAAAGTCCTGTAAACTGAAGGGAAAACGTGATGAAGCGTTCTCGTCTGCAGGCTTCGTTGTCCCCATTAAGTGTCTCTAAGAAATGTCTTCCTGATCTCATCCAGGCAGCAGCGGTGGCATTACATGGTCATTTGAAAGGATGCAGGGGGTGAAACATTCAATTGGCTGTCTGCAGGCGACTGATGCTGCAGATTTCTGTAAACACCAATGACAAGAGATGGAGCTGTTCCAATGAAAGATGGTGCTAGCCGTGGTGGGACCCCAGAAGTGATTGTCAGGGGACAAATGAATAAGGAAGAGTGTTGTGACCTTGACAAGTGGCTCTCATTTGGAAAGCAGAATACTGAGGAGCCTGCTGTGGCCGTCTGCACACTGCAGATTATTCAAACCACATGTTTCTCTGTGCTGGAAGTAATTGAAGGGAGACTCTTGACTGCATGGGGTACACTTGTTATCCAGGAAGTGAAAGTGACAAAAGCGATGATTTCAAAAAGAGAAAATGATCTGATAAAGTCTCTTATGTATATTACCTGTTTTATCTTAACAAGAGCTCACAGTGGAGGACGGTGGAGCCGCTGAGCTCGTCTTAATCTACAGGTCTCCTGGAGCACTCGCAGACATTAGAACGGAGAACATTTGGGTCCAGTTATTACTTCATGAGCCACGGGTCCTGTCATATTAAAGCTATTTTTCACTCTGCGGTCTCACTGAGTTCTATCACTAATGTCTAATGGGACTAATGTACGATTAAAGGGGCATTCTGATGAGTAAGGCCCCGTATCCACCTAGCGTTTATTATGGGTAGAAAAGAGCTGGCTGTGCGATCGGGAACACTTGCATGAAGCGTTTGTGGGCTGAGAATAAAAGTGTGCAAGTCCGTCCTGTCTCTATGACTTGAAGAGAGTGATGTTCTTTTCTTTTTGGAAAAATAAGAACCATACATTCATTGAAATAGTTGATATAAAATAGTTGAATGGACAGCCAGATAACATTCAAACAAAAGTCCTCCAAAAAAACACAAGGCTTGTCTTTTCTTGACTTTTCTTGAGTTCCTTTGGTTTTGTTTTTGATTTTTTAAAACTGCAATATTACAAAGAGAATAACAATAATTCAGTACAGATAACAAGTATAGGTTTATAAAGTCTAAGCATTGCTATCTGACTTCAAGCAAACTCAGAAATGCATAAAAATGCAAATTCATCAAAAAGCTACATGCTATCGTAAGGAAAACAGTTAGCGACTACATTTAGCATTACCTAGCAAAGCACATGTATGAAAAAAAAACAACAAAAAGTTTCTGACGTGAATTTTGTGTTAATATCTCGACAGTTTTATAATGAACTAAACATAAAACTTACAGACAAATGGTCTCCAAGGCAGAAGTGTAGCAGAAAACCATTGAGCAGCAACATGCCTCCTCTGTCTCTCTCTGTCCTTCTGACTGCAGCATGTGACTTAATGAACAATACCCACAATGACCAGTAGGTGGCAGTATAAACCATGAACTAATGTAAAAATGAAATGTTTTTAATCTTTTAACTTTAACTTATTATGACCACTTATTTTAACATGTTTAACTTAATTTTACTTTGAAAGAAGTTGTGTGTACTCTCCTGTGTATTCTGTTGCTCAGTGATGATGGAGGAAGCTCTGTCCTGTGAAAACTGTGAAGCAGGAGCTGTCAGAAGGAAGAGCTCCGTCACAGTCTGAGCCTTAGCGGATGAAGTCGTAAATCTGCAGCTGAGCGACACATCTGAACGAAGTAGCAATTACATCGGGACACTTCTCTCAGGGCATCTCTGCTTATTATCTCCACTGTTAGGGGGAAAGAAATCTCATAAATAAATAATAGTTAGAAAATGATTTTGTCAACTGTTCAGTGAGTGAGTGGAAACTCCTCACAGTTCTCTGCTGATTGATAAACAGACGAGAGGGACTCACTGACTCAGTGAGACGTGCAGAAGAAGGAAATGTGACTCTACTCATTAGTTACAGAATCAGCATTGTTTTCTGGTGTGACACTTCACTGGACCTCTGTTATCTGATGCCCCCCAAAAAAGGCGTCAGTAGTAATTAATACTCACGAATCATGATTTAATCACCTCAGAAATAATGCAAAAATAAGATGGATTTAAGAAGCAGAATCTGTCGTAGAGGTTTTCATCTCCTGACACAAGCTCTTCCTGAGAGATGTCTGTTTAGTTCTAAATGGTAAATGGACTTGAGCTTGTAGAGTTCTTTTCTAGTCTTCTGACTACTCAAAGCTCTTGTCCACCTCAGGTCACTCCTACACATTCACACACTGATGGTAGAGACTGCTGTGTAAAGAGACCATCAAAAGTAACTCATCTCATTCATACACATGCATACCCCACTGATGAAGCAGCGGTAGAAAACAAGGGTTAAGTGTTTTACCAAAGGACACATCGGACATGTAGCTGAAGGAGCTGGGGATCGAACCCCCGACCTTCTAGACAGAAGACGACCAACTCTACCAACTTAGTCACAGCCGCCCCATTTATTGATTTATGATTTATTAAATTCGATCTCAGGACCTTTTATTACTGTCTGTTCCAAAAGTCTGGACTGTACTGGAGAAAAAGGCCTTTAAGTTTGCTGCTCCCTTTACGAGCTACAAAAAGAGCTGAAACTTAACAAGCTTCTCTCGGAAGTTAAATGACACATCTGCCTGTAGATGTTCTTCCTGATGTATTTGTGGATGATATTTGACTAACATTTGCTGTTCAGATTTGTTATTTGTGTCTTTTAAGGCCTAATCATGTATTTCATATTTGTATGCTTGGCTAATCGTGGTCTGTGTGAAACTCTGTTAATTGTGCTGCTGCCAGGAATCTCTTAGATTTTTAATCTCAAGGAGTTTAAAAAATAAAAAATAAAAAATAGTATACTCCTGATTGTTCTTGCTGTGAAGAAGTTTGTACATTGGTTTGAGATTTATACACAAGTAAGGTTTGTGTTTGTTTTAAAGGGACAACGTACATGAAGTGACAGAAACACTTTGGACCAACATCCATCTACGTTTTTTAAGTTTTACCGAGCACATGGTGATCTCATTTTCAGTCCCTGGCAGGTTGCTGGTATAATTTCCTGTTTTTTTATTTTCTTAAAGCAAACAAGAAGCAAAGCAAAAACCTTTTTTTTCCAAACACAATCATGAACTATCTCCAGTTTTTAA
Organism: Labrus mixtus; assembly: GCF_963584025.1. Lineage (NCBI taxonomy): Eukaryota > Metazoa > Chordata > Actinopteri > Labriformes > Labridae > Labrus > Labrus mixtus. The sequence continues at coordinate 24,152,330 of NC_083623.1, forward strand.
AGATTCAATATTGTAATAAGTTCTCCATGTTCAAGCAAACTAACTGACAGTGTGATTCTTTTGTCACATGTGATAAATGTTTCAACAGATCACAAGCTTGTTCCTCAAAAAGAGGAGACAAACATGTTCATTTTGAAAACATTTCCTTTGCAGCATTTAAAAAGGCTCGCTGATTTTCATCCTATTGTAGAGAGGGGGATTTGAAGGTGCTGCACATGTGCAAATTGCAATTCTGCAGCTTCCCTACGGGGGGCACAATGGTAACAAGCAAGATTATAGGGTGAGATGAAATAGAAGTACAGTCCATCTGATTGCACCGCAGATATTTCTCCTCCTGTCTCACTTCTCTGTTGATCCTCACTGACAGCCACAGGTTTACAGAACTCTGCAAAGATGAAATCTAAGCATCTTGAATCGATGCAAAAATACACTTTTGTTTTGTCTCTAAAGCAGACCTAGTTTTAACTCACTGGATAAGATATCATAACATGTTTCTGAGGTTTGATGTCCTTTTGGGAGTGCCTTACTGTTTGATTTTTTTGCAGATTTATAACGCTCTTTGTTTGATACTGTTTATTATACAGAGAACACTTTTTACATGCAGGGAACACAGTGATTCATCAAACGGCTCTACAACTCTGTTACATCCCTCAGACGGTATATTTTAACATGACTTTGACAAATAAATGTGTTTACTAGAAGGCCTTTTGCTTTTTTTGTTTAAGGTTTACTTTGGGGCTTTTTATGTCCTTATTTTAAAGACAGGACACTGGATAGATTCAGAAACCGGGGAGGGAGAGAGAGAGAGAGAGAGAGAGAGAGAGAGAGAGAGAGAGAGAGAGAGCGTGGGGAATGACATGCAGGACAAGAGCGACTGGTCAGACTCGAACTTGGGTCGCCACAGTCTCTATACATGGGGGTGCGTGCACAAACAACACTGGCTAACGGCACCCCTGGTCCTGTAGCTTTCTTTAAGAAGCCTGACTATAAGAACAATATTTCTCTATGAATTCAAAAATTAACATCACTTCATTCCATGATTTCTGCAACAGCCTTGGATAATCAGTTGAAGCACTTTTTTCTGCATAGGGAACTTTTGTTAAATATCATCTTTCTGGTGCATATTTAACTTGTTTTAAAAAAATATCTGCAAGGAACATTTTCCTGTGAAATTGGGAGATCATTAGCTTATTTTGAGTAATATTTCCTGAACAGTTTCTTTAAGACCTGATTTAGACACATACCTGCACACTTCCTCGCTCGCACCTTTTGTACATTTTGTGTTTTTATATTTTTATATTCTATTATATATTTTTATTTCGCTTTTTATATTTTCATCTTATTCCAGAGTAGTTTCTTGCCAGCAGGATCACTGCTGTTGTATAGCTTTGTACTATTTTTGCTTTAATCCTTTGCTTTAATTATTTTGCACCAAATCAAATTCTGGCAATAAAAAAAAAATTCAGTTTCTGATAAGACTTTTCACAAAAAGCAGATTGAATTAATTCATGTGGAACAAGAATTTTGTGAATAAAAATAGGTAAAGACAGAAGCTGTAGGCTATGTTAAATTTGAAAAATACCCATCATAATGATGTTGTCAGAGACTAATGCTACAGTATATGGGGGTCCTCGGCATGGCAATGTTTGGGAACCCTTGCGTTATGTCATCTGTCAGAGGAGGTAAATGGACAGCGAAACATCTGATAGAATAAGAATTGTGGGTTGGACTATGTGAGTATCAGAGGCCACTATGATTGTCTGTTATAATCTACCTATACATGAGTGTGACCAGGGTTTATAACCTCACCACAACCCACCATCATGAATAAACAGTTTCATTCCTGTGATGTATTTCTGACTGCAGCAGCTGAAGAACAGCCTCCTCCTCTCAGATTAATGACTGCATGCTCTAATCAGATGAAAGAAGTCCTGCCTCTAGCTGCACAATGACCGTCCATTTTCACAGGTAATTTGCTTAATGCTCCTTATTAAGATCAGCGATGTGATGCTGCAGCACATCAACAGACCAACCGGCTGCCACGTTGCGTTTGCTCATGAAATACAGCTTCATCCTCTTTCCTCTGGGGCACAATTCCTCATTATTATATTTCACCCCAGATCACTTGTAATTATCACAGATTTAAATGTTGTCTCCACAATTAGCCTGCCCCGGCATCAAATAAACCCCAGCGGCTCCTGCATGTGGTGTAAACATCTCCCATCAGAAGAGCTTTGTTTTCAAAATGTTCTGATCTCAGCTCGCTCTTTGTTCATTCAGAGCAACACGCCAATCAACCCCAAACATGAAGGGCTGGGAATCAGCAGCTCCACTAGCCGGCAGCGTTTCACCCTCCACAGGAACCGGCTGTCGCCCCGTCGCTGGTGGAATAAGTTTGAGCATTTCCTCAGGGAGTAAAGTCTCCATTTGCTGCTGAAATGTGACTCAGGATGACGAGCTGTGAGCCAGGGGGAAGGGGTATATCAGCAGAGGCCTCGCCTCCAGCGAGGGCCACCAGACTTCCTGGATATCAGCTAAAATGAGTCTCGACTGTGGCGATAAATACTAAAAAGGACGATGACACAACAGGAATATATCAATGTTGAGGCAATTATGGTCAAGGAAAAGGGTCAAATGGACTTTTAGGATTCACTTGTTCTCTAGAAGGGGTTGTGTTTCACCAAGGCCAAATTATTTTTGATACTCTAAATACTGTTTATCTGTTAACTATTAAAAAGTATTGTTATGAGGATGGTGGTAATAGATAACTTGGCGTTTCCTTGATTTGGTATTGTTGTTTTTTAAAACAAATAATCATACATTTTCAAAATTGAGCTATTATTATAATGTTGTTCCTTTTCTTCAATGATTTTTAATATAATTGCTGTATATTTTGATAACCTGTTTGTGTGGATCCCCGAAGGGTAGCTGCTATCTTGCTTAGGAATTTCAATGGATGGACAGATGGACACATGGATGAATGGGTGGATGAATGGATGGATTGGTGGACGGATGATGGATAAATCTTTGGAAGGATGGATGGATTGGCAGTGGGACAAATGGATGGATGAATCTTAGGGTGGATGGACTTATAGATGGACGGACAAATGAATGGTTGGACTGATGGATGGTGGGACAAATGGATGGACAGATGGTTGGATGGATGGATGAATCTTTGGATGGATGGTTGGATGGACTAATGAACATTACTTAAATTAGACTTCTTGCTTCACATGGGACATGAACAGTGATCTACCTAAGAAACAGCTTTCTGGCATTAAAGCCCTGAAGGCTGTCGAGGCTGGTACAATAAACTGCAACACATCAACAAATATGGACTTTTTTCTCTCTTTCAAACCTTCAGATGAGTAAAGTTTCATTTTTTCATGCAAGTTTTTGTAGATTGACAAAGAAAAGTTGAAATTGTTTTTAAAAGCAAATCATATAAGCTTACAGCCGAGGTTCTGATGTTTATTTTATGGGGACATTCTGCTGCAAGGAAGTTGTGCAGTCGAGTTTCATTTCACAAGTGGCACACTCAAGGTCATACCCTGGTATAAATACATTCTCTAACTCAGCTAAGTTACGGATTCCATCATTTCTCAGACAAAGGTTGAATAAGAATAAACCAGAAAACAACTGAAGAGCTAAAAGCTAAACTGAATCCTCGTGGTTGCTGTTTGGCAAGGTGTTGCAAAAGGATTAAATAAAGTGAACCAAAAAGTTTGGTACTTCAGAGAAATCTAACTGTGTTTTTGCTCTGGAGAAGCACAACAGTCACAATCCTGATCAGATTTACATGGAGAAGTTGAGGAGTCCCACTTTTTCCTGTTCTGCAGAGATTTCCAAAGCCCAAATGTCATAATAAGAGCAGACAGCCGTACACATTCTGAGGAGAGGTTACTTTATTGAGTTTACAACTTCAGGCTCTGCAGATTAAACAGATTGCGCGGCGTGCAGGCGGGCTAAACCGGGAAGAAACAGACGAGGTGTAGCAATGTATTTGTATTCACAGGGCCTGCTCAGGTGTTCACAGAGCTACAGTAAAGCCTGTCAGATCAGCGCTGGCACCGCAGAAAGGACAAATGTTTTGTCAGGATATAGAAATCCATTGGACCTCCTTGGGCGCAGAAAGCCGTTTAAACCTCAATTTCAGCGCTCACAAACAAGGGCAGGAGGCATCTGGCACAGTGAATGAGATTTCCACGCAGCCATATTACAATATATAGAATGTCTGCAGCGTCTCAGTCTAAATCTCAGTTTAATGAGATATGAAATGTGATCAGCTGCATCTCACATACATTTATAGCAAACACCAACAAACACAACTGCTCCCTAATAACGAACAACAAGCTGGGATGAAATTACCCGTACAACAATGGAACATATATTCCAATTACTTCAACTTTGACGACTTTCTGTTCCATTTAGAAGCTGCTCTTAACTATATTTCATACAAACAAATATATGTATCCAAATACAATTATGATATGTAACGCTTAAGATGTCATAGTGTAACCAATCCACTTTGAATTACAACCAGACTCTGCAGTTCCCTCGAGCTCTGCTGAAGTTTTCTCAAGTTTTAGCTTTTTAAAGGAACAATCAGTGAGATATCTACTGAATTAAATTATAAAATGATCTTACTATATGATCAGACATTAAGGAAACATGCTATGATGAAGTGCTGGCTTCTCTGACAACAATGCAGCAGTCAGTATGTCCTCCTTCTAACTTTAGATTCTGGTCCTGAATGCTCTGGATTTGTTTGGACCAGAGAAGGTAGACGGTTTTAAGGTACCCCACACGGCCGTTTTGGACGCCCCTCAGTTTACCAGATATGAGAGCAGTTATCAGGTCAAACCAACAGGTGTTGGCAGTGATGGAAGAGAAGTGGTTCAGATAGAAGTGATTGTACCCGACCTAATAAGCCTCTGCATGTTTCTAATAATCTCCACGAGCAGAAACGTGCTCAAACTAGGATCAATATTGGAGATGCTTTCAAGACCGATGCAGAGCTGGATAAACACTGAAGCTTCAGTGTCCGCCACATGGCAACCTGCGTGCACATTGATTCTAGAGAGGAGGGGTTGGGGGAGACAGCTCTACCTTATGTTTTGAGTTTGGACTGCAGTACCTATTTTAAACAGTAGGTGTCAGAGTTACATAATGCTCCTTTAAGAATGGAAAACGGGACTGTATCTGTACTGGACAATCATTGAGTCATTTATAACTTACTTGATTTTAATCCTATAACTCTGACTCTTCGGTTGCGTCAAAATCCCCATTTACTACTTCTACTTCTATATAGGACGCTCTCTGTAGAGGACTATATAGTGATCTCAGCAGCACAATAAAAAAAAAGCACTGTCGGGTACAGCTCACCAGAGACCAATAATGACGCCATTGCTGTCGCACAGAAAAATTGTGCAGCTGAACACAAAGCAGAGATAAATATTAAATAACACCATGGATTTCATTGAGTCAGTTACATGGACACGAGTATCACGGTATTGATTAGCAATAGTAGGTAAGCTTAGTGTGCTTTACATTGAGGTTAAAAACTCAGCATACAACAAAAATGATTTCCACAGAAAAAGATACAGAAATCAAATCAAAAGAGTCAAACACACCGCAAAGCAAACATCAATAAAGGTACAAGTGATCATAAACACACGCACGCACGCACACACACACACACACACACACACACACACACACACACACACACACACACAGAGAGTAACTATTCATATGCTTGGGAGAATCTAGGTTTTAGAAGTAGAGACAGTTGTGATGAACCTCAGGTCAGTAGGTAGTGTGTTCCAGAGAGAAGGACCGCAGTAACTAAAGGCCCCCCTCTTTGGACTTTGATCTAATCCTGGGTACGGCTAAAACCTCCACCTGATGACCTGAGAGGCCGGGTGGGGTTGTATTCTGTGAGCAGGTCAGAAATGACCTCAGGAGCTGAACCATTGAGAGCTTAATGGACTCATTAAAGGATGTTGAAAGTCTTTCTGTGTTATACGGGGAGCCAATGGAGTGTTTTGAGGACAGCAGTGATCCCTTCAAAGATATGTTTGGGTTTTTCAAGTATCCTGTTTTCTGTGTTTGTGCACGTTAACATTATTACCCGATTTCAGACACAGGCCATTTTGTTATTGTTAAAGGTCAATTGATTGTAATTTTGGCATTACTCTCCCTGGTTGTTTTTTTTGTAGGTTGTTAAATAATAAAATAATAAATAGATCTTTAGGTTTTTGGACTGCCTATATGTGGTGCACTTGTCTAGAAGAAAGAGGAGGAGCCATTTTTATGCTTCACGTCTCAATGAAGAACCTGTGCACTACCTTTCTGAATACAGAGGGTCAATGATGACGATCAAAAAAGAGCCTGAGTTGGAGTGAGGATCAGTCCCTCCTCCATTAGGTAAAAACAAAAAAATGAGTGCAGCTTCTGCTTGTGTTTGTGTGGTGCAAACCCTTTTGTTAAATGATGCAACCTCCTCCACTAAGAAAAGAGCAAACACAATATCACATTCAGTCTCAGTTTGAACACACAAACAGCTGGTGCAGCAAGTTCTTGTTTTCTCTGCAGTTCAGGTAGACAAAGCCACTATTTATTTGTTTCACGCTGCTTCACAACAAAACAAGAGAACCTCCTCAGACTCACACACCCTGAGGTGGTTTTAAGACACACTCGATGGACTTGGCTCACCTGAAATTCTCACCAGTGCTGTTCACCTCCAGTGTAGCGGGGGTCATCACAAAACCTCGTCCTGTCTCGTTTTTTTTTTTTTTTTTTTTTTTTGAAGATATCCTGGGAGGCCCCCGTACTCATTTCACTTTGATAGAAATGAAGTCGGGAAGCAGAGCCGTTCAATTACGCAGCCCAGGCCCACCAGGAGAGAAGTGACACCACATCCGACACTCATGCAGGCCTGCTGAGCCGGAGGAGGAGGAGGGGAGGAGGAGGAGGGGAGGAAGAGGAGGAGAGAGAGGAGACAGGAACAGAGAGCGGAGAAGGGTGAGAGGGAAGACGACAGAGACAAAGAGTGTTCACAGTGTACAGTGTATAATGAGAGCTTTGCAGAATGGTTGGCCGGCGAGCCCCAGAATGAAGATAATTATGGCATGGCAGCAGCAGCAATGAATCTGTGCAGAATGAACTGAACTGCTCTCCTCCTCTCTATTTGTCTCTTGCCCTGTGCAGTCCCCCCCACCCCCCCTTCCCCCCCACCCCCACCCCCACCACCACCGCCCGGTCTGCAGCCTGACCTGAAGATTACCTCTCAACACTCCCCTCGGCTGTGAAGCAGCATTTTCCCCAAAACACAGTCATAAACCTTTACAATACACGTCTTTACGGCGTGAACTTATCGATCCAGTGAGGGCAAGATGAAAAGGCGAGGCGGTTTGAAGTAACTAAAGTGATGTTGGGATGTGTCGCCCTCTTGAGTGGAGGTTTTCAGGGGGAGGGAGTCACTGTGATGGGAAAACGATGAGTGAGGGTCAAATGGTCACAGTGTATGCACATTCAAGTTTTTATATCAGACACGTCAGCAAACAGTGAAAAAATGAATGAAGAATGAATAGTGAGTCATGGACAGGCCAGTTTGAGTCAGATTGATTGCTTTTATTTGATTATTGTGTCGTGCATAAACAATATGCCCAGCCCAAAACAGGTTTACAAGACACCATTATGAATAAAAAGAGACCAAAAGGAAGACACTAAATAATAATAATACTAACGAAACAAAACATCCAGACACTTCTTCCAAGCTTCAGAGACAAACATGGCCGACTTATAAATATTGAAATGATTATATTTCACTAATCAAAGGTCTTCTTAATCCATCATAAAAAGGACAGTACAAAATAAATGAGATTTATTTTCCACTTCTCCTAAATCACATCGTTCACACAGTCTTTGTTCATCCAGGATGTTTTTAAATCTGCCGATTTCAAGAACCAGAGGAAGGACTCCTGTTCTCACCTGAGCCACCAAACATCTTCTTCATAAGTTTGCTTTGACAAGATTTTATTTCACCATTTCTCTTCATATTCAGCAAGAAATGTATTTTTAATCTGTTCAGACTGCATGGTGAATTATTTGATGACGATGTATTGTAACTTCGTTAACGGTTGATCAATGAACAAAGAGGTTCATTTTAATATCATTTAATCAGTTAAAGTCAGGGTTGCTTATTTCTGAAGTGGATACGCTGGGGGGATGGGGAGCCCGTGGAGGTTATGACGGATGGGGATGATGTGGCATAGGGTGCGAGATGCCAGTTTTGGATATATTGTAGTTTCCCGAGTGTTTTGGATGATGAACCGTAGAACAGGGGTCTGTTTTTATTTCCCACCTATACATCATCGACGAGCAACCCCTCAAAACAGATTTTTCTTTGATGCCACATTAATACAAAAGGTCTGTTCTGACTATCCACATGTTGCAGACATGCACATCCTGATATGTTTCATTGTAGGGTCTAATACCTGCTTGAATCAGACGGTGCTTTATAACGATGGTCTTGATGACATATCGAGTATTTGCTGGTGAAGATTGAATGTTTTAACCGCCGTCGTCTGTTTAGTGTGCTAAGAGTTGGGCACATGCAGAAATGCCCAAAGCCAAACACAAAAATAGATGAACATTTCACAAGTACGTTTTGTAGCCCACAATTATCCCCTCATACACACACACACACACACACACACACACACACACACACACACACACACACACACACACACACACACACACACACACACACACACACACACACACACACACACACACACACACACAGTGCTGGAAATGGTTCAGACTTCTTGGGGAACTCGGCTTGCTACCATTACGCTGCCAGAAATGAATCATCTGCTATTGATTTCTGCACACTCTCCTCCACCGGTGTATTCATCACAGCTCGATTTCAGAATCTTTCTCTTTTCCAACCATTTCCATAAAAGCCTTTTGATTGATCCTCGAGCTGCAGCACACTCGGGTCTCTCACTCCTGTTTTGGTTTTTCCAGACGGCGGCAGAATTTGTCCCCTGATTATTTACAGGGTGAACAGGCCTGTGGCGCTGATTCATTTACACCTAATTGTAACCTGTGTGCGCTGTATCGATTTTTCCGACGTGACTTCGCCCGGAGCTGCAAATTAATAATACTGCTAAGACAAATGTGTCTAAAACTTTAACCTAACCCCTAAAATTGATGACTCTTACAGAAAACAATCATTTCTTTGCAGGTAAATATTGCTTTCCTGACAAAACTGGCCCTCAGCCTCCAATTTGACAAGAACAAATACATTTGAGGAAGCAGTGAGCAGCACATCACCTTATTTCTACCTGAGAGAATAAACAGTGAATATTGATTTAGCTGTGGCCGGCCTGCTCAGGAGGTGAAGAAGCCATATTACAAAGAGAAATTCTATTTAACTCGACTGCTGCACTTATCAAAAGGAGCACACTGGAGCTGTAATTTATTCTACTTGTTCAAACACAGATGGTGCCCTGCTTTAATATGACTTTAATATAGCTGTGATGTGTTAGGTGTAATATACACTTGCCATAGCTGTTAGAGTACAAGTCATGCGGAGGTGATAATTCAAGTCTGCATTCAATTTAAAAGTCAGGGGTTGGATATCCGCGGCGGCTGTGTGATAATTATAACCTGCTAGCTTCTCAGTGGTCAAAGTAGGAAAGAATAAAAATCAGTGGCAGTGAATGAACCCGGTGAATAACACTCCTTTCTCTTTCAGTCAGACCCTCCAGACATGTATTTATTCACTTCAGAGATGGGCAGGTTCATGAGTCGACCTTCATGCTGATCCCCATTTCAAAACTCACATGTAGTGTTACAATGCTGGATGTACAAAGTCAACGTGGGCAAAGTTTCAGATCATGAGGTGAACACGTGTTGGAGTAATCCCAGGATGAGTCTGCAGAGGGCGCTAAACGGCTTTATCTGCAAAATCACGCGATAGTTCCCCGATATGACACCATGCATATGTATTTCAATGAACAATCATGCAGACATTTGGGGCTTTATATGCCAATAAACCTCGTTGCCAAAACACTTTAAATGAATAAACACTGGTGCCAACAGCCACAAACAATGTGAGTGAAAATATTGCAGTCTGTTGAGATTTGGTGGTAACAGCACCGCAGTATAAATGAAGGGGTGTGGCTCAAACATTCCAGTGATCAGGAAAACAATTGCAGCTCTATATGGCTTGAAAATAAATGACCTGTAAATTAAGTCTGTACATATGACTCTGACATCGAATATTATAATCATAAGGGGTTAAATTAGTCTGCTGCTTTCCAAGGCTTCATTTAAACCCCGCCACATGCGGCACATTCTCTTCATATTTGTGGAGACGGAGGAGGATGACCGGACACTAGGTGATGTTTAAAAGCAGGTCAGTACATGCGTATAGAAGAAGGGATCAAATTTGCTCAATTAAGCGATACTGAATACATATTTTTCTTTAAGTATTAGAAACACGTTTGATATAATGCAGTGCCATGTTCTCCACACTGTAAGCTGTGAGGTTGACTTGACACCACAGAAGCCACGAGTTCAGAAATCTTTCTAGGGAACAGTTCAGCTGCATTTTTCCTTCAATTGAGTGGGAGTTTCCTTCATTCCAACACGCCTGGAACGTAACATTTATTACAGCCGAGGGCCAGTGGGCGGCCACTGGGTGTACACCGACCCCAGTGGTAATTATACTGATAGGCAGGTATAGTACTGAGCAATAACCCCCAAAAAGTAGGGCCAGGGAGCTGTCCTTGATACTTATATTTTACTTTTTTTTTTTGCAGCATGTGGATTCACTGTCTTGCTCTACTAACAGAGACCTTTCCTCTCACATTTTGGAGGTGGTTCAAGTGACTAATTGGGCCCTTTTTTCCCTGGACGCGCGTGTATTCCTGTTAATTCCCAGCTGGAAGGTAACCAGAGCATTGGAGGTGACTTGATGCGGCATCAGGAGCTGATCAGGGGGGCGACTAGAGGACCAATGTGGGTCCCTTTGTGAGGATTAATGGAAGGCATGCTGTTTCTCACCTGGACTCAGCACTGTAGGCCTTCATGAAGCAGAACAGGAACTATCAGAGGTGCAGGACGCCCTTTACTCTGGGAATTCTTCTGACATAACATGCATGAATGAAAAACCCTGGAAATGTGCTGCAATCTTGTTTTCCATGTCAATCATCCTCCATGTTGGTTTCAGCATGAGGCCATTGTTTGCCCGGGCTGCGAGGCAGACAGCAGTCGGATCTGAACAAAGCGAGGATGAGATCAAATGTACACAGCAGGTAAAGAGATCAAAGCGTGTTTCTGCTCAGCGTCATGGTGCAGGACTTGACTTCACAGAGACCTGCTCTTACCATGAAACCAGCCACACGCTGACAGGTAAATGGACACCAGCTATTCAAATGCACTTTTCCAAAGAGGTGACGGATGAATTCTTTTTATCATCCTTCACTTGGCAATTCCCAATGAAAGCCCACACTCTTTCTTGGCTTTAGGGGAGCTTGTCTGGGGCTTTCCATGTGGAGCGGACCAATAAGGTAGCATGTTAGATCCTTTACAGTAGGAAGCTGTGCAAACAGGCGAGTCACTTCCAAAGTCCTTTCACCTCAGGGGGTTCTTCTTCTGTCACTGAGGGGGGGATAAAGGAATGTTTGCAGATGAACTCAACTAATTGGAAAACATGTAAATGACACTTTGATGACAAACATACAGTAATCTATATTATTTATTAATGATGTTTAGAGTAGTCAAGCAACGACACCTGACAATAAGCTTTTGATAAATGATCACATGGGTCAAATCTTTAGTCACAAGCAGTGGATTAATGGTGGACTAAATTGGATTGAGTTGATGAATTACTAAAGAAATGGTAAAATGAGTGAATACAGAAAGTTCAAAGTGATGGATCATAAATGAAAGTTAAAGAAAGTAGGTTAATGGATGATTAGATAAAACAGTTTGTATCCATTACCTTCTAACTTATTTAATACAACTTTAGCAAAGATGAAATTATTCTATATTTCCATCGCCACATGCATCATAAAGGAAAAGAGCCATTCATGGAAACTCTTTGTAAATAGTTGAATAGCAAATAATAGGCGGGTTGCCGGAAAGCTCATAGCAGTTATGTCGCACGCTTTATTCATTCCATTCATTCATTGATTTTATTTCTCAGGGGACAGAGTGCAATGACATTGATCATTTATAGAAAGAAAAATGATAACATGGTTGCATTAGATTTAGCGAGTCGCTAATTTCCATCTGTAGTCCCACGTAAAAATGACCCAAGACAAACAATACAACTCCCCTCACCAGAGGACGATGAAGAAAAAACACCTGACAACACTACATGATAAAAATTTATAGAGCTATAGTCATAGCGGCTGTGGGTTTGAATCTCGGCCCTTTGCTGAATGTCATCCTAAAACTCTCCCCTCCCAACATGTCCTCTCTCTCTTCAGTTGTCATGTCTCAGAAGGGTCAAAAAAGTAACCTATGGGATAAAAGATCAAATTATTTAGCAAAAAGTAATGTTTTTTTTAATAGTTTGTTTATATAATTGTTAAGATGACATTACCTACAGGCAGGCTAAAGAGTTTGTAGTCTTTTTTTTTGCTAAAGGTAATGTATAAATACGACAGTTTAAACGCACAGTATGTAAAATCCTCAATCAAAACAATAACAAAAGATGACGTCGAGGCTAGCGGGGAATCATGGGAGTTCTCTCTGCTACTCCCTCCCCCCCAGTGAAAACTCTGTGTTGTCCTTAGTCGATATGAACGTGCGAAACCGACCTGAGAAAGACGATATCTTTACAGACAATGTATCTGAGTATAATTTACAGGTTGTTTTTATCACAGCAGCTCATACAGCAACAGTACAGCAGCTTTTAGTAGCAGCTCACGCTAGCTTATGTAGCAGTCTTTGACATAACATCCGCCGTTTCCTTGGCAACGATAAACATTTCATGTCTGTCATGGCGGCTCATCATGGCGGCTGCTGCCAAGACACGGACCGTTACAACTAAAATATTACGAATTTCTCTGGCTATGATAACTGTTTGAAATATTTGACATAATGCAACTTCTCAACGATAAAATATATATTACATGGGTTTAGTCAACTTTTAATTCATCTACATATTGTATTGTAAACATTAGTAACCAAATTCTACATATTACACCTTTAAGTAGTTGTTAGTGGTGATAGCTCAAGATGTGAGCTAAAGCTAATAGATTAACCATCGACATAACTGTTTCAAGGTGATGGATCAACATTTAAAATTTGGAGCAATGGGCACTCTTCTCATTGGGGGGTTTGTAGACAGACTAGAGACAAACCGTGGTGAAGTGTTGTTTGTATAACATGTGACCTTTAAGCAAAAACTAACTGACAAGTTCTTTTAAATCCCGTTTAAAAAACTCTTAGTGAATGCTAAATTCTACCTAACCACCTAACACTGATGATTCAAAGTTTGAAAATATAAACGATGGTTCACACCACATTTAGTCTGTAAAACATGATCCAGTTTAAAATCAGTTTAAACTTCTACATTTGGATCGTGACTGTTGAGTCCATAAAAGAGAACCTCACGTGACAGGTCCGCGGGGGTCCGCCTGAAAACAGTTAGAATCCATTTTTCTGGATGATTCTGGAGCAGTGACGCTGAGAGTTGGCCTCTCTCTGAACTCGCGCTGTTTGTCTCACAGCTGATTAGAGAGACTTGCATATCTGAAAGACTATTTATTCCCCTTCTCTTTTCATCTCCATCCGAAGCTTCCTGACACGCCGAAGGGGATGTGAATCGATGTGAGATCTGGGGGAAGAGCATTACTGTGATAAGTTTATTCCAAAGACATGAAAGAGAATGCCATAATAAGCCGTCTGCCCCAAAGTATTTGAGACTGCGAGAGCGTGTGAGAATTTTAATCTCACAGCTGTCCTCTCTTGTAGACTCGGCTCTCAACGACAGATGACATCTTTTGCGTGACAAATGAGAACTTCACGGCGTATCGCGGTTTTCATTTGGAGTCAGACGTGCATTTTCAAAGAGGAACAATGAATATTTAGCCACGACGTCGCCTCGTCGCGTCTCTCTTTGTAACAGATAAACGTCTAAGAATACAATTTCATCGGGAGCGTGATGTCGACAGGCAGTAAGTAGGTTGTTGAGCGTTGCAACAGTCGCTGGAGAAATTCATCGGTTCAGAGCGTGCACTGTTGTCAAAGTGTGACTTACAGCAACTTGTTATGAGGCGAGTGAGAGGGCGACCCAGCAGGAGGTGTTTTCACTGGCATGTTAGAGGATTTTCACATTTCTTCACACTTTGAAAGAAGCAGCGTTGAGAAATGCAGACACACACAAAATGTATGTCTGAGAGCTGTGAGGAAAAAGAGATGTGTGATCCAACAGATTTCACATGGTCCGTGGGAGACGACTGGTTCTTTCAGATCATCAGCGTCTTCATTAAGAAGCCAGACACTAAGAAATATTAAATATGTAAGGGCAACTCAAAGGAAAAGAAAACGTCCATCGTCTTCATGGTAACGGCTCCAGACCGTCTCCAAAGATGTGGATGAAGTGTGGAGCCGCTGACAGCCTCAGACTGATTTAACCCCGTATTATATTAATATAGAAAAGTCAGAGTGATATTTACAGACTTTATTTACATCTGTTTTTGAGTTATCTGGACTCTGAGGTTGAATTGTTTTTCTGATCACTGGGACGTTTGTGCCTGACATCTCTTATAAGATGTTCCCACCTAGTCTCAACAGACGGTCGTTTTGTTGTCAGCGCCGGTGTTTGTGAATTAGACACTTCTTTCAATGTGACTGATTTGCATGGAGAGGGGCCGACTTTGGTGTATCCAACTCATTTCCAGCAAACGTTGATATGTCACTTGGCTGAGGCCCCGTCTGAGCAGGTCGTCTGTAGCTGTCAGAAACCTGGGTAAGGTTTCAGAGTTCTCCAGGCAGCTAAATCAGGTTTCACAGGTTTGCACAAACACAAAACCGGGATACTGACAAAACCAGGTGTCCATATTAACACACTTAATGTTTCTTTGAGCTGAACTAATTATCATCACCAGTGTCTCACTGTATGTGGTAATAATTTGATGAGTAGAACCATGGTTAAAAAAAAAGACTTATATGATGACTTGTTTCAGATATAATGGTTTGGAGGCATAGAGATCAAAATAATAATCTTGAATCTTTTCCTTTGACAGTAAAACACTTTGAGAAGCAGCAGCAGCAGCAAAGTGCCAAAACCACTAAAACAACAGTAACATCCACAAAGAAATAAGACATGGAAGTAACATTATGCAACAATATGAATACTTTGAGATGTGGTGCCCCGAGGTTTCATTATGCAATTCCCTTCTTCCCAGACGAGTAAAAGTCAGTCGCAGATATTCTCTCGTCTGGCCTCTTGCACAGTCACTCTTTGTTTTCCTCTCCTGTGTCAGAGTCCTCTTCATTGTCTTCACCTCTGCCATGATGTTCGCGCTGAGAACACAGAGCTGAGACCTGCAGCAGGAAATATTTGCCATCAGGGCTTCCTGCCAGAATGCCTCGCAGTACTTCTCCGGTGAGACTTTTCCTGCTCAACACAAGATGCAAAGTGCAAGAGGAGGCCTTGGGGCGCATATTGGGAATGAATGAGGCACTATTCTCTCTTTTACGAGGCACTTTACCACAAGAAAGACTTTGCTTCTGTTGTTTGAAGAGTTGCATTTTGTTGCTGTGAGGAGGTTTCATTTTCCCACAGAAGTTGTCAATTCTAAGTCCAATGGAGAATCTTTGATCAGCGCTAATGTTACTCTGCGGCTAATATCAATAGCTACATAACAGAGAAGCTTTGTGTGGGGAGAGAAAGAATGAAGAAAGCATAAACTGATAATTATCCCCCCTGGCTGTCTCAGTCCTGGTGTTTAGTTTAAGACAGTGGTGAAAAGTAGATATTCCCACTGCGTGCTACAGAAAGTGTCTTTCTCTTGAAGATGATCCAAAAGCTCGCTCATGCTGCAGGGCTTCACTGCTGGCTTCAGAATCACGTTCAAAGTTCAAACGTAAAAAACTTGGAACCCTGTCTGATTCAGACCTACAGCAGAACTTCCTGAAATCATAAATATCTGTATCCACGCAGCTTTAAGGCGGTGTGTTTTCTCAGGGCGTCAGTGTGAAAGTTGTTTGGTCTGAACTGGATATTTATACTGATGTGGCTTGGCAGAATCAACGACCATTAGAAATCCAATGTCTCATCTTATTGTGCGGTCTATCTCGCAGCATTTTTTCCAGGAGATTTCCAAACGCCTTTGGGGCCTTTGGTGCCAAAAATAAGCCTTTTTTTCTCTCATCTGGAATTCAGTTTTCAAACATTTATTTTTGACGAGGAGACAAGGTAACACAATATCAAAGAATCTCAATTTGTTTTATAGACGTTTTGACACTAAAGTTACAAACAAACAGAATCACCATCTATTTATCTGGTCTGACACAAGATATTTAATATATTCATCAATAACTTCCGTGTTATTTATGATCTTTGTTTCTTTTTACCAGCTAAGTCTTTAGTTAAAATGAAGGAGCAAAGTTTTAGGGCGGCTGTGGCTCAGTTGGTGGAGTCGGTCAGCTCTCAACCAGAAGGTTGGGAGTTCGATTCCCAGCTCCTGTAGCCTCATGTCCGATGTGTCCTTGTGAAAGACACTTTACCCCAGATTGCTCCCGCTGCTTCGTCAACTGTGTATGAATAGATTAGTTATATTCTGATGGTCTCTTTACATAGCAGCCTCTACTGTCACTGTGTGAATGTGTAGGTGTGACCTGTGGTGTAAAAGCACTTTGAGAAGTCAGAAGACTAGAAAAGAACTATACAAGCTCAAGTCCAATTACCATTGAAGTCCATCTGACTGATCCCAGCAGAGCACCTGTACTTTATAGTCTTCATAGTGTTTTTATTATGATGAATAAATCATGTTTGTTGCCCTTGAACAGAAGCAGAGACCTTGTGGTGTGCTGTTAGCACTGATGAAGACACAACTGTGGTGTAATTGTGAAATCACAAACAGAGGCCAAAATAATGATCTGATTTGCATTTGTAGTTTATATTTGACTTAATAAGCAAAGACTTAATATGAAGAGGGGCAGACTTTATTTTAAGGCTAACAAACTCATGAAGAAATGACTTCATCATGTTTACAACACTTTGAATTCATCTGCTGTGGTCTGTCTCTATTTACGGTTTTGCCTTTGACTGAGAAATGACAACGCTTGGACAAGAATCGTTGCATGAACGTAGCGTTTTGGCATTTATTTATTTTTGTTTATTCCTGACAATGAAGCACAACATGAGAGAATTATTTTTTTTAATGCAAAACGATCATTATGAAATCAAAATTAGCCAGAGGAGACGAGGATATTTTTACAATCAATGCTAACCCTTGGGAGAGAAAACAATATAATTATGCATTTTGAGAGAACTTTTCTTTATTCATGTTGGAATAAGCAATCTAAAATAAAAATACAGATGCAATCACACAGGAAGTTTGAATTCTGTAGTTGTGTCATTTAAAGAACAGCAACATTTCAAACAAATTTAGAATATGATACGGTAATGTTTGAAACACAAGTATTCTATTAACTTGATCAGGATCGAGTGCAGCTCTCCTTTTATGTACAAGATTACCAGATGACGAGAACAGACGTTCCTGGTGCATACTAATATGAAGAGCCAGCTTGTAGAGTTGCAGGTTTGTAGTGACCCCGTGTCTCTCCAATAGAGACGAGTCTCCCTCATGTAAGTTTACATCTTCTGAATAGCACTCCCGTTTCTTAAGCCTCAACATTACAGTCTCCATTTACCGAGGTCAAGAGTGCATGCAATGGTCAACTTACACGGAGAGCGCTGGATCAAACTGCAAACTACTTCAGACAGCCTGATGCACTGATAGACTGTACATTTTGACCTCCAATGTCTCAGTTTGAATGTGAACCTCTCCAGGTTCAAATTTAGAATAAGAATTGACAGCCCTACAGTGTGCACATCAGTAGTTTATCTTTAATTTTTTGACTTTGACATTCAAACCTGTAGGCTAATTAATCTCTATGGAAATCATTCAGATTGGTATATTCTAGTGATACCATGTAAACATGTTATTGTGTTTTCAGAGTCACTGAAAAGCTGAATTCCTTATAAGTTGGTGATTGTATTTTATTATTTCTTTGACCTAGAGTCTGTAACAGAACCCAACACTCCTCAGTCTGACAGTCCACTCCTGAAGACGCTGATAAAGACAAATAACTTTCATTCAAGCAAATTTCCTGCATCATTAAACACGGCAAACCTATTAGTTTAGAGACGTTTGGATCCCACAAGAGATCAGCTAAATCAGATCCACTGCAGTGATCATAAAAGAGGGACAGCGCGCTGCCAGCCCGGCACCATCAAAGAGGATATAAGGAACTGAACGGGGCTCTTTGTGCATGAATAAACAGGATGATGATTCACTCTGCGCAAACATAAAAGCAAGCATCGCCCTTTATTTTGACTTTCATTTATGCCATCACAGCTGATTCACTTAATGCCTTTAACCTTTGCTGCCTCTTTGTCGGTTTCTGCATTACCTTTCCTTATTAAAATACCATTAAACTCTCGTAGGAAACCTGAACAACACAGGAGTCAAAAGGAGCGATCACAGGCAGGATCATCTGCTCCTGCGTAGGATAACTGCTGAATTTTGTGACACAGGCGACACTAAAATGTGACCTCTGAGTTGAAGTCATCCTAATTTCTATATAATATTTACGTTCGACAAACAGAGGTACAGAATATACTCCAGACTACTCCCCTTTCCTTCAATAAAGCAGAGTTAGGTTGTATTAGTAGAATACAAAATGATGCTGGGGTTTTACAGGTGTACAGCTGTGGTTCTTTCTTTTGTCTGTAACTCTCTTATGCTCTCCTTTATCTGCGCTGTTCAGCAGTTTGGATCAACTGTGTGGTTTGTGAAGTTCTTTATAAATAAAGTTGAGAGCCTTCAGAACGGTTAATAATGCACCTGCACAGTTCTGGTTCCGTTTATAAACATCTGCAGGTCTGCGCCCAATAGGGCTCAACAGTGAAGTAAAAATCCTGATTATTTTCACCATACCTGATTTGATTATTAGCCAGACCATCCAAGGTTTACTTACCACCAGCTTACCAGTGTGTGAAATATATGTTGGATGCTCCTGTAAGAGACACAAGGACGTATGAAAGCAACCACGTTTGGAGAAAAACATGGTCTATTCGGGATCTTTGGGTAAAAAACTACACTACCCACAATCCTACAGCATCACAGAGATGATGCTGTTAACATGGAAGTATTCACCGCCCCTGCAAACTTCAACTGTCGGCTGCTTTCACTGAAGTTCAACACACTTTACACACAAACTACAACATATGACAACATTATAATTAACTATATAAAAACTACAGTGGGTAGAAACAAGACCTTTTTTTTTGTATTCCAATTGTTTTTTGTGCCGAGCCAAATGTTCAAGTCACAAGTATTTGCTTTCTGCTATCTGGTTGGTTTGGTTACAGGATTAGAAATGGTGATAAGGATTTCCTAAAATGTCAACGGAGGATTTCAATGGGGCTATTTATTTCAGAAATGAGAGCTGCCGATAACAGTGGGCGGTCACCGTAAAGCTCTTATTACAATAACTAAGCTGCAATCAGATCCATCTAAACATTGTTAATATCAATAGTCTTGCTTATACATTCACATTGTTTGTAGCTGTTAGTAACATGTTTAGGACGCGTTTAGGATCATTCTGCAGCTCCTTCATGAACAAGTCACACTCTCTTAGCTCTTGTCTTGTTTTCAGTGTTTTCGTCTTCTTTTTTTCAAGAGGCAGAACACAAAATCATCTTCACTGCTTGATGATGTCCAGCAATTTTGTTTCTGCATTTAACAAAAAAATAGGCGTATCAGACTCAGTGTGCAATGTTTCGGCGCGTAAGGTTTTTATTGGATTACAGATCAGTAAAATGCATCCAAAAAACACAGACTGAGTGTGCAAAGACCTTTAAGCCTACAAAGGGAAATGAGTATACTTTAAATACCAAAGAAATCCAACTTAAAGATTCAGCATTTATTTTATTATGCAGAATGTGCAGAATGATAAGTAATGCATGAGTAATTCTTTCTTTATTATTCTTTTGGAAAAGTAAAGAAAAAGTCTTTGCACATTAATCTGTAATGAAGAAGTCGTCCTGCTTAAATATAAAACAGGGAAACATAAAGAGAATGACTAAAAGCAGAAGTTTGATCCGGGTCCTGCACTGTACAGCTTTTTATCTTTAAAATGGACATTTGGTGCTGGAAGTGTGAAGCCATGGGTACAGAGACCCTCTTTGGGTTGAGGGCTTTGGTTTAAATAAGATTTTCTGCAGAGCTGGACGTGCAGCAGCATACCTTTTGTTGTGAGTATATATTGACATTTCACAGTCCAGTAAATGAGCAGGTCCTGAGCTGTGGTCCTCGATGTGGGCGTAGAGCCACAGAGCAAATTAAAGACAGCTCAGGGCAGAGGGAATAGAGGAAGGACACTTCTAGGGCCTAGTTTGTTTTTCTAAGGGCCAATAGAGTCAGCAGGCAAACCTGTGTTAGCATGCTACAAAAAAACATGTAGCTACTTCTGTTAACCACATAGCTGAATGAAATCATTTCACTTTTCAACAATATCTTCCTGTTCACAGAGCAGCTCAAACACACACACACACACACACACACACACACACACACACACACACACACACACACTGCAGAACTTTCTTTCAACCCTTCGGTGAACTGACAGGTTTTTTTATTTGAACCGTCTTTGTGGTAAAAAGAATCTTTGTAAGTTATTTCAACACACTTTGTGTGATTTGATTATGTAGCTAGAATCCCATCAACATATATTCACCAGCACTGTCTAAATGTAGCTCTTTGCCCTAAAATTGTTTTAAAAAAATTGGACTTTTACAAAATGAATTCCACTCAAACATCACTTCTGCGCCTCCATTCATGTGTGGTGGTGACTGTGTCTCTATTGGTTGACTGTAGGCGTTTATGGGCAGAGTGGTGTGTATCGCCGAACCTGCAACCTCCGGTCTTGAAAGATGAAGCCAATGTGGAACTGCAGTTCATCGAGTGTCCACTAGAAGAGAAACACCCGAAGTCACATACACACCCATTCAAAAAAGGATTAATTAGCATAAAAAGCATAAATTAACATATTTACAGCCTGGTACTAAAAACTAAATAGGTCTGATGAGTTATCGTCATCACTGGAACACACTGTAAAGGGGGGTGAATTTTCTTTTTCAAAATGCTCTGTTTTGATTTTGAAAACGATACGTGTTATCCATAGTTAGGCATGTTGCTGACATGATTGACAGGAGAATGCAATGTAACAGTTCTTCAAGAGGCTTCAGCTCCAGCTTTCAGCCTGTCGTTAGGTTGAATGAAAGTTAGGCTGAGACAGCATTTCCAGCATGACGGCTGCTGATGAGCCTCCAGAGCCCCCTACAGTTACAGATGGGTGACATCACTCAGGCTTATTCAGGCTTCGTCCATTAATATTTACAGTCCATGGTTTCTCCCAGCCCATTGACAGCGTGCAGATGAGTCTAGGAGTGGATACAATTCCAGAAATTGGATGCATTTCAAACTGGCGAGTACTCTATATACAGACGTAGCGGCAAGGAAGAGAAAATATAATCATAGCGAGGTGGAAATCCAAGCAGATAAAACTCATTCCAGAGTTGGTCTGCTTTATGTTTGACAGGAAGGTGCCAAACAGCAGCGTTTAGCTTGTGCTAGCGTGCTAAATTATCAATTCCCCATTACAACAAATGTAATATTCTCAGGTTACAGTGAAGGTACAAGCAGTAAACGTACAAGCTAATCCTGCAGTGAGTGCGCAACTTCAGTCATAATTTGAATCAGAATGGGTCACAAAGTTTGTTTAAACTTATTAACAAAGTGATGTACAGTTGGAGATAAAAACCCTTTTAGACAGAATAACTGTTTTGAGCAAATGAGGGGAATTCTCTTTGCTTACCTCGGCGTCGGTCCATGTCAGAAAATTAGGTGGTGATTGAATTGCACAAGCTGCCATGTCTTATATGACTTTGACATTGATGAAACCTTTGCAGGTGTAACTAATATAATACTCAAATACTTGTGTTTCAGTTTGAAAAAATAAGGCGTTAATTCATGAGTTGTTGGTTTTTTGCTGCATGACATCGTTCCCAGGCAGTGAAACCGATAAAGGAATTTGCTAACATGATTGTTGCTGATCTGATGGTTTTTAAATCTAATTTGTTGTCGAGAACACGGGACAGAGTGTACCCTGTTGTAGCATTAGGGTTTCAGTCTAATTCAACCTTTTATGTGAAAGCATTTTAATAAGTACCTTTATGTAAGAATACATGCAGTGTTGAATCCATGCCAACATTTAAATAGTTGCTGTATTTGAGGAATCTCCGTTGCCATCACAAAGTGGCAAAAAAAAACAGAGACAAGGAGACACAGGAGGTATGTGGGACTTCTCAAAGGAGCAATATGTATCTCTGACGCCTAGTGTTTCAAATGGGTGCTGCAGTCCAAATTCAAGACATTGGAGGGAGCTGTCCTCCCTAGAGTTGCTCATGCGGGATGCTATGTCGTGGACACAGAAGCTTCAATGTTTAGCCAGCTCTGCATCGGCCTGTAAACCTCTCTCTGTTTTTCAAAATCCTCTCTACTATTTATCCTAGTTTGAGCACATTTCTGTTCGTGGAGCTTATTAGGTCGGGTAGAATCACTTCTACTATTCAGGACCAGAATCTAAACCTAGAAGGAGGACATACTGACTGCTGCATTGTTGTCAGAGAAGCCAGCACTTCAACATAGCATGTTTCCTTAATGTCTGATCATATAGTAAGATCACTTTATCATTTCATCCTTTGATATCTTACCGATTGGTCCTTTAACTAAAGAGTTCACAAATAGTCAAAAGAAAACTGAAAACTCTGTGTTCTCCACAGGTGAGCTCTCAGTAGGAGTCCACAGTAGGTGTGATGGTGTGCTAAACCTCCCAGGGGAACCAGCCAACTACAGAGAGTGTGAAAAACACACTCCAGGCATGCTGTGTTGATGTTAAAAAGGACTTAAAGATGAAAACATGACGGCTCACTGGAGATTATTAATGTAAAGTTTGAACACCCACAAGACTTTCAATTATATTTTCCAAAAGGTTTGGTAAGTTGAAAAAGATTTAAACTGACAAACTGGTAGAACTTTTGGTTATTATTGTATTTTCATTTTTTATAAATTCAGTAATTAAGCCAGGATTTGTTCTATAAACTTTATTTTCCTTTAAATGTGTCTCTGAGTCCTGACTGTCTACAATGAGTGAGAAGCTCGAGTCCTGCTGGCTGTGTTGTTGTCGGAGTTGTGTTTACATCATGTTAACATGGACGGGACGGCCTTGTGTATAAATGCTGTTTTAGTGAAGGACTAGAGAAAAGAAAAAAATGGATGTCACATAAGTGTTTTTAGGTCAAGGTCATTCTGTGTCAATTTATATGCAATGTGAAGCTACGAGCTAACTAAAGAGTGCCAACATTAGCCTGCTAACACAACAATGCAAGACACAGGCAATTGCAGCTTGAGCCAAGGACAATTTGCTCGCGGCTTGCGCTTAATGGTGCTTAATTATTGTGCGTTACATTTATTAACGCCTTCATGGGGGGGGGGGGGGGGGGGGGTTGGAGGTGTGTCGCTTGAGGAGAGCGGATGCTTCAGTGTGGCGGAGTAGTGGCCAAACAGAAGTTCATTTCAGTTTCATGCTGGGGCTCAAGGGCGACATCTACTGGAACAAAAAGTCGCACATTCTTCTTTTAAAAGCAGGGTATGAATTTCATCACTCTGCTATTAATTGATTCATGCCGTTGCCAAAGACTAAATTGGTCAAATATCATCTACTAACACAGCTTTTTTTGACTGAACAAAAGAATAGTAGTTTATTTAACCTATAGTTTTTATTCAGGGTTTAATCTTTTCCAGCTATTTGAGAAAGTTAGGCAAGAACTACAAACTTTCTCAGAGGTTCAGACTCTGAGGTTAAACTCCAATGAGATTATTTCTTTCTCTGGAGCCAGAAAGTTCTGCCTCCAAGAAATGTTGTGCAACTAAAACACCAATATACTAGATGTGCTCACACACACACACACACACACACACACACTTGCACACACACAAAAAGACACTGCTGTGGTTGTTGGCGGAGAGGATGATGTATGAGATCTATGAACCAACACATCATAACAAACTGATACTGACAGCGGCGTAGTACAGCCAACATTTTTGAGGGGGCACAAATTGATACAAACGTCCACAATATAAATCACAGGAGAATACAGACAAATAAAAACACATACACTATCACAGGGACTTTCCACTACAGACCCCATGATACTCGGGCATAGACCAGATTTATTTCTAGTGTTTGATCATGAAAACTCTCCTGTCCGTCAAGTCTTTGAGGCTCTGTCCCATCACTTTTAATGTCTGCCACTGAGTCTGAAATATTCAGACACACAAAGCTGCTTGTGTTTCTGTCTGAGAGTCAGAATAGCCTGAGGTGCTAATGGAGCTGCGTCTCATCCCTGACAGACTGTGATGGCTGCTGATATGAAGTCTTCTCAAAAAGAAAAAGAAAAACATCTCAGACTTTGCTCAGGCTGTCTTTACAGGCAGCACCCTCTGTCCTTGAGAGGACACTTTTCACCAACTTCACCTCATTCAGTGTCTGGCCAGATCTTCATCATTTGATGAACTAGCTGTTTTCTGAAGTGGCACAATGCCTGAGAATGAACCTGGAGCTGCTAAGAGAGTGTTTCTGAAAAATGCTGCTCTGATTTCAGAACAAAGGCAAATGTTTTTCACAGATTTAATTTTAATAGATCAATTGAATTAGGAAAGTGGGAGAGTAATTCTTGATTGTTACAACAATAGACGATTGGATGGATCTGAAAAATGAATTGTTAGTTGGTTGGTGGGTTTGTGTGTTTGTTTGTTCATTTGATGGATGGATGGAAGGTTGGATGGTTGGTTGGTTGGGAAGATGAAGGGATGGATGGATGGATGTTTCGCTACATGGAACAGACAAATGAATGGGTGGTTGGTTGGTTGGTTGGTTTGGATGGATGAATATATGGATCCTTAAAGAGGGACTTGTGGTATTAGAGCAGCAGTTTATCATGAAACCTGAAGCATTTAAGAAAGAAGAACTAAATTAATAAACGTAAACACAAATCACACTCAATAGTAAAAAAAAACAATAATGGTCGTAAAAAAGTAAATCTCAAATGATAAACTAGAATAAATCCAGGGAATAACCATTTTACAGTGCTACAAAGGGATCAAGGCTTTATTTCTTGTATTTGGAAAACACAGTTAATATTCATAGCTCCATCCCTACCATAGTTACCAGGCTACCATGATGAGAGTCAGTGTCAACAAGCCACACCCTAAAGCGAACACTTTATTATCTATTTCAACATTTGGCGATAGCTGACAAAATTAACTTTATGATGTGTTGAAGACTTGAAACTAGAGATTGAGACCATAAACTCTAATAAAAAAAATGTCTTTCTGCAACATCTGGACTCTGGAGTCTGTTCAGTAAATGTTGAAGGGACTTCTGCATTGGATTTCCTTTTGAAACCAGGAGCCTAAGTCCATGCTATACTCTATGATTATAGCTAGCTGACAGAGCTGAGCTCCCTTTTTAATGGCTTTGTAAATTTGTTTCAGTTTTCTTCAACTCTTAATGTATTCAACTAAAACTGCCTGAAGCTTACTTCAGACTAAAAACAAACACAAAACATTCTAAGTGCTTTTATAACACATCTCAGGTTGAGAAGGAAAAATGCCTCTTTACGACATGACACACTTAACCGTCCCTTTGAAGAAACACATATTTGGTTGTGCTGTGCAAACCTTTAGAAGGAAAATTGTGTGATCAGAAGACAAAATGATTGAAAAATGTAATTTTAGAAAAAGACTTTCCACGGTACAAGTATTTTAATGTCCAGCACAATGATAGAAGCAGTAAGCTTTACAAAGAAATACAAAAATAAAGATTAATGAGCATGTTAAACTTCACAAGTAAGGAAAACATTAAGATGTTTCATTTTGACATGATTCACAATGATTTATGCAAGCCTGACATTTCAGTATCCGACCCAGTAATCACTGAGTCATTGGAATTCATCTCAAATCTATCAAACTCCAGCAGATATATTGCAGTCATTTTGTGTTATAGAGCAATAAAAAGCCTCTTATTGCTCTTTTAAGTGTTAAAAGTTATGATTGGAGCAATTTAGAACAAAGTGACAGAGCAAATTGTCTCTTATATCGTGGTCTTAATACAGTGAGCCTTCCTGCTGACAGAAAAACCAATCTTTCCAGCACTGCAAGTGTTAGTGAAAATCCTTTCATTTTCTCCATGTGGTTGTATCTTTAAATTAAGCTTTGCAGATTTGTAAATTGAGGAGGGATTCAGACATGCAGGAAGTCAGAGGGACAACAACATCAATGAAAAGACAGAAGCATCTGTGTTCGAGGCAATTTAATGTTTCTTCTTCAGGAAAGTCCATTAATAATAAGGTCGCTCATATCTCTCTGGCTGCAGAAAGCTTCATATAAGCCCCCCACCCTGCAACCCTGTAGTTCTCCTTCAGTCTGTAACGTCCAGATTGGCCGCTGATTCACTCCTGGTTAAGTGATGGACCTAAGCACCTCCACTGATAATCCTCAGCTTTCCTCGGCCTGGGCTCTTTCCATCAACAAGTGTCTAATGTCTGAGTGCCTTCTAACCGAGCCGGCCACGCAATTCTTCTTTAAAATTGGAGACTTTCTTCATCCTAAGAGCTCCCACTTTCACCATATCCACCCTGAACAGAAAGGTAATAACGTGTGCAGGTCCGAGGGGAGAGAGGAGCCACTAATGGTCGCTCCCCTCCTCCCTTCAGCTCAAACCTGCTACCTCACTTACCCACTCTGTTCGAGCCAACCATAGCTCACCGACGACAATCTACAGAAATATCTGTG
This sequence comes from Labrus mixtus, assembly GCF_963584025.1. NCBI lineage: Eukaryota > Metazoa > Chordata > Actinopteri > Labriformes > Labridae > Labrus > Labrus mixtus. The sequence continues at coordinate 24,179,518 of NC_083623.1, forward strand.
TGGGGATCTGAGAATCCCTCCTGTGTAATTGTAAAACATCCAGCAACAAGCCTGCTGCAATATTACTTTTTTTGTCATCAGGGTTGATATGATAAAAATGAGATCATGCTAAGGAGAGTAATTGACTCCCCTCAGTAGATTAATTTCCTGTACCTTGTTAATTAATATGGCTTTACTAATAAACTTTTCTCTTTGGCTGCCATCCCAGCAAGATTGACCACAATCAGTCAGAGGAATGCATTAGCACAACAGCAGTTGGCAGTCATTCATTAGTCACTAATCACAGTGAGTAATACCGCAGTGGAGGCCCTCCATTATGAGAAGATAAATCTGCCATATTAATATGGCCGGGCTAAATGTCTTATTGGCTAACTGAAAGGTCAGTTCTGAGTCAAAGTCACATTACTAACCCCTGAGTGAACAATTAAACTGAACATTAGCATAATATTAAATATATCGATTGAAGTGCAGCAGGTTACAGCTCCGAAATCTGAGATTCATCTCTGACAAGAGCTGCTCAATTCTGAACAGCAGCCTTCATTACACAGACTGCTATTACTAAGAGTTCATTCAGAGTACAAATATATAAAGCTTCTTAATTAAGTAGAATATGCAACATTTTAAACATTAATATAGCATTTAAAAAATCCTGAAGAATTTGTGACTTTTTGATCCAGTAGATGTCGCCCTTAAGCACCACCATGAAAGCAAAACAAACTTTTGTTTGCCGACACCTCCGCTATTGTGAAGCCTCCGCTCTCCTCGAGCGACACACCTCCAACCCCTCTCCAATCCTGTTTGAACAAAGGAGTTATGAATAAGAACGCACCACTATTAAACACAGTAAGCACAAGCAGCGGACAAAATAGCCCTTTGCTCGAGCTGCAATTGCCTGTGGCCTGCATTGTTGTGTTAGTGTGCTAATGTTAGCACACTTTGGTTAGCTTGTAGCTTCATATTATAAATTGACCTGGAATGACCGAGATCTAAAGATGCTTATGTGACAACCAAATAAGCAGTGAGTATGTTATTCTTCTTTTCTCTAGTCCTTGACTAAAACAGCTTTATACATAAGGCCGTCCCGTCCATGTAAACATGATGTAAACATGATGTAAACATGATGTAAACACGGCTCTATCAACAGAACAGCCAGCGGCACTCAGGCTTCTCACTCATTGTAGACAGCCATGACTCAGAGAGACATTTACACAGGATATACTTAATTTCTGCTTATTTATGTTTAAAATTATGCACATTCTTCACGGAAAATGCAAAATACTTCTAAGCATGAGAAGCATATCATTGTGTCTTGCAGGGAAGAACAACTGAACATCACCATTGATTTTATGTTTTTCCATAGATTGTGTAATATAGCTTGATTTCATTTTCTCTAGAGCTCTGGACAAACTGTCCTTAATCCGTTACCGACTGTATGATTTTCGGCCGTCCCAGACAAAAGATGGTCAATCATGGCAATATCTGTGGTCATGGTTCCTAAACAGTGGTCCTACATCGCACTGTGAGAGAGGATCAAAGATCACTGATCTCCTGTCATGCGACCACACATAGTTTACGACAAATATCTGACAGTGTCAGAAATAAAGGACAGTCATCTCACATTTCCTCTACAAAATACATCAACTGACCAATTCATACAAATGGAGCATGAAATGATGCACCAATAACGCAACCTCACAGACGCCAGAGCTGTCCACTTACCCCCCTCTTATCATCAGAATTCCAGCGCGTCTTTTCTTTGATTCACTGAGGAATGGATCCTAAGATAAAGAAATATAAATATCTTTAACAGTTTAAAATAATATTAAACCATGTGACTAAACGGAAACATGCCTTGACCAGTTCTAATTAAAATGTATAAGCCACACATGTAGGGGAAACCTCTCATTATACCTGTTATTCTAATAGCTTAACCTGAGGTTGAAAAAATCTTGATTTAAACCAGTGTGTGTGCTACATATAGAGGTAATCACTGATTGCTTAGGACAAAACGTCTTTTTTGTCTTTGGAATGACATTTCATATTCAACCCCCCAGCTCTGCACATCTATTTTGGTTTTATGTAATTGCCATTCTGTAATGTGTGTATTGAAATGTGTTTATGTTCATGTAGATTGCTCTGTTGGTTCCAGGTATCACTTGATTGGTTTTGCATGTAGTAGCACATCTATTTTCTCTCCATCGGGAGGGGGGGATGTCAGGGAGGTTAACCTTGAAACTAACCTTGAGGTCTGTGATGTTTCAACAGCGGTGTGTGACTCTATACCATACTGTACTCAGCGACACCAATTTGATTTTTGCTTTCTAAAATAAAGAATGTGTAAAAACAACAAAGAATACCAGAACCCCTCTCTCCAGTTAAAACAACATTTTTGTTTCTTAAGAAAAAAAAATACTATGGTAATACAACAACAACATGTTATTTGGTCACTGGTGCAATGACCACAGTATGACCGTGAGAAACCATGATAATGTTCTAGGTTGTTAGGATCGCTGAGTTTAATAGCATTTGTATCTTAAGCTGTTTTCATGCATGCATTCATAACATATCCAGAACATTTCAGGACAGGCTGTCCCAAAGTTGCTTGTTCACACATGTCCCTCATAAAAAGGATGTGTCAAGATACCTAATGAAAAAGGGAAATGAACATACAGGTGAGCAGAAGACATAATGAAGCAGTTTCTTTACGTTCACAATGATCACAGGGTCTAAATGTCATCACACCCACTCACTTGCTTATGGATACATTTTCCTGAATATTATCTACTGCTCTCACACATCGACTCCTCTTTATGCAGAATCTTTACAAGGAGGCTGGCAGGAAAATGTCTGGGTTCAAACAGGGCGAAACACCTGGCAATTTTCTTCACAATTGCAGCTCAAATCAAAAAATGTTTAGGATGACATGTGTGAATAGGTAAAATTGTCATGGTAGAAAGAAGAAATGTAGGAAGTTGACTGAACTTGTTAAAGAGACAGCAGTTGTATAGAAAACAAAAGGGGGCCAAGGTCGGAGCCTTGAGAGACACCACGACTAAACTTCTACTGTGGAACAGCTACTTTACTAAGAAGTAGAGTTTTGCTAATAACTATATACCCAGGGGTATGGTCAAGGATACGCAGATACAGTAGGAGTATAACCATTTATTTTTCTGTCTCCATAGGGTATACCCACTTCTAGATTATACATTTTAAAGTAAGATTGCTTATTTGAAAATGTAACTACATGTGTAGTATTACTTGTCTCTGTAAACAGAGTATGCTAGTGCATTGCTTTGTAATACATTGCCCCCAACACTGCTTAGGAATAGGAAGTAGTTGTTGAAGTTGAGTGTCAATGTGCAAATACAAAAGGCCAGTTGTTTGGGTAAACTAAATATGCAAGAGTAGTCCTACATGTCACTGTTTATAAAAGAGGCTGTTTATCTCCTGCTGGAAGGACCAATTCAATTAAAAACATTTCTACCAACTTCTTCAGGTACCACTACACCACTGCTTTTACCCAAAAAAAAAAAAGAACATTTCATTTGAAAGACTGATGACACTTGCTTTTATAAAGTTAGTGATGACGCACATGAACAACTTTTAATGGTTTTTATTCAAGCTTTAAGTATTTTGTGCATCAGGTTTTTTTCAAAATAACCGGGCCCAGAAAATGAAATCTCTGTGCAACAGATGGAAAGCAGTTGGTGAAAAGATGTCACACATCGTCATGGTGATAATTTATGCCTGTGTTATTTGCTTTTTAAAACAGATTGACCGATTCAAGCACGACAAACCACAAACCATAATAGTAAACAAGAAATGAACATAACACGACTGAAAATGAAACACTGACAAACAAGAAGAAATAGTTTTTTTCCCTTTTTAATTATTTTTACTTTTTATAGGTTGCCATAAGAAAAAAGAGAGGGGACTGATGAAATAGAGGAGTGATAACATGTAACAGTGCAGACCTTTAATGTAACAATGACACTGTGTGCAGCGCCACCTGCTGGGCCACCAGGACGCCCAGGATAAATTAATCTTTTGTCAAATTAACTTCCTCTTTTAGTTGCTTAATCACATCCACTGTGACGCCTTTTCACAGACATCAATGTGAGTCATCAACAAAAATCACCTCCTGCCATTTCAGTCAGTTCCCCCTCATGTTGGCCGCTCTGCAACAAAAACAACAGTTTCTTCTATTTGGCGAGTGACTGTAAGCGGATTAGTTGTTCTTGAGCTGAAGGTGGCCTCTCTCTGCGTGCTCTGCACAGAACAGTGGGAGATAATAGATATGACAGACAGAGATTAGGGGATTATGGTTTCTGGTAGATGAAACAATCATTAAATGTTAGAATCTGTCAATGTGTTCAGGAAGTGGACAGAAGCCGGATTCAGATCAGTGGAAGCGTGGACGGCTGGAGGCTGTGCGCTCTGATGATTTCTTTACTTTTCTTGCATAAGATGACAATGCAAAGAAGGCAGGTGGTGTCTCTGACTGAGCTGTGCAATAACACAGACACAATCAGCCAGAGGGACACATTTCCTGCTCACTTCTGTCACAATAAAAACCTCCGTCTCTTCCACCTGCAGTGTTATTAGTATGCACTGATGCAGCAGGAAATACTCATCTGAAACCTTGGAGACAGAAAACCTCTCAGACCGAGGTGTTCCAGGTGCTCAAAGTGTTTCGGCCCTGCAGCAGGACCCCGGCTTTAGATGTGATTACATTGTTATTCAGCCCGGGACAGAAATCTTCAAAGGGAATGTTCAAAGCTGGGGGGTGTTATCGCAAATAGAGCCTGTAAGACCAGACAGTCATTGGTCAGTGGGAATGTGTCCTTTGGTTCCCCGCTTCATGTTCTCCTTGCTGAGGAACAGTTTCATGCCAGAAAATCAAGTTTACATTTAATTTAATTTGACTTTTTTTAATGCCAATTGAAATCACAATTACATTTTGCAAGGAAATCTATAACAAATCAAATAAAGTTGGTGAAATGCTTTGATACTCTTGAAAGCCAAGTGTTTTAAAACTATACAATCGACATTATTACAATGATCCACAGCATTTAAAGTACTGAAGCTGTAGAAAACTACAGATCTATAGTTATATTGTTAACCAAAAGCTGCTGTGCACTGAAGACAGAGAGAGCACTGCCTAAACTGCACAAATATGTCAGCAATGTTTTAGTAAAGTGTTGCCTACGTAATGCGACATAACAACATTAACGGAAGAATTTGTGACATTTATTGGTTTACATGGACGGGACGGCATTGTGTATCAAAGCTGTTTTAGTCAAGGACTAGAGAAAAGAAGAAGAACATATTCACTGCTTGTCACATTAGTGTTTTTAGATCACTGTCATTCCGTTTCAATTTAAGTGCAATATGAAGCTATGAGTTAACCAAAGTGTGCTAACACAACAATGCAGGCCACAGGTAATTGCAGCTCGAGCAAAGGACTATTTTGTCCGCTGCTTGCGGTTTAAGCTGCTTAATCATGGTGCGTTCTAATTCATAACTCCTTCATGTGAACACCAGTGGAGAGGGGTTGGAGGTTTGACGCTGTAGGAGAGCGGAGGCTTCAGTATGGCATAGTTGTCACCAAACAGCAGTTTGTTTTTGTTTCATGCTGGTGCTCAAGGGTGACATACTGGATCAAGAAGTTACACATTCTTCCTTAAAAACATCCGGTTTATTTTCAGAATAAAACACTCAGTTTAATCTTGTGCTGTCGTGAGTGAATCTGTAATTCCCACAGGAACTCCTTCGTCTCGAGACAGCTGTCTTGCGGTGCTGCTCCGTGCTGCACTCTGCACTCTGAGAAGGCAGCCTGTGGGTGTTGATGGACGAGGGTGCACGGAGCCGTAACAGAGCAGAGCTGACACACAATGCACACATATCTATCTGGATGTTCTGGGTCAGGCTTACAGTGTGAACGCAGCCAAAGATTATGTATTAATGTTCACATACTGAAGTGCTAAATGTGAGCAGCACTCGAGTCCATGACCAATTTCACCAAGGGGACGATGAAGAGCATCATATCAGAGAGTATCGTATTGTTGCAACAATGAGCTCCATAAGGTTGCAATAGGACTTGTGTCTTGTGATATAGGAAATTACTTATTGGATATTTTTACAATCTAAATTAGCATTAAGGTCATTCACAATGTAGTCCATTTTGGCTTTAAAATCAATCCTGGCTCAAAGTTGTTTATTTTAGTAACATATAGGCGCTGAGATAATTCAACTTGAATCAGCTTTTAATAAATAAAACACGTTCTAATTAGAGAAGCCCATTAGGATCAGAAAGCCTGTCCATTAAGAAGTTCCTCTTTAAATACAAAGATGTAAGTGTTGGGTGAATCACTCAGCCGTCAGCGTGGGAGGAAACTGTCGGATCACGACAGAGAAAATACGACTTGTCATTAATCTGAGCAATTAGACACAGTCTGAGAGGGACGCTTCTAAATCTGCAGGTTTCTCAAACATGGAAGTTTAAACTTTTGGAGACGTATTCAAGTCCCACATGGAGGCACTGTAGCACTTTGTTCTAGTGTTTGAGTCAGGACTGTGTTTGAAAAATCTATTTTCATCTGATATCGATTCATCAAATCCAGAGATCAGTCTTTTAATAAGCTATATTCCTTTCCCCCCCTATCCATTCAAATCAGTTTGTCTTTTGTATTTCTGAGCTGAGCAGACTGTCACGTCTGGTTCATATAAGACATTGCAAACATTTGGGTTAAATGACAATCCCCAAACTGTATGCAGAGGTGAAACACAGCACTTCACTTAAGTTTGCAGAGAGAGTCGCCCTGACCTGTGACAGCTGGACATCCAGAGCAACAGATCCATACCCAAATTCAAACTAGCCACAAGGCAATGAATCCAGCTCAACTGTTGACCGAGGTGACTAAATAAAAAGTACTTTTGTGTAACTGCTTTGGGGTAAATTTTTAATTTAAAAATGGATTTTTTAAATATTTCCTTCTCTGATAATTCTAATCATTTTGAAGTAGAGTTGGTAGTGTCACTTCAATTTCCCTAAATTAATAAGTATTGTATGAAATCGGCAAATTGAATCAAATTGGGACCTTGTGAATTGGAATCGAATCGAACAGAGGTGATACCCAGACCTAGTTTCAGCATCTTATATGCTTTTATTTCATAAGAGAAACTGATGATTACAATATGTCTATGAAAGTGAAGCCCACAGGATTTGTACTATTTTTATATTTCAAGCTGTAGAGTCAAATGACTTACATGCATTAACCTACTGACCTACTTTTGAAATGTTTGAACACATCACATTAAATGATGGAAAGAAGGTTCAGTCACGTTTCTTTAATCCTAAACTTATTTAACAATTAAAAAGATAAGGTGATAAGGGTTTTGAAATGAGAAGCTAGACAGACTAAGAGAAGAAGATATCGAAACTCTTGATGAGAACAGCTTTATTGTGGTTAGGACAGGAGCTGTTAAGAGAGTTTAAAGAAGCAAATCAAATGTAATACTGAGAGAAAGCCGCCCTCAGGGCCGCACACGCCCCCTCCTCGACTCTCTTATCAGATATTCTTTTGTCCGGCTGCTGTTTACAAGGTCTGAGCACATGAAACACTAAAGAGTCTCATCATTCCACTTCAGTGAACACCTCTGCTCAAAGCTGAGCTCAATGTCACCGTATTCAGTAAAAACTTCTCTACCAACAATCTCCCTCGTATCTCATGTACACGTCTGCCAAGGTTGTGTTGTGTCTGCTGTGGAATGACAAACAGGTCGGATTCAGCTCCACAGGGGGAAAGCGCAGTTTTCAAAAACCCAGACTTTATTTTAAATTAGGATGATATAGAAGACGGAAAATGGAAAATTCAGCACAGTGCTTGTCTGCGTCCAGAACTGATATACTCCTCTGATTCTGATGAAACAATGAACAACAAAAAAACTTAAAACACTGCAGCAACACGCAGTGCAATCACAGCCACCACATGCTCAGCACCAAACCGTACAGCAGCTGGGTCACTGACTCTAAGCTTCAAATCATGACAATTCAGGGCTCTATAGTAAAACTCTGGTAAACTTATAGGTCATTACTCATGAGGTTAAATTAGTGATAATATGCAAACTGCTGTAAGAGTGTAAGATAAAGCATCTAGCTGCCCTGAAAATGGTCCTCAGGGCACTTATTTAGAGACTTTTTAGTTTTCCAACCCCTCATAGCACTTTTCAGCACTGCCATTTTCATTCAGTCACTGATGTTATAAACATCTGTGCATATTTTAACATATTCTCCAACATAAAGGAAGAGGAACAGCACGCCCAATCTTATGTTTGGCTGAGGACCAGCTCTACCCAGAGCCGTCGCATGGACTGTGCAAACTCTGCAACTGCACAGGGCCTCGCGCCTGCAATCCTGCTGATTTATTGATTTTATTGATTTTTTGATTTTTTTAATAAATACATTAGTTATATATGATTTTGTCTGTCTCTGTCAAGGTCACATAAAAACAAACAAATACATAAAAAAAACAAATCCAACAAATTAAGCGGGTTTTTCATTGTAGCTATGTCATTACATAATGAGTCCTCACTGAAGAAGGAAGAGGGGGAAAGCTAACATGTCGGCTGCAAGAGAACGCGACCGATTTCGCAAGCACGAATCGGGTTCTGAGAAAAGGAAAAAAAATGAAAGAAGGAAGAATTTCATAAGTCACTGCAGGGATCGCTGGATAAATTTATCAGCACTTCCAGAGATGCGGTGCTGAGCAGATGCCCAAAGCTAGCGGGTCTGAATATGCTAATGTGGTGGCAACAACTTGCATCACCCACACCGACATTGTGGCACAAGACTGAGTGATGCTCTGAGCACGTCCGAATCTCAGGTACTGGATCTCTTTGAGGAGTTGAGGATACTTCGAGAGATAATCCCAAAGGGGGGAACCACTACAGCACTAAAACACTTCATTACCTCAACGTGATTGAAGGAACTTTCCCTAACTGTGAGATTGCACTCAGGATCCTATTGACTTTTCCAGTAACCGTGTCATCGGGCGAGCAAAGCTTTTCAAAGTTGAAACTAATAAAAAACTATTTGCGCACCTCCATGTCACAGGACAGACTGTGCAGGTACGCCTTGCTATCAATTGAAAAGGACATTGCATCTAAACTGGATTATAAAGATCTTATTGCTGAGTTTGTGGCTAAGAAGGCAAGGAAAGTGACTCTGACATGATCAGTTTCTGCGCAATTTACGCATGGTGAGTCCATCTCATTTGTAAGTGAGCAGTGCAGTAAATAATGAGTTGTGTATAGTTGTAATGAAAATGAACGTATATAATGAATGAAAAGTGGCCTACCCTACTTGTTAAAAATGTCAAGATGCCAAAAATAAAGTGACTGAGCTGACTTGATGTAAAGCCACTCGTTGCACAGTTGATTTTTTTCCCCTTTGAAATAAATAGCAAAAAGTCATAGCTGAGACTATGTGTATGATTATGCTGTATTATTCTACTTGATTAAAACGTATTGCAGCGGGATTATGCGTGCAGTAGAACTAGAAAAGCTGTGTCCGTGTGACTGTTATTCATGCGCAACTGCGCATCCATGTCAAAGAGCAGGGCCTCGCATTTGAAGTTTGCACAGGGCCTCGTTGATGACTTTTAAATGAGAATATCTGTGGCAGCAGAGTGAGGCAGAAATAAAACATATTATTCCCTCGATCTGGTGAGCTAACAGGCAAAGTTAAAAATATCCGTGGAGAGGAAAGTAAATTATCTAGTTCCACAACGTGATGTCAGGTAATCATTGCTGCTCTGAGGACGAGTTCCTGTGAAGCTCTAATTAGCGATAACTGACAGAACTGTGATGATATAGTTCTGCTGGTCGTCGGGGGGAAATCACTCCGCCTCCTCATTTCTGCAGGTTTCAGCTTTAATGAATTTTAACCAGGCTGTTTTTGTTTTTTAATCATTTAACCACAAATGATTCATGAGCAGCATAATTGAATCGCTCGTACTTTGTCATTATTTTTATTGGTGATGTGTGAGAACAAACCTGCAGCCCCTCAGTGGTTGTTAGTCTGAGGGGAAAATTGGAAAATTGAAGGGCTTATTTTTAGTCATCAGTGTTGGGTTATATTTCAGGCTAAGTATGAATTTTCTCTGCATCACACCGGGGGCTGAGGAGCTAATGTCCCAGAGCCACAACATGAGGAAAGCTCGAAACGAGCAATTTTTGGGTTTAGTCCAGCCCCGCATTAGGCTCTCTGACAAAAATAGTCTGCACGCGGTGATTGTACTGAAGCTTCACTTGAGACTGCTTTAGTTTTATGTGTTATTTATTCAGAGTCATTACCTGCTGAGGTTAACAGAAGAGACGTTTGCCATTTTTTAGTACTGCAGCAGGGTCCCAAATTGTGTTTTTAGACTCGACGGCAAGAAAAAATTCACCAGCCAAGCTTTTATTTTTTTAACCAGCCTATATAATAAATTGTGTTTTCATTTCACATACACATTTGTTACATGATTAACAATATTAAAAAGCTTTAACGTTCAGTTGAATGGAAACACAGATTAATGGCATGGATCAGATAATTTTATAGGTTTATAGATCAGGAAATTGACAAAAATATATATTTGCTTTTTTAAAGGTGTGCCTAGGCCACCCCATACCCTCTGAAACCACTGAGGCTGAGCTCATATTGACATGACACTGTGACGAGACGATTCAATGAGAGCCGACAAGACGGCACAACAGGCCATTCATACACTAACTAATGCAAGAAATAAATAACCCCTCGTTAACTTTGGGAGTCCGTTTGATGCTTACACACAGCACAGCTCTAGATTCAGCACCCCGGACAGCAACAGAGAGACTCAGATCTGAACTAGAAAGCATTGAAATGAATGGAAACTGGAGATATGCTCATCATCAGAAGAATTACAGACATACACACAATGTGTTGTAAACAATTCATTAGTGATACACTAACAACATGATGGGGGTTTATTTCATGATTAAGATTTAAAACAGGACTGGATGTGTTAAAAGGTAAAGAGGCCCAATGAGACAACACACACACACACACACACACACACACACACACACAGGGGGCACAGCATCATTCACACTCCTCCATCACACACTCACATGTTCATACTGAAGTATCAGCTGCAGCACCGCCTCATCTTACATAATGAATCACATTCACACCATGAGAGCGGCGTCAGTTGCAGGACTCGTCTTCATAATCAGCCCTACTCTCTCTCTCTCTCTCTCTCTCTTCTATAAGTTGCCACCAGCGGAGACGCTAATGTTGACTCTCTTCTCTCTGCTCAGTGATCACCATCATCAGTGCACTCATTTAGTCACACGTTTATTTTTTTGTGTAAAGCTCACGCTGACTCTGGCTGAACACAAAGACAACAGAAGCTCCCTTGAAATGGCGAGATTTGGCAGATGTTTGAAGAAAAAGAAAAACATTATAGCTGGAGAGGGATCTGTTTATCCTGAGAGCATGAAACTTTGATGCTGCAGTATTCGGTAGCAGATATTTCTGCTGAACCTTGACTTTTTTTTCCCTGGGAATCTGCAAAGCTGCTTGGCGCATCTTGAAAGTGCATGAATAGATGCTAGAGCAATTAAAAACTGCGAGATGAAATCATCCCCGCTCCAATGTTGGGCTCTATTCCCCTGTCAAGGAAACACGGCCTCTCCACAGTAATCCAGCGTTAATAGGAAGGGTTCAACCGGAGTGTCAAGAGCAGCCAAAAGCTGCGGATTTCAGAGCTGTCTGACAACTAACCCACTTCCAAAAAGCACTCCATAAGCAGAGGGATAATGAAGCTTATACTCCAGCCAGAGAGTGTGTTACTGTAGCACTGTGAGCTAAACAAATAAACACACACACACACACACACACACACACACACACACACACACACACACACACTGCTACGTTATAATTAGTGCTCGGGGTTCATGGAAATGTTGTTTTTCATGTACACAAGTGTTGGATGAGGAAAAACATTGAAACGCTCAGTTTATGACAAGTTGTTTTTGCCTTGGCCTCGGAGTCAGACTTCTTGTTTGTGTGTTTGTGTTTGTATGTGTGTGTCTGTGTGTGTGTGTGTGCGTGTGTGGGGGAGAATCTGATTTTCTCCTTCATGGGAACATAAACACAGTTCCAGCTACTTACAGACTAAAAGTAGAAATAGCTGCAACACAGTTAAGACATGTTAATTCATGCTCAAAGCGGCACAGCGAGACATCTTACAGGAAATGTTTCTGTGTGTTACAAAAGCAAGAAAACATTCTAACCCTCTGAAAAGGCACTTCAAGTGAGCAGGTAAAAGAGAAAAGTTGTTTGCATGATAATGAAAATATGAAGGCAAGCTTCTGTCTTTGTTATCATCATGTTTTGTGTTTGTAGATGAGGTCATTATGTTACCTCACTGCCAATTTTGCCGTGCTCCGTCAGCACCGGGCACTACGCTGCCGTCAGCTGCAAGTCTACTCAATGCTACTGCTTCTGTCTATCAGCAGCGTCACTATACAGACAGCTCCTCTGCAAGCTTGACAGAATTGAACAACCCGGACAGGAAGCCAGACAAGAAAACGCACAGAGCGTCCAGTATTTTTCTAAATAAAACACAACATACGGACCCCCGATCGTATATTTCATCACTTTATCATCCTAAGGTCAAAACAGGCACCAAAAGAACACCACATCATCCTCAGATAGACAAAGCAACATGTTGTCGTTCTCTTTATTCCTGTGTGATCTTGTAGTTATGATGTGTGCACAGCTGCTCATATCTGCGCTCACGCTCTATAGACGGAACCAGTGGCTGGCACTGATGTATCATCTCTCTGTCAGCATATATGAGATTATTACATCATACCATTAAAACATTAAATGCCATTACTCTAATGTAAGAATGAAAACTAAAGTTAAGAATTGATTTCAAATGTATTTATTAACAAGAAACATGCATGTACATTCTATAAAGTCCAGTTATTACAACTGAAGAACTAAAAGAGCCATCTTTGACTGTCTTAATTTAAAGTAGTGCAAAAAATCCTTAATTGTTTTAATTTAAAAAAGTTAAATAAAATACAAAACAATTCCAAAATAAAAAAGCAATGTTAAATAAGTAATGATAAGAAAAACAAAATTCAACAATTACCAAATGATCTTGCCCAACAGCCTTACACTCAAGTAGGTATAGGTCAAGGTCAGTCTTTTATGGCTCAAGGGAGCTAGCTTATCAACATCTATATCAGCAGTACTTTATTCAACCCTATATTAAGAAACTTGGACTTGGACTATCTTTTTACAGTAAGTGAAACTGAAAAGTAATGGTAATAAAATAAAACTCTTACTAAAATAAAATGACCTCTTACCTTCTGAAAAATATGTCAGATATTAAAATAGGTTGGTCATTCATTTATGGCTCAGCTCAGCAGCACCCAAATATTGCACATCTATTCTGTAAACAATATAGCATTAAACATTATAGCAAAAATGGCGAATATCTTTTTTTTTTTTAAAAGGCTGACACAACAAGTCAGGGTGATGTGCAGAACAAACAAATACAATCTCAAAAGTACTAAATCAACAATAATACTTGCTTCCCTGACATCTCTACATCACTCTTTATAGATTTTTTTGTCAAAAAAACTAGCATGACAACCTTTAATGGTTTTAGACATGAGCGCTGACAGGTGACAACATTGCCACTAGCACTAAACAATCTCTCTGATGGTGAACTGGTAGCTGGTATGTATAGGAATTTACGAGCTAGTTTTCTCAGTCATGGAAAGTTAACATTGTGCACTCTCCACCAGGCCAGTGGATCTTCCTCTCCATCAATAGTAAGAGTCATCAGGTAGTTGCCCAGTTCAGCTTTAATAGCATCATCAGCGGCAGTAGCTCAGTCTGTAGGGACTTGGGTTGGGAATCGGAGGGTCGCCGATTGAAGTCCCGGCACGGACCAAGTCCAGAAATTGGTCTGGTAGCTGCCGAGGTGCCCTTGAGCAAGGCACCTAACGCCCCCCACTAGCTCAGGAGCGCCCACTGTGGGCAGCCCCCTCACTCTGAGACCTCTCCATTAGTACATGTCCATAGGATCCTGTTTGTGCATGTGTGTGTATTTCGGCCTATGTTTGTGTAGGATGTTAACTAGACAGAGTGTAAAAATGAATTTCCCCTCGCGGGATCAATAAAGTATAAATTATTATTATTATCCTCCAACTGCGTAGTGGAAGGAGGAGGAGGGACAGCCTTGCTCATGAAGAAGCTGTCCAATGACCGCTTTCCCTTCCCTGTGGTGGATGGCTCTGCCTCTGCTGCACCCTGGGGCACGGGATCTGTGGTGCTGACACGAGCCCTCTTTTCCTGCAAAACACAGAGATAAGAGCTTGAAGTTTTGCAGTCTGATGTGATTTAGAGCAATTGTGCATTCTATGTAAACATTAAAAAATGCCAATCAGTGTAATAAAAATATCACTTGTATTGATGTGGCATTTTGTATTACTAAACTACACAAAGAAACAGGACAAGTTACCTTTTGTAGTAAGTAATGTCCAGTAGCTCCTGTGTGGCTGGGTCGCTGTATTTATCTTCAATGTAGCCAAGAGCTCTTGATTTGATTTCCTTGGTAAGATCTGTGTCCTCATCACTTTCAGTCAGGGTTGATGTTCTCAGGAGATGGAGAACTGGCTTCAGGTATGACACGCTTACATAGGCTTCACCGGACATGGCATCTGTAAACTCCTGAAGAGGACCAAGGGCATTGTTTATCGATTCAAGGACATCTGTGTCCTGCCAAGTGGGGACCAGGTGATGTGTCTTCTTGTCTTCAGACAGAACCTGAGACAACGCCTTGCTCTGCCCCAACACCCTCCCAATCATTTTTTGCCTTGAGCCCCATCTTGTCGGACACTCTGTTATCAGTGAGTGCTCTGGTAAATTGAATTCTTGCTGTGCCTTTTTCAGTGCTGTCTTCTTTTTCCAGCTATGAGAGAAGACACCAACCATCTGTTTGCAAAGTCCTGTTGCCCGTTTAACTCTTGCATCATCTTTAACAGCATTTTCTGGACAAAAAAATAAACATTAAATGAGAATTACAGGCTGAAAATGTAAGGATAATAATGGTAAACTTTGCAAGGCAGATTTTCTAGCAAAAGAACAAAGTAAATCCAAGAAAGCCATATTACAGACAACAGTAAGGAAATCAATGATCAAAAGCACATAACACAGTATTCATCATGTTTGATGATAAATAATCTGTTATCATTATAATATTAATTATTCAAACAAGGTATTTGTAAGGGCTTCAAAGAAAAACAACATTATGCGAAAAACTATACTGACTATACTGAAGACAATACGCACACATCATCATATTAAATCTGTATGAATGAATAAATTAATAAACAAACACACACTCACACAAACACACACTCTTACACTTGCAAGATGCAGCCTGTGTCCAAAACATTGAAGTCTGGTCCATTGATTAAGTTCCATAGCTTTGATGACGTTTGCTGCATTGTCGGTTGTGATGCACGTCTGGTCCTCTTCTTTCAGACCCCAGCTTGACAGACTCTCTCTCAATCCCAGGGCAATATTCTCTCCGGTGTGGTCAGTGGGAAAGTATTTTTCAACTCAAAGTTGTCATTTACGAAATGCACAGTCAAACTAAGATACGGCTCGGTCCTCCTGCTTGACCACATATCAGTAGTTGTGGCATAATACTCCACATCTTTCAGCTCTGTTACCACTTTTTCTTTACACTCCGCGTACCGCTGTGGGATGGCAACCTGGTTGAAGTAGGTGCGGGAGGGAATCACATATCTTCTGTCCAGCGTGCGGAGGAGGTTTTTAAATCCGTCTTTGGTGACCGTGTTAACAGACACCGTGTCTTCGGCTGCTCTTATCACACTGAGTTACACTGGCAAAAGACGCTGTAATTGTAGTCTGTTTGCTACTATGGGCCTGAGTATCATTTTGGGCAAAGTACCCAGATGGGTTGCTCTCATGAATGCAGAGGAAGCTGCATTAACAAAAACTTTATTCAGAATTTCAGTCTGTGGCAAAAAAATATTGAGCTATTAGACTGATACTTGTTTGGAGCATCATACCTTCGTTTTATTGGGCCTGTTGGGCTCAAACATATTTTGGATCATTGCTTGGATTTCCTGGCCTGAGTTGACTTAACTTTGTCCGCAGCACTTGTTTGTTTTACTTTTGATATTCCATTGTTGGTGGTGACATTGAAACAGATTGAAAACCTATAACGTTCTCAAGCTGTGTCAGCACTACGGAGCTGTTATAGCAAGTTTTTGTAAACAAAAGACAAATATTCTTTATAAAGCGGGGTACGCACTACAAGATAATCGGGCGGATTTTGAGCTCGATTCCCCACTTCTGACCAAAGTCAGCAAAGGCCCGACTATCTGCTGTTCCAAAGATGATCTTGCCAGAAGTTACTGTGGTGTGTGTTCAGAGTGATTTTAATCCCAGATCTGCTCTGAAAGACTAACAGGGCCACCCCGATTTGAAATGATAAATATTAAACATGTTCAATATTTACGATCACAAATCCTGTTGTGTGGGACGGCCGAGCACGGACTCTGTGAATTGTCAAGTGGAATGGAACAATAGCCAATTGGGAAGCACCTGACCAGTCATGTGTATGTGACTTCCAGTGTTTCTGCAGCCAGCCGAAAACTCTGTTTAATGGACATGCTACACACACATATGGACAAACAGGATCCTATGCACTCCGCTGGAGAGATTTCAGAGTGAGGAAGCTGCCCACTAAGCACTCCTAAGCTGGTGGGAGGTTCGTTGGCTTGCTCAAGGGCACCTCTTCAGTGCTCAGGAAGTGGACTGGCACCTCTCCAGCTACAAGGCCAATTTCTGGTCCGGCACTTGAACCGGCGACCCTCCGGTTCCCAACACAAGTCCCTACAGACTGAGCTACTGCTGCCCCATGATGAGGGTATAATTCAGACATTTTTGGTCCCTTCATAATGAAACAGTGCTGTTTCCTTCTCTTTAGGTTACTAACTTGTAATCTATGAACACAAACATTCAATAATATGGCATGATGAACTGGAACAAGAATGGAACTAAAATTCTGCCTCCAGTTTATTCTAGGCCATAAACATGGTTCACCACAGCCTATAAGACATTGCCCTTTCTTAAACAGGTGAAAAGACCTCGCTGTGATTGAACGCAGCTCTCTCTGTTCTACCCACTCTGCTCTTTTGTTGTTAAATGTTACATCTGATCAGCTCGGAGGGATCCCTGCTTCTTGTTTGTTTCCCTGCATGTTACGTCACATTAACACACAGCAGTGAAGAGGAGGACGGCCCCCGTTCACACAACCCGAGCTGTTCCAGACACAACAATTAAAGTCCTGAATTAATCAGCATACAGGCGGCGGGGCTGCTCCTGATAATGTGTGAGTGTGGGGGCAGCAGCGGAATATTCACTCAAATAAATTAACACTATTTGACCTCAATCTCCTTAACTTCTCTTGAGTTGGGAAACACTTTAATCACTTCAATTAATTGGTTTCTAACTATGCTCATAATGAGGAGAATGTAGAGGCTTAACAGAGTGATGGGCCTGAATGAGGCCGGGTCCAACAGGGTCTGAGGTTCACACAGCTCACAGAAAGGAGGGCAGACTGTCCTGACCGGAGAGCGGATCTCCACACAAACTCTTTGATTTACAGAAATACTTCATGCAATCATCTTTGACATGTGTTTCCTTGGGAAATTATTTTGAACTTCAATTCTCATGTGACATTGAAAACCTGTTTTAAATTGATTGCTTCACATGTTCTGCTTGTTTATTACAGTTAATTGAAGACTTAAACATTAGGCCCTCATCCTGAACCTTTGCCACATTTTTACATAATTTAGGGTTTAATTAAATAAAAAGTACAAGACGTTTGTTAATTGCTTCAGTAGAGTGTTTCAGCATGCAGCTGTGAAACATGCATGTAATGTCATCCTTGCAGGCAAATGCTGCTAATCATGACGTACACCAACAGTTCTTGTTTTTATGACTGACGGGCTCAGATTGTTATTGTTAAGACCTCACTCACACTACGGCTGTGCTCAAAAAATGGATATGGCAATCTTTCATCATGTGCTCCATACAGCATGTATGGATGCAGATGTTACAAAATCAATGTGGCTGTAAAGCTGTGATGACAGTTTTCAAGAACAACTGATGGTGCAGCTCACAATAACACCATAGCCACAGCTCTGGGATTAAAATATTTGAATGTATTTCTAGGATCTCTGAGGACCTGAATTGAAGTGTTTTAAATTGTAGGATCCTTAAAATGCCTCTGCTGTTATTCTCAAAGAACAGCTGTTGTAGTGAATTCTGTGTAGGACATCGTATTGTGGCCTCTGTATCGTGATATGTATCGTATCGTGGGGTTGTGGGAAATATCCATCCCTAACTCACACTGGGCCTAGTGGTCCCGTACTGTGCCGAAGCACAAATAAGTGAGGGTGCCCTAATTGTCTGAACAAATGACAGAGATAGACATTTTTTAAGTAGTGTTGTTGATCAATTCAGGTCCAAATCTCAACATTTTAGTACAAAGTATTCAAATACTACATATTATGTTTAGATATAAGCATAGTGACTGCCCTCTATAGGTTGCAACCCTGCTACTGCCACTGAATTTTTCTATTGGCCGATCTGGAGGCAGGTGATGTCTGTGGAGCCAGCTCTTGTCCCCAAACCCCAAAAAAGTGGATTAAGAGTATTGTGCAGATTGATTTGAACTGAAGTCTAAGTGGCTTACTGCAAATATGGCGATTGTAGCCATACATTTAAAACTGCAACCTTTAAGTCCTCCAGGGGGCATAGACTGTTTGTTACCTTTAAAAGAGGAACAACAACCACAACAATTAGTTTTCTCTGGTCATTTCATATAGATAACATATAGAACTGAACTTTAAGTTCTTTAACAACACTTTATACAGCCACATCTTGTGAAAAAATAACAACTTCCTAGCAGGGAAATATCTCTGATACACTGTTTGAAGGCACCAACAGCCTACCTAGTGGTTGGTAGCACCCCATGTGCGGAGGCTTTACCTGTCCAAGCGGCAGCCCAGCTTCGAGTCCGAACCGTGTCTCCTTTCCCCCCCCCATGTCATTCCCCACTATCGCTTCATGATTTTCCTGCTCTATCCATTGTCCTATCAAAATGGATGGCAGTAACACTGTTGGTTGGGAACCAGAGGGTCGCCAGTTCAAGTCCTCGTGCAGACCAAGTCTGAAACATGGTGTCAATTACCTTTCTGAGCACTGCTGAGGTGCCCTGGTGGATACATTATGACAGGAAACACCAAGAACACAGCGAGGGCAGGAAGAAGAACACTGTGACTCCTGTCCTATACCCTTAAAAAGGACCACAGGAAGGTTTCCATGCCCTTCGCTCAGTGGGCACTTGACAGCTCTTCCAATCACTCGATTCACACAAATAGACCCTCAAACCTCTTACTCCTCTTTGCAGAGAACTTAGAAACTGAACTGATTTTTTTTTATGGAAGTACAAAATGCATTACAAACTCCACACAGTTTAAAATCCAATATTCATTTCCACGTGGACTACAAACTAATGTAAGAACTAATGTGTGCCGCAGTGCAGACATGTGACTTGTTGAAATTATTTTCATGAGAACCAATCCTCTGTTGTATCCGCAGCCTGTATTAACACTGGTGGAGATGAAATGTGGTGAGTGGTCCCATTTCATTAAGTATTTCTGCTTTCCTGATTACTGCTGTGCTCCCCAGAAGACATGGAGGCATCCTGGGTGTGTGCAGAGCTCCACAGGCAATGTTGGCACTCCAGTGTGGTTGGCAGTAGTTTAGCCTCAGACCATCGACCGCTCTACTCCTTTATTGATGAGAGGAGGATCCGACGGAGGGGGTCTGCGCTATCTGTAGCCATACCTGGCTGATTGATTTACTCGGATTCCTTCCAAGACAGAGATCAATGTCTGTCTTTGATGATTCGGAGATTACTCAGGTGCAGTAGAGACACTCATTTCAACTTTCCTGCAGACTTGGAAATGATGTGGATGTTAAATTCAGAGTGCTGTGAGGGGGGGGGGGGGGGGGGGGGGGTGGGGGGGTGGACACAGGGTCAGGCTTTAAAATGGTTGGAGTGAGGATTTAGTGTAGTTCTGCTCCAGGAAATTATGATGTAGTAAGGTTCATGAGCTTGTAAAAAATATGCAGCTCGTTGCAGCGTTCTACAAGGCACTCATTTTCTCTGCTTAAAGGGGAATACTGGTATTTTTACTAATGGCTACATGGTATATAACTAAGATTATCATTGGGGTCGGCCAGAATGACACCTTGGGGGTTTTTGGAGGGGGGTACTAAAAGTTTTTAAATTGCTCCAGTATATTGCAACAGCTAGCAGGAGGCTGTAAAGGCCACAATAATGGAGGATATGTGGCTGGTCCACTTAAAGGTCTGGTTTGTAGAAGTATTAAAAAGTTCCTTTTGATAATCAGTTTAAAACTTCTTTTAAGAGTCGGCTGGGACGATGTCTTTCATATAACCGGGGGACCTCTGATCATTTGGGAACTAACCCCCGACATGAGTGTATTGTGCGGTGCCTGTAAATGATTCCAATCTATACAAATTTCTGACTGACACATCAAGGTGCTTCATGATGACTTAAAGACATAATTCATATGGTATTGAGCCCACACTTTGTCTTTCAATTACTCGAGAAATGGATTGTAAAGTGACTCCGGAGAGGATTTAAATGGTTCCATCGCACACACAAAATGCACTGTGCTCTTTTTAAAAGATTCTATGCTAACAGTCAACATAAGTTCTTGTTTTTGTCACTGACAGGCTCACATTGTAATTTTAAATGACTTATACAGTGATAGAACATTTAAATAAAGAAAACATAAGCTGTTGTTGGATTTCTCTCTTGACAGCAGCTGATTCCACAGACAAAACTTTTATCAAAACCTTGCATTTCTGGTTAGTATTTGTACTTCTGTGTGACTTTAGTAAAGGTTCAATTTCATCAAACAAAATGTAATAATTTATTCAAGGCAGTGACAGACATCTCCCGTTCTCAGTGCAGTAAAATTACTGTTTTTGTCAGTGAAGTCTGGTCGCTTTAAAGCGAGCAATGCAACACTATTTCGGGATATGAATAAAGCATCTTCGTCTTTTACAAAAAAGGGCACCTGAAGGGATTCTCTGTACTCGTATAATATAGAAAACACAATCTGCGGAACTTTTAGTGGAAGTACTTACCTCAAAGTTTATGTTGCAGCCAATAAAACCAGTTTCATGACTACAGAATGACTCCTAAAATGTTTGTACATTTAATTTACATACAGAATAGGGCCATGTATTAAAAATACCAACAAAGTGGCTGAGATTCATCCACGAGATACTGGAAAGTGAGGCACACAGTTTTAGCCCAAATATAAATAATTGCATAGCATCTTTAAAGAACTCCGACTGAGCGAGCCGTGCATTCTTGATGACGACACATTTGTACCCTGGATGACTCGTGGAGGCCCACTAATCTGTACAACCTTTGATACCGTTTGAAAGCTATAAGCCTCTTTTGCAACATCTTCATGAAAACGTGCCATTGTGAGGATCAGTTTCCAATTAGGAGGGTAAAAATAGGAGCAGACATCTATTTTACTGGGAGCACATTAGTCATTAATCCTCTCCCACTGTCAGATTCTTTCACTGAGCGCCGCGTTGGCAGAGAAACGACATCTCAAATCAAGAAAAACGCGTTTGGATTAACAGAGAAAAAGGGATGCAGGTAAGGCCGCTTGTGTTTGACATCCAGAAAGAAAAACTGTTCAACAGTTTTTTTTTCAGTGAACAGTTTTCAGACATTGCTCATAATTCCATTTCTTGCTCCTGCACGGCCCCGGCCTTGTTTAAACACAGTTCAGAGCGCCCTGACGGCAGGGATACCCAGAAGAGATGGCATGTCAGGGTGAGGAATAGGCTAACTAATGAGGACTCTCATAATCCTTTAGCTGGAGCCTAATGGGGCATTTAAAGGAAGACAATGCATCTTGTGGCACATAACCCCACTCCTCTTACTCTCATTTGTAGGAAATCATGTTACAAGAGGAGCACAATTAGCTAAAGCAGTGATAGAGAGCCGCAGAGCTTCTTTTCACTAAAATAATATTGCACTTCAGAGCATGCATTAATCAGTAATGCTGCGACATTATAATACTCGAAGGAGTAATTCACTCATTGGAAATAATTAGTACCATTCTGCATGATGATGCAATGTGGGTCTTTTCAGGTGCAGTCCCTTCACTTCATCTTCACTTTAAGTCAACAGGAGTTGGAGTCAATTGGTTGTTGGAATCTTGAACCATAAATCAAAGAATCATTTGAACTGAGTAATTTGATAGCTAGCAGAGCTTTAAGCTAGCAGCATGACTAAATGATTGAGATTGCAAATTGTCGTCTAACAACGTGCCTTATTTTGTGTCTTGATTCTTTTTTTTTCATGTATTATGAAATTGTTGCAGTTTTACACAATATTGTATGAATTCTCACAAAAATGTCAAGAATGTTCACACCTTGTACTTCTTGGGAGGACTCACACTTGTTAGCTAGCTGTCATGGCTTTGAATATCAGGAACTCATTTAAAGGACGGTATGAGAAGACATCCTCGTTAAATGCCCTCACCACCTTCCATGTGAAGGAGTTGATGATCCACTCCGAGCTCCCTTCATATTGTCAAATGTGATGAGCCATCCTTGCTAACTTGATTGCTCCTTCTTCTTCTTCATTTAAAAGATGACAAGTGAAAGATAACTACCTATCCTCTTTTTAAATGCATAAGACCACTGATCCAGCTGCTGAATTTGATGATTTTTGAGAGAGAACGTGTTTACTTCTCGGCCTCCGGCACTTCAGAGAACACCCCGAGGACACGTTCCAGTCACGAGTCTGGGATCTTCCAACGTTCAGGCTAACACCCCCTCCTGCTCTCCTTTGTCTTTCTGTTATAATAATATGACCTCATCCCTGGTAGATCCATGTGCCTGCCCCCTGTGTGTTCAGCCAATGAATATGTATGCCAGTGAATAATAACAGGAAAATCTTTGTCAAAGCGCTGCTGGCTGTCTCAGCTGTGGTGCCAGTATTAAAACCCCAGCTTCAGCCTGCCTTTTCTCTGTCCTGCATATTATTATTCTTGTTAAGAGCTTATCCTTCTCGCGGTGAAGTCATGAGAAATCCCATGGATCACATATTTAAACACCAAGGTGACCAGACGTGTCCTGCTGCCTTAGCATGGGAAAAAGTCATTTGTAATATTTGTTCAAGTCCTTAAAATACAACTTGTAAAACAGCACCTGGGTTTTTAGAGGTTGCATTGTTTTATATCTGTCTCGTAACAAGCTGTTAATACCAGGAATACATTTGCAAATCTCCCTGTATTTAAGCTTTATAGAAGTCAGATGGAGTGTGTCATGACAAAGGCATGTCATATAAGCCTAACAGGCCTCTGCACCCTCCATAAAGTGTGACCAACTAAACAGGTTATATATATTCCTCCTGCCTCCAGCTATCTTTCAGAATAATGAGAGCAGTGGTATTTCACTTTACCTAAAGGTCAGAGTAGTTTAATTCAGACGTTTCTCTCTTAACGTGCAGCTAGTTGGAGAAAATGAGTCCAACAGATACTGGATGTGTTTCCACCCACGTGAATCCCAGATGCATTATTGCAGCCGGATGTTCACCTGAGTGGGCAGTTGAGCAACATTTTGGCAACTTTTTGCTCTACATGACTGCTTGTTAACACAGTGAGAGCAACAGAGGGAGTCAGGAGTTCGGCACAAACTTGACGCAGACGGTTGAACCCGACCGGCTTTCGCTTGTATGTTGCTCTAACAGAAATCAACATGACCTTCATTTAAAACACATTTCCAGTACGTCGCAACTCCGTTCTGTTGTCCCAGCCATCGTCTTCATTTACAATCAAGTGAACTGCTGATATTTGGAAACATAGGGACACGGTCTGTTGAGGAGAGACTTCAGGCAGTCTGATTTATCCAGATTATAAAAAGCAGTTCATCTGGAGGGCAAATAAAAAGTGAGTCATCACGGCTCTATAAGCTTCACCACAGCAATAAAAACACATTAACCTGCTTCTCCGAGGACGGCGCTCATTACCCTGCTGGGACTCTGAGTCGTTCTTAAGACTGCGACGAGACGTCTGCTAATGGATTCCGGCGGATACTTTTGTGTACATACAGGATATATTAAAGCCTTTGAAAACCTGAGCAGCACATCATATTAGGAAGCAGGTTCATATGAGGACGGCAAGTAAGGAAGTAAACTATTTATTTAAACGCCCTTCAAACCACGTTTTCAAGGTTTTTCAAGGTGCCAACTGCAAGAAACAGGGAATCACTATATAAACACGACATTAAAGGCTAAGTAAGCCATAATTTAGCAAAAAACCACATGTCCTTCTCAAAAGAGAGAGAAGTCAAACTCCCTCTGGCTTTGTTGTTCTCAGCTTTGCTTTCACACTGATGGGACTCTGAACTCTGTTGACACTTTTAAAGAGCAGCTAAAGACTCATCTGTTCAGACTTGCCTTTGTTTGATTTTGTGTAACTGTCTGTCTGTAATATCTCTGTTCAATTCTTTACTGTGAAGCACTTCGTGTTGCTGTTCTTGAAAGGTGCTATTTAAATGAACTTCACTTACTTACAGCGCTTCTTTTAGCTTGTGTTCATGTTTAGTTTGATGAACCCCTCCATCATTTTTGCCATGTTTCAATGTAGCCTATTTGATTGTCAGACCACTGTTGCTTGTTGTTGCATGGGACCCATTCAGATCTCAGCAGATATAGTGGGAAGAACAATAACCCCCGACAAACTGTGGCAAAGGTAGAAACTAAATCGTGTTACAATGCTTAGTTAGTAAGTGAGAAGAATTATGGTCAAAACTAAGCTTTAGAAAAATGGACTCATCCATTGACCTCCTCCTCATCTGTCTATGCTCGGCCTCTCTTTTCAAAGATCCATCACAGTGGATGGAGCCATCTCAAAATTAGATGATTTTGTTCTTGTGATAGGATCCAGCTGAGAGACATTGGGGATAAAGACTGTTGTTTTCTGTGTCAGAGCACCGTGGTGATAAAAAAACAACAACAACAACACAACTCTTGGTACTCGCTCTCACCTTCATGTGAGGTCTCTGGAGGGGGTGATTAAGGCCGACTCCAAACTGGTTGTGTTTTGTGCGACTGGAACATCAGCCAACAGGCCTGATGAGAGAAGGGGCCAGCAGGTCCAGGGCAGCGAGGATATTGTGTCTTCATTATAATCCACACAGGGCTCGAGGGGCAGCATTGTTTAGGGAGGCAGCCAGCATCTCTTAAGGCTAATCCACACAAGCACCAGCAGGAGCCGAGCGTCTGAGCAGCACATCCATGCTTTCTCCTGCGAAAGTCCAGTGAAGTGAAGATGAGCAGACGGTGATAATAAAACTAAAAAGAAAAACAAAATCCACCTCTTGGGATTGCAAATGTTCTTTGAAACACACGGTTAGTGACCTGCAGGATGGAAGTTCTGCTTAACACAACACAACACAGCGTTTCTAAGCTCTCAGCAAGCCGTCACTAATTAAAGTCTTAATATCAGGAGTCGCTCAACACCTCGCTGAAAGGTGTATTTGTTTGTATTTGCAAGAGTACACTGTTTGGGAACAGAGCTTGTTAAAAAATGTATGAGGATCTAATGGATGCAGTATGCCCATGCAGTGATGACAGTGCACATTTCCTCTAAAATAAACTTTCAGAGTTGATTAGTGCGTGAGAAGAAGCTGTAACTTTGCAGGAGTTTGCAGCAGAGCTACAGAGGAGACTTGATAGCGCTGGAACAGAGAACAAAAGGCCCCGGGGCCGCAGTGGATTCCAATGATGCAATTAACTATCTCTTAATTCATGTATATCTCATGACTGGAGAAGCCATTCAGGTCGATTATAGCCACTGGCCAGTAAAAAAAAGGATGAGAGGGAGGTTGTGCATTTCTGTCCCTGAGTTGATCTGCGGCAGTGTAATTATGATGAATCAAATGGAAAACTGAAAATCCTCTTAATTGCAGTGTCATGTTGGAACAGGAAAGGGACCTGACCCAAAATGAAAAGAGCAGACTTTGAATCCATTCTGCTGCTCTATACATTTCTTTAACACGAGTACAGCCCCAAAGAGCTGGAACAACACAAGACAGGATGTGAAACCAACTTTGGATAAACAGTTTAAAACAAAGAACGTCCAAACAGTTGGCTGGACCAAAAAGTGGAATTCAAATAATTTCAAATATCTGGGCACTGATTTTATACATTTTATGCTACGTTCTCGCCATGGTCCAACAGCGCCACGGTTTGCTCCGTCTGCCATGCCCCACTGGATCTGTTTCTGCACGAGAGGAAACATGCAGACAACATGATACTTTGTCTGTCTGAGGATGATTTGTTGTTCATTCTGTGTTTTGACGTTATATTGATAAAGTGATGAAAAATACAGTTGTGAGTCTTTATATTGTGTTTTATTTTGAAATTGATCGGATGCTCTGTGCGTGTCCTTGTCTGACTTCTTGTCCGAGTTGTCATATTCTGTCCAGCTTGACGCAGACCTGAAGCGTCAAAAATAGCCTCAAAGCGTATTTGAAATGGAGTAGAGTGTAGAGGCGCTGGTGTCACGCTCCGGAGACAGACCGCGGCGCTCGCTGTGGAAACACAACGATTGACTAGAGTGGCAGGGAACTACGGCGTAGTGCGGGGTACTGAGTATGTGGGGATTGTGGGTCAGAGTTGGTTCCTTCAGCTTGCAGCAGTGAAAGAGGAAATATATTCTCTGTTGTCAAATGCTACTAAAAGGTTCAGACAGTTATTCAAAGGCCATGTTCAACCGAAAATGATCCACTGAAAACAGAAACGTTTTCGTTTTCAAAAAAGTTCCATTTTCAAACAACAATAGTAGTGCAACAAGAACATGCCACGGCAGTGTGACTTAGTAATGAAATGGCGCACTTATGTGAGTGGTTTGATGCCCATTTTAAAACTCATATATTGTGTTACAATGCTGAATGTTCATATTTAACGTGGGCAAAGTTTCAGATCATGAGATCATTGGAGTATGATTGGAGTAATCCCAGGATGAGCCTGCAGAGGGCGCTAAACGGCTTGTACTGCAAATCACACAATAGTTCCCCGATATGAAACCCAGAATTTAACGAGACGTCTTCAAGCCTCTATACGTATGCCTCTCTCTTCTCCCAGCAGGATGGGAGGATGTTATTTGAGTTTTTGAATTTATTTCACAGTCCAGGTGGAAAGATCACGTCTGTATCATTACATTTATTTTTTACAGTGGGGGTCTACCTGAATCTTATAAATGTGTGTGGGTTTTTTCCACATGGAGAAGGCTGTTTTGAATGAGAATAAATAATAACTGTATTGGAGCTGCTCACAGTCAGAGCTGCAGTTCACCAGGT
Organism: Labrus mixtus; assembly: GCF_963584025.1. Taxonomy (NCBI): domain Eukaryota; kingdom Metazoa; phylum Chordata; class Actinopteri; order Labriformes; family Labridae; genus Labrus; species Labrus mixtus. The sequence continues at coordinate 24,207,104 of NC_083623.1, forward strand.
TTCATGAGATCACACAGCGGGGTTAAAGCTGTGCTTGATGAGAGAGAAGTAATATGCGAATCTAATATTTCTCTCCCTCAACAATTTACACTGACTTTCCCTCTCAGTCACAGGAATACATCAGCAGTAATAACCTTGAACATACTTTCTGCTTTATTAATACGCCTCAGTGAGGACACGGCGTATTTGAGGCCGAGCCAGCGTCTGATTAGCTGGTGAGGGAAGCTGGACTCTGCAGCCGTTGCTGGAACTTTAAAAAGCACACAGTAGGTACGCTCTGATTGAACACAACGTATCGCCTTTATATTTAATAAAATGTCAATAAAGGCCAGGACCTACAGTCTCTCAGTCATTTTAATAAAACACGTTTGTCTGTGTTGTGGCTCAGGAAAATGCTCCAGTGCAGTACTGTGTATGTTCCAGGAGTCCTCATTTCAAAAATTGCTCAAGAAGTAGCAGGTATCAGCAGATTATTGTGTTTAAAGCCTGCATTGGAGTTCCTTCAGTGAATTAAAGATATGGTGTGCTGGTGGCCTAGTGGTTAGTTCAGAGGCTATACAGTCATTCAAGAAGGCTAAAAGTCCATATTGAAAATGTATCTTGTATTGGTTTTAAGCCGACAGTAAAATGGGACTTGATTGGGTAGAATGGGCAACAGCATGAGTAGAGAAACACCCTACGACTGATGTACAGGAATAGTAGGCTCAAACTGTTTAAGTACAGTAAAGTATTATGAAGAACCGCAAAAGTCGCACCTGTTTTGGGGTCTCGAGAGAAAGGTTTAAAGAGTCCGTGTGAGGATTTCTATTGTGCTCAGCAAAGTCCAAAAAGTGCAGTTTCTATGTAGCTGTGTAGCTCTTGTGGAGGTTGGACTCCTGCTAGCTACCAGGTGCTATAGTTGAGCGCTCAATAGACAGTAATGTTGATAGTGATGATAGGGATGTTAATGATGAATGATAAATCGATTAATCACCGTTAAGAATTAAACTGATTCAAAATGGTTTAACTGACAATCTGTTTTCTTAATAATTTTACTTGCGGTCACATGTAATACCATTTAATACCAAAAGAAGGCGTCCTTCACCTTTGCGACTCAGAAAAACTACTGTTATTACTCCTAAAGGAAGAAGCAGTGCTGAGAAAAGTGAGGCAAAAACGAAGCGGTCAAAACGAAGTCCAAATGTAAATATTGCAACACTTTCTTAAAGTACAACTCCAGTACATCGTCAATGTTGTAGCACCTGAAAAGCCAGCACCCGACGATTGCAGTGCAGGTCGAAAGTGAAACACTGTCCTCTCAACAAACTATCAAATTGGTGTTTGCTAAAAGATGCTGTAGTAGTGTGAGCGTGCAGAGGCAATAACTCAAAGGCTTTGCTTTATGGAGGAAAGGGACATGATGCCTATAACGGGGGGGACAGTGAAGGACTTCTTGAGCTACTGAACTACATTGAACCAGGCTATCGCATGAGCTCAAGGAGACCAATCACTAACCACGTTGAGAAGCGGTACAAGACAAAAACAAAAAGAGGAGCAAAAGGCACACTTACTTTTAGCAATAACAACAGACTGTTGGACAGCTCTAAGAGAGTTACATTACCATTACATGACACTACATAGACAAAGACTGGAATTTACAATCAGTCGTCCTGCTAACCAAGGCCATGCCAGTCGGACACACAGCAGACAACCCAGCTGAAAATCTGAATGAGATGTGGGGACTAGCTGGTCAAGTGACCACCTGTGTCCATGACAACGCAAAAAATGATTGTGGCAGCAAACAGTCGTGCTAACTGGCAGTCTGTTCCAAGTTTTACGCACACTCTTCATCTGGCCATCGATGATGGATTTGCTGGGTACGTGCACCGGGTCATTGCTGCAGCTGGGAAGCTGGTGAGACATTTCAATCATAGCACCGTTGCCTCTAAAGCACTGGAGAGCAAGCAGCATGAAATTAAACTAATACAGTCCTGCAAAACAAGATGGAACTCTGTCTGCGAGATGTTTGCTGGACTGAAGCAGCGCTGGGTAGTTACTGCTGTGCTTTCTGTTCGCACAGTGACCAATCTCAAAGACGCCGGAATATTGGAACTAAAAGATGAATACGTGCAGCTCATGGAGGATATCGTGCTATTCTTGGGAGCCCTAAAGGTTACCACGACCGTTATGTCTGCCCACAAAGAGGACTCAATAAACCAACGACTCAGGGGACCCTTCTGTGAAACTCCTGAAGTTTGCAGACGACACCACCGTCATCGTTCTCATCCCCGATGGTGACGAGTCTGCTTACAGACGGGAGGTCCAGCTGGCCCTCTGCTGCAGTCAGAACCATCTGGAGCTGAACCCCCTTAAGACTGTGGAGATGACATTTGACTTCAGGAGTTACCAGTAACACTAATCAAACACCCACCGTGATTGTACATAAGACTATATATAATAACTTTATAACTAATTTTTATGTTTAATGATTCTGATATTGAATCTCCCACACGTGCCCGATCACATTCAGCCTGATAAATTCCCACTGAGAAAAGAGGGTGACAGCAGCCGGTGCGTGGAGTTAAAGCCATACCACTAGAGCTTTTATTTGTGTGCACAGTCAGCGGACCTGCTGTCTTCACCAGCACTGATTGCATCAATGTCAGACCCTCATCAAAACCACCTTGGTTTTCTTTCTCCAGAAAAAAATACTACATTCTAATACTAAGATCCTAAAACTGGTATCAGCAGTGCCATTTGGTAATGTGGCCGACTGACATTGTGGCCAGCAGAGATATAGAAGGAGGGAATGAAAATGGAGCTGCGAAACCACTTGAGGACAGCACCACTGTAGAGGTAAAAAAAACTTCCTCCGCTACGACCACGCCCCTCTGGATGTAAACCCCGTTGACTGGTGGAAAACAAACATAGGACGTTTCACTAGGCTGGCTAACTTGTCCAGGGAGTACCTGTGCATCCCCGGGACGTCTGTGCCAGCAGAGAGAGTTTTCTGCAGATGGACTTACTGTGAATAGACACTACTCAACCGTGATCATGTAGATATGCTGATCTTTCTAAAAAGAAACGACTAGGCCTTAATGGTGAGTATAGAGTATTTTATGTATTGACAACTCACTTCTGAAAGTTAAGACATGTTCATGTTCTGAACTTTGAAGATAGATATTTTGAAGATAGTCTTATACAGCACTTTGTTAATTTTAATAATGTGTTTAATTTTTTCAGCCTTACAGAGATAGTGCCACTTTTGGCATTGTTTTGTTAGTTAATGACCGTGATATGTTTAGAAGAGCACTGTTTTAAAGAAGGAGCCTTGTTGTTGTTTAAAGTGTGTTTGTATTTAATGAATAAATGTTTCACAATACTACTGTAATGCTATAATGATTGACATATTATGCTTTTTCTGGTTTTATATGCCCTTTAGTGTGTTTTCCAAGTGTCCTGTGCATGTTTATCTATGAGCAAAAATTCAAAGTCCACGGAAACGCAGCTTCTCCTACGTCCTCCTGTTAGCTGTAGCATTAGCTGCATGTAACGCTCGGTTCTAGCCCCCGAAAAAATGTTCCCAGTGTGACGTCTTGTCAGTGTGAGATCACTGATCTAAGCCCATTGGCTCGTTGTGGCAAGCCCAGCAGCTCATGTTGCACGCCCATTAACTTCTGTAGCACGCCCACAATATGCTGCAGCCTGCAGTAGCACAGTAGTGCTAAGGTGCTAATGTTTATGCTCCCCAGCCCTCGGAGCAAAAGTGGCTGCATTCCCAATATGGTAAAACGGGCGTGACATTTCCGAGAACCGTGCTGAGCGACTGACCAATTACGGCAGAGTCGACAGGCCGACCAATCAGATCAGACTTGGCCCACGTGGGGAATCTGAACGTGGGCACTTCAGAGCCTTAGAGAGAGAGTCAGAAGAGAGTGGCAGTACATGAAAACAGACGTGCTCTTTGTAGCTCATTAATATAAATGATGAATTGTTAATTGATTGTTAACGTGTTCAACTATCAGTGAAGAAAAATGACTGAAATGTTCAACTGTAGTCTATAGTAGGCTTGGGTGGTATCACGGCATACCAGGGTATTTAGAAATCCTGACGGTATGACTTTTAATACCTTCGAAAATGCCAACGCTACTTTTGTGTGAAACTGACGCAAATATAATGTATTGAGGTGAGGGGTTGTAGTGCACAGTACGCGCCAGCAGGGGGTCCTGTAGACCCCTGTTACCGTGGCCACTATGACTGCATTGCGGTAAACGGGCTAAGCTAACATCAGAGTGGAGGAGGGAGACTTTTTACATTATTTCTTCCTCACCAGGTCATAATCATGCATTAACATAAAAGGGGGGTATATTGTTCTGTATATAAACCTTGTTGAGTGATCTTTTAATTGAAAGAGGTCTATATTAAAGTTAAAGTGTGACCAGCAGAGTCAGGCAGAGAGCTCGCAAGCTAGCTGGTCTGTGCCTCACAACTTTCATTGCAGGCTGAGAGCTTGACTACTGTACTGTAGCTAGTAGGAGTGCAAACTCCCGAAAGTGAAAACAAACTGAACTAAAAGAGCGACACAGCTGTACAGAAACTGACCGTTGTTGAGGTGACTGAACACTATAGAAATCGTCACGCAGGAAGACAGTTTAAACTTTTTTTTTCTTTCTAAGAGACCTTAAAAAACAAGGTGCGTCTTATACACCGGTGCGACTTATATTCTGGATTTTACTGTAAATTAAACTCTCCTGCCCTTGTTGTGATATGTGGACTTTAACAACCTCTGCATTTTTGCTACAAGTGCAGCATCCGAGCAAATCTTCAGCACAGCTGGAAACACAGTCAAACCACAACTCTCCTAACACTCCTAACTAAAACCAGACCCAGCCCACTCTAAAATGTGCATCTTATACACCGGATATAAAGTTTACTGAGTGAGGCAGTGGTTGACCTTCTCTTTTTTTCAAGGTCAAATGATTGTTTTTGTTAATAGAGTCTGGTGGCTTCGCAGAGCTCTACGGATGTTCTTGATTGCAGCAATGAAAACATCTGGTTTTATGATTTGCCTTGTGAGGCTATACTGAAAGAATCTCACAATCATTTAGAGCCCATCAGATGTAAAATAGAGCCCAGGTTTAAATTTACCTGAACTGAATGTTGCTAACAATACTGTACCATCCTGCAGTCCCGGATGTGTTTTAGCAACGCCATCTATCTAAATATGACCAATGTTTCTTTTCCAGTTGGTCTGTGACGGTTTCATAACCTTGAACAGCTGAACGGCTCGGGCACTGTCAGGAGCGGAGCGGCTGATCAGGTGTGTCAGTGTGACAGCAGAGTGTGAGATGTCGCTGCTGCTGCTGCCTCTTATTAGTGATAACTTGAAATAGAGCAGCACTGAAATCATGTTGCCGCTGACCTTCACCCCGACCAGAACACACACAGATGTTATTAACTCCACGAGGAAGAGGGATGACACTCTGTGGACGTGTCGTGGCACAGAGCCCATCACCGGTGAAATATATCTCTCAGAAAAATTGCCATCCTTTAGCGAGTACGATGACAGACTGCTTTCAATATGAAAGAAGAAACTGCCGCCTTTTTGCAATGATGATGGAGATAACAAGTGGAGGAGGAGGGGGTGAGAGAGCGAGCTGTAAATAAAGGAAGGACATGAGGCTGCAGAATATAGATGAGCTAGTAAACAGGTGTTTGTTCTGCCTGTGAGTGCAGTTTGTCATCGTTTCAGCTCAAACCACATGCAGATAAAATGACAAATTCGAGGCTTTGAGTCTGGAAATCGGCCCGACTGAACGACGCGGGAAGCGGTCGCCCCGGAGCGGAGGGCTGAGGGTGTGGATCTTACGCTGAATCAAAGAGAGAGAGCGGGCTCCTGGAAAATCTCTCGCAGAGCCACAAAAAAATTAACCTGCGAGGGCCCAGTCCCCATTACTGCATCGCTGGTAGAGGGTCACCATCTGGCAGAGATCTATTGCACAATTACCTGAGGCACTGCAGCAGTGACAGTCTGCAAAATAAAAAGCCTGCAGATGGAATCATAGAGGAGCAGCTGAATTCTACAACCAGGAGTCGTACTGAAAATACAGATGTACTCCGTCCTTTTTGAAAGCTCCAATTTAAGAGCAAAACTGCAGCAATTGCTTCCCCCACTGTTGCTGTTTGCTGTGATGCACTTTCTATTTACTTCTCGGCAAATTTAGGGTCAACACTTTTTCTTTTTTTTTTCAATTTTATTTGAAAACTTTTGACAAACTAGAGAGGCCGTTTTGGATCTAAATTAAATGGATTACTTTGTGAGTCGAAACTGAAAAGTGATGACTTTGTAATCACAAGAACCTCGACCCTTGTGGACATTTTCTGTTGTCCAGGTTAAAGCTGGGCTCATATACCAAAAGTTTCCAAAAGCGACCTTTACACATGAGGGCAAATAAAGAAAGATTAAAATGATTGTTCCTGTAGTGTGTTGAGAGCAACGAAAATTACAAAAAAAACATGGAGCAAGCCACACATTAACAACCCGAGTCCTGGAAATCTCACAAATGTTCTCGCTGTCAAACGCAACTTAATAAACAACAAACATGGCAGACGACTAGCAGGAAGAATGGGCGATAGTTTTTAAACCGACCATCCAACAGGAAAACAATATGTGTAACTATGGATGAAGCTGTGGAGATACTTGGTCCACTAAATATCACAACATGTTTTTTCTGCAGCAAAACAGCAGAGGCAATACACTAAATTTCCGTCAGGCCATGTGCAGTGGGTGATGGTGGTGGCTGCTGTTGAGGTAATGCAGTGAATTCTTCAGCTTTTTATACATTGTATTTTGGTTGCTATGGTATCAAGGACGCAGACAACTATTTCAGATGACAAAATAGGTATTAGGAGTTGGTCTCATACACCAGGTTTTATGGTAAATGTTGAGATATCACAAAAAGTATTTTAATCTGCAGATTTTTTTAGACCTTGAAAAACTGCCTGCAGCTTCTGCCAATGTTGTAAGTTTCTCTGGTGCACACGTGTTTGGAAAGACTTATTCCGTCTAATTCACATTGCAAAAAAATGCTCCAAATATCAAACTGGCATCTAAAAAATATACAAGCAGAGGATTTTGTGGAACAGAATAGATTGCATATTAAGACGAGGCTGGATATTCAGACAATGACAAAAGAACTTAGTTTTTCTCTGTCAATAATTCAGTATGAAAATAATTGCTTCAGTAACTATATTTAGGCTACAATGACTTGAAAAAGCCACTTATACACTCTGCCATCACTATTTGTTTATAAAACAGTTAATTGAAAATGCAAACTCCTGCAACTTTTCCTGCCTCTTAAATCTTAGCTCTCTGACCCCCCTATACCAAAAAACAAGCTGCCAGCCCAGCTTACTGTAGCCTCTCTTTTAATTTGGCAAAAGTACAAATAGCTCTGAACAAAACATTACAGAGTTATAGCTTAATAGAACAGACTCAGCAATGCAGAACACAGGGAGAGGGTGTGTTATTACCAAAACAGTTGGTTTTATAAGCAAAATGCAACAAAAAAAAATCAGCCTTTAAAAAATGGTCTCATCACACAAACTGTGCGTGCACTTCTTCAGATGCTGACAACAGGATGAGGTGCATAAGCATTGCACCTCCCCCCTCTAACCTACCACACAGGACCAACAAAATCTCAAGTAAGCATCCACATCATGACAGCACACACAGCCAAGTAAGCAACACACTTCAGCACCATGAACAGTGAACAGCGATCTTAAGGAATCCATCACCGCAAACAAACAATAGGTTCCTACTGTTCATAACATTATTAGATTGGCAAGGCAGCCAGTTATTAAATATATGTTAGGATTTATTCTTAAAACAGCCTTCATGCAAAATCTAAAAGCAATAGGCTACAGATCACTAACACTTGCTTGTTACAATTTAAAGAGTGACCGTGTTAATTGGGGACTTTCAGCAAATGCCGCTGTGGTTTTCCTAGTTACAACCATAGACTGTAAATAGGTTACAATAGATGTTGAAAACGTAAAGTATCATGACTAATGCGTCTTTGTTTAGTTTTTTAATTATAGTGTCAAAAATAGCCTACTTATTAAATAGGCTATGTCTTTCATGAAAGCTCAAAAAGAGGCCTAACGGACTTAACAACTGCTGTAACTATGACAACCACAGACATTTGGCTGAAAGTCACTAATTAACATGGTCCCACTTTGAACCGTAACACCGGAAGCTTTACATAAAAGCCTAGGCTGACATAAAATAATAAATATTTTTTTTTTATCAAATTAATCTTAACAAAACGGCAGCAGCAGCAGCAGCCAGGATAAACTAAGTTGGCACGGCGGCCTCGTAGATTTTAAATGACTTACTGTTAGATGATCTTACTGAAAGCGAAGTCCACCACAGGTGTCACTGCTGGATTTGAAACGCCTCCCTCACTACCCCATATGAATCTCAGGTGTCGGCCTTCTTCTGTCGGTTAACCCCAAACCTTTCATTAGAAGTTAATCGAGAAAAAAGAGTTGATTTTAAATGTTGTGCTTTGTCCTCCTCATTGACAGAAACATAAAGCTTCCATCCTGTTAGCTTGTTGTTCGTGCCAACAGCTGGCGGAACTTTTCAAAAAGTTTACCTTGACAAACAAAGCCCACCCATTGAGACGGAAGATGGGATTGGTCAATTTTACAGTCATTGAAATAATTTATTTTACTCATTGGATTACGATAACAGGCTGGCTTTTATTCTGCTAGCGGGACCACCAATCACAAAACTGGATTTAAAGTATTTTCTGCCTAGCAACAGCTGACACACACCGAAAAGAGGGTTTTACTTTTTAACTCTCCTTTTTAAAGGTCAAGAAATGAATTGATAAAATAAAATCATTTTCAAATAAAAAGTTAAAAAAAAAACCAAGAGGGGGTCGGGAGATGCCCTCCAAATAAAACTATGACAATTTAGAAAATAAATGTAATTGTATGTTGTACCCATTATTGTAAATATATATCCATAAATAATTAAATTGAGTATAACCCTATTATTAAGTGAAATCAAATTAAATGAAAACACACTTAAAATGTAAATTTTCACATGACAGCAACAATGTAGGAGTCTGCAGCTGCTCTATACACACAAAGATGAGCACCTGTGTCCATTTAATTATTTTTGTTTGTCTACTCAGTGCTAAAGTATATGGAAATTACTTGTATTCCACCTTTCTGATAATAAATTACTATAAGTAATTGTCATATAATTGGTTTTTAGGCTGTTGTATTCTTTTGTTTTGTTCTTTTGTGTTGCAGTGTTTGAATAGACTTATAAGTATCCTACATGTGTGCGTGGCTGTCCGCTCTCACGTCCAGGGACAGTGGGGGTCCCAAGTCTGGCGCCCTGATTGTGAAGGTCACAAGCTGAAAAGTTTGGGAACCCCTGATATAGAGGGTCATGACGGTTCCTTTCTACAAGAAACACAGGCAACACATCAAATGATGCTCACTTACAGTATAGAAAGTATAAAAAGCTGTAAAACTGTTTTAGATAAAGGTTTGAAAAAAATGTAATAAAGAAACAAGTTGATGTAAACTGCAAGTACATGCAGTAAATCAAACTCCCTCTGCTTTAAAACAAGGCAAATACACGGCAAAGACTTAATACAAGTTACATTTATGTCTGTAAACGAGAAGGTTTTAACAATGTTGCAGATTCAGGGTCATAAATTGAAGAAAAGTAGAGTTTGAGATGCTGTCAAAAAGGCCTGAAAGACAAAGTTTTCTCCAAAGTAAACCTCTTTGAGGGAATACGACAGTTCTTTATGCTTCGCTGGTAAGCCAGATTTGCCGAGTACGTCAGGCTGGAAATTTGTGGTCTGAAACCTTATCCTCTGCAATCTGCGTCAGTCAAATCCATTTGACAAGTGGCATTTGAGACAGAGGGCTTATTTCTTCGTTTTGCACAATCACAAAACAGTTTTGTCTGGAAGGAAAAGGGTGAGCAAGGTGGGAAAACAATATGGCTGCACTGACAAGTCTTTATCTGCCGTCTGTCAGAATGTTTTTTCAGCTCAAATACGAACAAATGCAACGTGACATGGAATAATATTCCAGTTGACACGTCGTTGATTGGAAATATCAGGCAGATAAATGCAAACAGATGGTAAAATAGATTAGATTTGAACAAATGATCATTTACTGTCCGCCTGTTTGAGCTCAAACACAAATGTGAGTGTGAGAGAGATTAAAGTGTAAAAAAGTGTACAAAAATAGAAGGTTGTGTGATGCGATTTATTTTACTTTATACAGCACAGAGACAGTCTGAGAGATCAGAAATTAGATACATAAATATTTAACGGAAATAAAAAGTGAATAAATGAAGGGACTGAAGAATGAAATGGGCGACATTACCACCTGGCTTAGCGCTGGTCACAAAGACATTATCTTTAGGTAACCAAAATAAACAAATGTATGAAATAACTAACCTGAAATAGAAGTATGAGGCATCAGTCATGTCTGAAATGTGTGGTTGAGTGTAAATGTGGTGTGATGTGAGGTGCACCAGACCAACACAACGGAAAAGGCTGAGGTGGTTGCAGCTGAGAGAGAGACTGAGGATCTCAATCAGGCAGACCTCAATGTCTCTCAGAAGGCCCTACACTCAGCTGAGGAGGTATCAGCTGACAACCCTCCCAGCTCCATGCACATCCCAACTCCATGCTCCTGAAAGAGCAAAACAAGGCCTAGTTTTCAGTGTCCTCAAGTGCAGCCAAATATTGATTGATTTTTAAAAACTCCAAAGTGTAAAATATGAAGTAAGCTTCATTTTGAAGGTCTAACGTATCATTTATCTATTTGCTTTTAATGAATGTTTTCAGAAACCAGAAATAAAATCAAACAATTTTTCAGCATATTTTCTTGCTTTGCAGCACATTTCCAGTGTTGCATTTGTTTTTTGACTGAATTTGCTGCACATATGTCCTCGTGTAAATTGTCCTCGGCTGTAACAGTTTGCCCTTGACAGCCTTCATACTAAGTGGTAACACACAGCATCACATTTTGAAGTGTTGGACTGCTCACCAAGCTTCTTTAGTTGACGAGTTGGGAGTGAGAACATGTTGTGTCGTTTGAAGAACAGTTACGGTAAAGCTTTAATCAGAAAATAATTCATTTGTTTCTTAGATTGCCCTTGAGATAAATTCAAAATGTATAAAAAACAAAAAAAAATAATTATGAGAATTCAAGATGCTGGCCTTCTGAAGATTTGAGGTTAAATATACAGTAATACATATAACACTGTGGTATACAGGCCTACAGTATGTGAGGGAATTAAAGCCCCTCTCAGGGTGAATTTTATAAAATGAGATGTATAAGAATTGGCTTCACTTAAGGAGCAGTGAGAAAAAGACAGTATCAGTACGTAATGACTTACTCTTACTGTTCTTAAAGGCTTTAAGTTAACACTATGGTGCCTCCACTGTAGCATATAGAAAATAAACCTCCATCAAAAATAAGCTTTTAATGTCTCTTCACTCCACGTCTAAGCTGATTAATGCAAATTGATTGGTTTAATAGCACACTTAAGACCATTCATCCTTCACAATGCTTCCAGACTCTATACTTAATGCCTTTTATGCCATATGAGCTTCATAGCTTTAAATCCAAAGGTGATGATTACATTTAAAGTGGAGCTGCTTTAAGGGTTTTAGAGAAATAATATGCATTTAGCAGTTTAAATGTAATGGCGGCGATCATTTCATCAGAGTAGACGACACATTTATCAAACAGAAGATATCTCATTTTAAAACCAAGCCCTTCATTTCACGGCTTTCCTGATCAATCTGTTAGGACGCAGTCAGAGCTGCTGTGAAAATGTAACCGATCCTCAAGTGTTTTATTTTCTCTCTCTACATTCAGCTTTTACTTTGTAAACTGTGTCCTAACTGTGTCTCTGTGATTGCTTTGTTAAAGCGCGAGGAATAAGCTCATCATGCTCCCTGGTCGCCCTTTAGCTCACATCTTAGATCAGGACAGAAGAAGTCCTACTGCTTTTATATTCACCAGTTTAAGACATTACAGTTCAGATAAGTGAAGCTTAAACAAAGGACAAATAACAACTATTACACTTGGTCACATGACATCATTGGATTGGACTTCGCTAATGGATTCGTTGAGGTTCAGAGATGATTCTAATGCCAGGACACGATTCAATTGAGAATGTTTTCTTGGTGATATTTCTTTCAATGCTGTAGAGAATGGGATATGTCCCTCTTCTTTTTCTTGCCTGTATTTTTTAAAATACGGGAATCCATGTAATTGTTTCTTGCTTGTTGTCTTTAAAGTTAAAACTAATAAAGATAGCTTTAAAAAGTAAAATAATAATAATTTGAGCCTGTCATTTTCAACGTTTATCTGACGTACTTTGACCGGGTATCTTTGTCCCTTTAAGGATTCAGGTTTTTGCACCTTTAATCGCACAGTATGTAAAATCCGCCACCAGGGGGCTCTCAATCTAAACAATAACAAAAGATGACGTTGAGGCTAGTGGGGAATCACAGGAGTTCTCTCTGCTACTCCCAGAGAGATCGTGGCGGCGAGTTTCGAGAGGGGCTCCGGCAAACTCGCCGGATAGGAATAGACCAGAGCTCTATGCTGTGTAAATGAGCCCCGACTAGCAGAGCGTTTATCCAATCAGGAGCATTCATTGAGGCGACGTCACCTATTGCGTAACCTACAGCGGAAAACTGGGCTATCAAACGTGGGTGATGAGGTCCAGGAGAAAATCAGAACAAGCCGGCTTTTCAGTGGGTATACGCCCGTCAAGCAGCGAGTTAAGTGCACCAGCGCGATCGCTAGCGCCGATACCTGAATCCTCGAAACCGTATGGTAACAGCAGCTACTGGGTTCTGTTTCAGCACAACAGATGCACACGGCTAGCAACTTGGTATTTAGACTCTTTAATTTCAGACACACACACACACGCACATCGAACAACATGAACAAATCGTCACAATACTTGCCCGGTGTTTCTAGAGCTAATTCAATTCCCTTTTATCAAAATTCCCAAAAGGAAAATTCTCCTCCACCAACAATCACCTGTGCCAATCACTTGCTCCCTCAAGCCACTCACATCCCCTACAGATGAACTTTACAAACACCACCCAACCACAGACCCAAAAATCTGTACATTAGGGCCCATGTTCAAAAATACCTGAGTTCCCCTTTAAGTGCATATTTGGCCAGTTAAATATCTCATAAAAACGATTTTCCAACAAGTAATGTGTGCATGTCAAACTGTGAAAGAGAAAAATATTTAACCTGTCAAATGTGACATTAAACGTGTGAATCTAAATACATCACAGACACCTTGACTCATGACCAACACCAAGGGTTTTTGTAGTTATTAATTTTCCATCCATTATATCTCACTTAAGCCCGGATCATAACTTGTTTCCAACATGTCTCTTTCTGTTCTAAGAATCTGAGATTATTTCTCTCTCCGACCTGCGGCTTCATGATGAAGTGAGCTGTGGTTTCTGGGAGATTTGTGATGCACCTCAAATCCTCAGTAAAATAACATCCAAGAAAAAAGTGCTGAATGAGAACATTTTTTTTTATTATTTGGAGTCAGAGGGAGGCAGTCATTTTCCAAAGGGAATAAGATCCAGTTTTCACACCTCTCCTTTCCTGACACAAAGCATGCAGGTTAAAGTGCTGGCTGTACTCTCTGACTCACAGTACAGTAACACAGAACAGGTCCCAGTTTTGCAGCGTTTGGGAGTTGAAGTGGCTCTGCTTTCTGAGGAAACAGTGGAGCATGAAAAGCTCTCTCCCCAGGCTGCAGGCACACACAAGTGTGTCAGAGGGGAGGAGGAGAGTGTTTTTGTGTCTGTCTGGCCTCATGGAGCCACAGGAGAGGCGTCTTCTTTCAGGTCAGTGTGTGGAACAAACTCACAGAGAAGAGCTCCTGAGCACCGCTGCACACAACGACACAGGCTGGAAGTTCACTCTGCACACTCTGATCAACAGGAGGTTTGATTGCACCGACTCATTTCTTGACACATTTAGCGAAAGCCAAGTGTAGCATGAGGATGAGCTTTTAAAATATTTAAAATAAATATAAAGAGGAAAAGCGTGCACCTGGAAAACACGGAGATCAGAGGTGCTGTCACTTAAACTGGATCTGTATAAAGTCTTCACCAGCTTGTTTTTATATCTGAGAGTCAAGGAGGAACAACACTATAATTCAATGAAAAGTGTTTATTCTGCAATCATTTAGCAGACGCTTTTATCCAAAGCAATGTACATCAGAGAGTAAGTACAACACAAGCAAGGATCTAAAGAGGAGGAAACAACGTCAGGAAGTGCAATCAAACAGTTTTCAGTCTGATCGGACTCCACAAGTGTTGACAGGAAGTGACCAGAGGTGCGTACAGGAAGTGACCAGAGGCAAAGCACAACATCAACAGCTGTTCTTTAGAGTTCTAATCAGCATCAAAACCAGACAAAATAATGTAATTGTCATTAACAAAATAATTTTTCTTTATTCAGTGTAACCTGTTTTAGAAAGCCATCACATTGCATTGTTTACAAGATAGCCCACAATAGACATGAAGGAAATGTGAAGTTCTTTGCAATATTTCTGGTGATCTCTAAACTGTCCATACACCCAAAAACAAACTCACAGAAGCAAGTAAAATATGCACAACCTTAACTTATGGTGAGCTCCATGCAAATTAAGTCAATGGAAAGTGTACAATGGACAGTGTAACTTAGCTTCAATATGCAATGTTATTAGTTTTACTACATTTTTCAGTAGCTTTTTGGCAGCTATATGTGTTATGCTGTTACTGTTTTCTGTATTTATTGATTCAAAACGTCTTCAATTGTTAAACTACAGCATGCAGAAACCAGCACTATAAGCAGGCTCGATAACTCCTGCATGATTCAGACAGGACAGCCTGAGCTTTGGCTGTTAGATTGATCAAACCATTGAATCAATTCCAAAATTTGTTCATCATTATACAGTACCTGCAGGTTCAAAACATCAGCATTAAACTTGAGCTGCCTGGATGCATTGCTCCACTGCTGTCCTTACTGTTGTTAGTTAAATCTGTGCTGTTAATGTTTAATCAGGAAGAACATAGATACGAGAGCAGTGATGCAAGTAACAATACCATGGAGATTTAAAGATTCCCAATGGTACGATGATTCATAAAGGTCAAATATTCTCATTTTCAACCAGTTTAAATAAGTCTCAAAGCTCCCCAGAATATGTGTGTGTAGTTTCTTGTTCTAAATCCACTCTGATCCTGTATTTGATCATGTCTATAAACCCCTCTATTTCAGCCCTGCTCAGAACAGGCTGTTTCTGTGTCTGTACCTTTAAATATGTAAATGAGCGGTGTCTGACCACGCCCCCTCTCTGGAAGGGCTTGGGTGGCTCGGGCTTTCTCGCTCCATGTCCTATTGTTTACGGTGAAAGGTTGACGCAGAGGGCAGAACAAACATCTAGCTGTGGGAGTGTCACCTACCTGGGGGAGGGGCTACTGCTGGGCTACTGTGATGTCATGAAGGGAACATCTCCAAACGGCCTGTTTGAGCACACATTTTCTGAAAAGTGGAGCAGGCAAAAGACGGAGAGGATGGACTTTTCTCATCATTGTGGGGTTTGTAGGTAGAATAGGGACACACATTAGTGTTAGGAAAACCAGGGTAAAGTATTTGCATAAAATGTGACCTTTATAAAAGTGAAACAACAGTAAGTGCAGAAAATAGGCGACAACAAAGAGGGTTAAAGAAGAGAACTTTGAGAGCCACTAGCCCTTGCAGTGATTTTCTGGAGTTCCTGGGACTTAAGTTTACAAGCTGTGGTTTGGTTGTAGATGGTCCACGTGAACAAACCAAATACTAAAGTTAACTTTTCTAATTATGGCTCTGTGAGTGATCACCTTTAGCCAGAGCTCTAAAAGTAATACACTCCAGGGAATCTGCAGAAGAAGAAAAAAAAAAAAAGAAGTTAATTCCTGACAGTCATGATTCATTACTGTTGGATCAGACTACAGTAACTTCTCTAAACTTTACCTGTGTGTGTTATTCTGTGAGGTGGGCCTCACCATTGTTCGAGTATTAGCAGGTGATAAAATATACAAATATAGATCCATAAAGAAGAGACAATACCTCCTTGAATATTAAAACAATACTAGTATTTATTAATGCCAATCTGAAGAAATCCCATTCATGTAGGTGTGAACAGGCATCTTATGTTGCCTCTTGTATTGAAAGTATTGTAGACTTACAGTTTTTCTCTTTTTTTTTCAAGGAGAGGCTTTCAGGCAGTTTTCACCCCTGGTTCACTTACACACTCTTCTCTGTTATGGGACACTGCAGGATTTTAGGCTCAAACATCTCTTCATCCATGACCTGAGAACAATCGTCTCCTCCCTGCAGACTGAGAACAGGGCAGCAGGCCAACCATGTCGGCCTCAGTGCACCTCAGAGCTCCTAATGTATGCTGTGATATCCTCTGAAGTGACTTACAAACATGAGAACAGGTTTCCTTTTTTTTACTATGTGTGACACCGAGGTTTTATGTGGAATGCAAAAGGACTATTTTTTGTTTTCAGGCATTTAGATTTTGGGCAGGAGAGCTACTGCTGTGCATGATTATGTGCTTTCTTTTGGCCAAATCCTACAAACATGTTCCCCAAAACCAGATTTGTATTCATCCACCTCAAAAAATAGTCCTGATGTTATCACCTTTTCCTTTTATTTGAGAAGCCTTTGTCAGGATCCAGTGTGACCGGGTGCTCTGAGGAGGACATTTTAATATTTAGTAGGGCCCGACCGATGTGAACTTTTAGGACCGATACCGTTAACGATACGCAGTCGGGTTCCAATAGTACAGGGTACACGACTCGGCCAGGCTTGGCAGAATTAATGACCTTGTGTCAAAAATCTATAAATGTCAGCAGAGTTTCATTCTGTATTTCAACAGGAGGAATAAAAAGCAACACACGGGTAGAGGAAAGTAAGAAAGTATTAGGAGACTAACTTCATCTTTGCATCGATCATCTGATGGATTTTAATGCCAACAATAAGAAAAAACTATCAGGTATTATCAATTAATTAATTATTGTATATTAAGATACTACACAAAGGCAAATCTAACATAACAAACACATTTTATTACACATCTGACTCACAGTAATAACAACCTGTGCATTGTCTTTCAGTGATGGCATCAAAATGAAATTACTAGTATTTTAGTTGCATAAAGAATTTAGGCTCCAGGTGTTAAAATTTTCATCTTCACCTATTTCCTTATTTTTTTTTCTAACGTTTTTTTGGGGGATTTTTTCATGCCTTTATTGTAGAGATAGGACAGGGGATAGAGTCAGAAATCAGGGAGAGAGAGAGGGTGGGGAATGACATGCTTCAGTGAAAGGAGCCACAGGTCGGATTTGAACCCGGGCCGCCCGCTTGGAGGACTATGGCCTCCACACATGGGGCGTATGCACTAACCACTGCACCACCAGCGCCTTTCAGCTTAATGTTTTAACAGAATAATGCAAACACAAAGTTAACACACTTTTATCATTGCAACAGTTCTTTATTTTCATTCTGTTTTTTTTATAGTTGATGATATTTGTATTTCTCTAGCAGACGACCAGATGATCCGATGTGACCTTGAATGCAGCAGCAGCTGAGACCGCTCAGTCATCAGTGACGAATGAGACTATTTAACTTTTTTTAAAACAGACACAGTGACTTTCCTGTCTCCAGTCTGACTTTTGCTTGGCTGTAAAAAACAAACCTGCAGAGTTTGTCTCTCTTCCCACGCAGACGCAGCACTCCGACGCAGCCTCCTCTCCGGGGAGCGTCAGGAGTCAACCCGGGGAAAAAACAGGAAATCACTCCTTGAAGTAGAAGCAGATGAGGCAGCGAGAGGGAGCGTGGTGCCACCTAAAAAAAAAGAAGTAAATTACAACACTTCATCACTCCTGGGACACACTGAGCAGCACAAATTGATGAACACTAACAGTGTTCGAGTATCCGCAGGTGGAGTTTTCCCTTCACCTCGGAGTCGCTAAAGCATGGCATTAACCTGGATCTAACTTTTCTTTTTTTTTAAAGGAGTGGAGATAAACTACATCCTACAGAGACCACATTTTCATTTTCAAGGGTCTGCAGATAATTTCTGAGAGAGCTCCCAGTTCTGCTTCACCGCGGCAGTGATGGCTCCATTAACGCCAGCAGGCCCATTTAACCTAGTTACAGCTCCAACAGCAAATGAATGTTTCACTTCAGTGTTCATGAGGGTCCTGCGTCACATTTCAGGGCTGGCTGAGATTAATGGCATCGGTCATAACGAAGTAAAATCTACCTTTGTCTAGAGGAGGGTCCGTCCAATATGTAACTTCATGGTTCTCCAGACGTTCTCTTTCAAGGACACGTCGTAGCGGAGTGAAGCCGCTCAGAGCTAATGGAGCTTGAATGTGGACTGTTCCAACAGAGCGCCCTCCTCAACGCGGAGCGTGGCAGGCCCTGATTACTGAGGTGACAGTCTGGACATCCTGAAGAATTACTGTGATTGTTCGGCTGGAGTCAGAGGAAAAAGGGGGAGGGACCGTCGGATAAATCACTCTTTATCTCGTCTATCAGATGATTCTATAGTGCGTAGAGCAATAACACTTTCTCCTCGAGGACCTTGAATAGAACGAGGCCGCACTTACACAACTCTGAGTGCATGTCTTTAGTTAAAGATGCAGTTAAGAGCGTGTGAGAAAGGAAGAATCACATCGGAGCCTCAGCACCCACACAGACTTTTTCTCTTTGGGGGTCTGAATGAGACTTGATTCTAATGAAAACTGTGCATCGTTCACAACATGTTTTCTCTGGAACAGGTCTTTTGAATGGGTAGAAAAGAAAGTGAATGCCGCTGATTGCAAAAAGGAACATAATCTATTTTGAGTAATTTTGAACCCTCTGTAACAAAAGCTTTCATTTCTCTGCAGCAGACAGGTTCTCCATTCTTACTTGATGATTCTTCTCTGCAGATCAATCGCTCTCCTCCGGTCCTCTCAGACTTTACTGAGACAACAGACAAAGAAGCATCAATTCAGTGAGAGCAAATGTTGGCACAACTAAACATTGCCCACGGACAATATCCTCAAATATATAAGCAGACCTGAAAAGGTTTAGTTTCTGAGGTATGTGACAGAGGGAGCTAGATAAACTATATCTTCATTTTCTCAGTATTATGGCATTCTTAACAAATTAGTACAAAATATTGACTGTGACTAATTCAGTTAAATGTACAATATGTAGAATTTTATCACAATGTTTACATTCAAATGTCAAAATTAATAAAAAAAAAGGATTAAACCCATGTTACAAATATATTTTTTGTTGCGTTCTTACATTACCTCAAATATTTCCAACAGTTATCAAAGCCAGAGAAATCTGTAATTTTATAGTGGTAACGGGACTTATATTGTTGTGGCGGCCGCCATTACAGACAGAATGTTTATGGTTGCCGTGGAAACACCGGATGTTACGTCAAAGACCGCTACACAAGGAAGCGTGAGCTGTTACTGAAAGCTGCCGTACTGTTGCTGTATGTGCTGCTGTGATAAAAACGTCATGTCAATCATACTTGGATATGTCGTCGGAAAACATATTCTCCTCCTCAGGTCGGTTTCCCCCGTTCTTTTTCACTACGGACCACGCAGAGTTCAGTTTCACCAGGGTGATTAGCAGAGAGAACTCCCATGATCCCCTGCCAGTCTCGATGGTTTCTTTTGCTATCGTAGTATTGATTAAGAGCCCCCTGGTGGTGGAATCTACATACTGTATATGTAGCATAAATACTTTTAAACAAGAGAGGTAACTGAGAGGTGTTTCAAACATCTTTTACTATCAAGCAGGATTTTTCTTTTTTAATTTGTCGTTCTGGACTGCCTGTAGGTCACATATTATGCAAAATACACTTTACCATGTTTCCGAGACATTTTCTGGTGGTCTGAGGGTCTATTTAACCTGCTGTGAGCAGTCAATTTGAACAGCAAGAATCAGTGAATAGACCTCTCTGAATGACTTTCCCTGATGATTTTTCGCTTTGTGAGTTGCCGCAGTGTCCTGGCCTTCGTCTGCAAAAAATTACGTCTTCTCGTCCCTGGTGAGGCACATAGCAGCAAACTACCTGCTGCTTCTCAACTGACATTGATAACATCACCGCCAGGTGAAATTGACAGTCACAAGAAACAGAAAGGTGGAACAGAGAGGGAGAAAGCACCTTGCCACAGACGAAAACAAAATGCTTTGAAGTAAGGGACCAGGCTAGTCTGCACAGACCCAGCATGGCTAGCTAAGTAGCCACGCTAATAGCAAATGTTACAAAACCGCTGCTATGCAGTGAGAATGTCTCTCTGTGGAGGAATTAAGTCATGACAATAATGAGAACAACAGAGCTATCATAAATGTCGAAGGTACTGTGTTTCAACAAGTCAAAAATAGCATTAGTTTAAGTGCATTCATCTTGTAGCAAACAGCTAATTAATGAACCACAGTGGCTTTAGCACAATGTTGCAGGGAACAATTTAAAAGATCAATAGCCCCATCTGCAGGTACGGTATAACAATGGAAGTAACCACAATAATATACAAAATTCCTGATAAAACAGTGAATACATTTTCAGACAATGATGCACAATATTAGAACCTGAAACACTAACATGATCATCATTAACATTTACTAAGTGTTGCTGGAGCTTTTTGACCTCTTTTAGCCTTTTACTCTTCATGTTGGTGAAGTTGTGCTGGAAAAATCCCACTCTGCTTTTATTCTGCTGTGATATAATTCACTATTAGATGATTACATTTTGCATTAAAATTTCAGTTTTTACTTATAAAACAAGTAAAAACATCATGCTGTGACATTTTGTTGGTGTCTTTACCAAACAACATGTTTTATTACATCTGGAGAACAACATTTGTAGGACAGAGGATATCGGCAGCTCTACAAAATTATATTTATTTAACCTTTATTTAACCAGGAAAGAAACTCATTGAGATTAAAAATCTCTTTTTCAAGAGTGTCCTGGCCAAGACAGGCAGCAACACAGAGTTTCACACGGACAACGAGCAGCCAAGCATTCAAATACAAAATACATTAGACGTTAAAAGACACAAATAACAAGTCCGAACAGCAAATGTTTGTCAAATATCATTCACAAATACATCAGGAAGAACATCTGCAGCCAGATGTATCCGCCTTATAATGCAGTTCTATGACACATTACACTATTATCTTATAACTGCAGGTTCTTGCTCTTTGGATTTTGCACTTATTCAAATTGCAAGAAGTTGTTTCTTGGGTACAGGGTGGACTGGGATGGAGTCAAAATCCCAGCCTGACTTATTATCTCAGTCTGCTCCTCACCAGTTGATATGTTGTTTACAAGTTGGTTCATATGAAGGTCTGACTTACACAGAGGTCAGAACGTCATGATAGCACAGTGTCTCCTTCAGTTTGAAGCTGTATCAGGATGCAGGGTGTCGTCAGTGTGTATGTAGGAGAGGGGCTGAAATGAGCTCTTTGCTGTGTTGTTCCTTGAAGTCCTGAAGGACACGCTGTAAGCCCCCCGCTACCTTGTGAAGCAGGTCATGCGTGCTCCCTGATATACTTTTTTTTTTTTTCATCCTGTCTGTGATAGCAGGGATTACAAATGTCTCTTTTTGTTTGTGAGCGGCAGAATGTCATTCTTTTGTTCCCCCCACGTCTGACATCACCTCTGCCTTATTATTTCACCAGGAGTCTTTTCATTTACCTGGACACTTCAAAGAGCAATGCATAGTCAACTCCCTCCTCGAGATGAGGTCAAACACATACAGAGCTTTGGCCAGCACTCCCTTTATTTCCATAAATGTCAGTAGTTCTCTTCATCCCTCGCACACTTTTATTACACTGGTGGAAATGTCAAGTGTATTTGCAAAAGTCGTGACACCGTGATGGCCCGGAGGCTCTGAGAAGATGACTTTTTTTTTAACCAGTGCTCTTTGTTGTACTTCAGAAAGTCAATGAATATTCAAACCATGAAAAGAGCAATAACTCATGTTGTCCATGCAGATATTGATACCAATATTGGAAATGCCTCCTATACCACCTATAGTGCTTTATTCAAACATCAGAGAGTCGCTACATCGACCAATCTGATACCCAAGTATGTATTAGCATGCAGAAAGTACAACCTGTTTTTGTCTATAAATTAGCAGTCAACTGCAGTAAAACACAGTAATGACGTGGCTCAGTGGGTAGAGTCGGTCGTCTCTCAACCGGAAGGTCGGGGGTTAGATCCCCGGCTCCAGCAGGTACATGTCCAATGTGTCCTTGCGCAAGACACTTAACCCCAAGTTGCTCACACTCCTCCGTCTGCGGCGTGTGAATGTGTATGAATGGATTAGTTAATAATGATGGTCACTTCACATATCAGCCTCTATCATCAGTGTGTGAATGTGTAGGTGTGACGTGAGGTGGAAAAAGCACTTTGAGCCAGAAAACTAGAAAAGCACTATACGAGCTCAAGACCATTTACAATTTTAACATGATAAAATGAACAGAACCAGACAGAAACACAGATCCAAATATGCAGACTCACGCGAGGCAGAGTTCAGTAAAATGCTAAATTTACCCAGTTCGGTACACAGGTAAGCAAACAGCTATGCAAATAAAACCGAAAGGGGCAGGTAAAAGGCAAAAACGAGAATGCAGGCAATGGTCGGAAAACACTATAAGAAACGCAGATAGAAACAGCTGGAATGAGGTGACACAAGAGAAGACCCAATGAACTGCCAACAAGAGGGACGACACTAGTGGATTCATGATGCATTCAGGTGCTCCTCAGATGGTCCCAGTTCCTGAGGTGGGAAGTCGTTCTTCTGACTTCAGTGTGTTCACATGCTTTCTCTTCGGAAACAACAACAAACAGCGTGAATGCTAAGAAGAAGATGTGTGGAAGACTAGTAACTAGTCACTAATGTTCAGTAAAGTTCCCAACACTGGTGAACACACAGCAGTGAGGCCTGCAGGACTAAAGTTTTCATGCAGCGGCTGCACTGCTCACATCGTGCTCTCAGTGCTGCATAAGCTCTCAGCGAGCCAAGGCCCCGTCTCCCCCTCATGAATAATGATAACTCCATATATTGAATTTGTTTTCCTGACACTTTTTCTGCAGCTTTGCACGCTGTCAACAGTTGCTCACATCTCAGGCAGGGTGGGCACAGAGAGGCTTATTAAGGCTGACACACTGCTGAAGGAGCACTGCTGACAGAGACCTTGAGAAGTTATCGGCGTTCTTCGCTGCTCAACGCTGTGGCCATGCAGTGTGTATGATGTCCTCATGGAGAGAGAGGTCATTAAAAGTGTGAACTTTTGGTCATCATGGACAGTTGTTCTCTGTAACGGTCAGAATAACATCTACTTAAGTCCAAAAGCCATGGAGATGTAGTGACTTTATTTGCCACATAATGATATGAAGAAGACATTTGCATGTGTCCAGTTTGAACACTGAATACAAGAACTACAAAAAAATCTACCCAACCAACAAATGAACCCACATTTGTTGCTCTGGTGAATATTTCTGGAAGCAGGAATATAGTTTGTGTGTTTTTCGGGACCGAAATAAACAACTCTGTCTCATGAAACTTTGTGAAATATTCATGGAAATATAAGACCCTGTGCATGAACTTGAATCTCCCTTACTTTTTTTTATGTCAACCAGCAAACATTTCAAACCGAGTTATTTGATTGGAGGCATATTTTGTGCATGCAACATGAGATCCCTTAGGAAGAAGTGTTGTGCATAAAACCAGAGAGTCTGCTGGGGTGGTATCAGGAGAGATGGGCGGGTCAAACATGCACAGGACATTTACCCAGGAGGCAAAGTTAGAGCTCTTGTGAGGAACTTTTGGGTTTTGTTGATTTTTTGTCAACAAAGTGGTACCCGTCATCTATTTTCAGATTCAGTCGTTTACATGAGTAAGCAGTATTTCTATCAGGAGAGACAGTATGTGATACATATGTGATATTGGACGATTGTTAGAGAATCTTTGGTTCTTGAACTCTACAGGGAGATATGGTGATCCAATGGAGAGCTATCCCCCCATGGGGTCCAGACACTGGTGGTGGAGGTGTTAGCTGATGATGTCGTCTGGGCGTATGGGATGAAGAAGTTGATTGAACTTTGAAGACAGGGGTTGATGAAAAGATGGTTGATGATGTCATCTGAGGCTGATGGAATGAAAGCTTACTAAAGAATGGGGTTGACGTCGTCTGAGGCTGAAGGGAAGAAGAGGCTGACCAAACTGTGAAGACTGGGGTTGACCGGATGATGGCTGATGGCTGATGAGATGAAGAAGGTGATGAATCTTAGAAGGCTTGGTGGTGTTGGGGAGGTGGAGGGTCGCAAGTAACAAGTGTTATCTGGAGATACTTTACAAAAAGCGGGTAAAAGACCTTAATCATTGCTGTATTACAAAGACCCATGCTTATTCCATCATGAACACTTAGCAACATTTAGCAAAAGTTACATTGGCAAGAAAAAAACGTCCTTTTAAGAGGCAGAAATCTTGGCTCATGATGAACAGCTATCTACCTAAACTGCGCCGGGCTTGAAAACGGGATAGGGGGTGAAGGGATAAGATGCAGGAAGAACAACAGGGGAGAGGTCGATGGTTCAGGCAAGCTGTCCACTGACAATCCTGAGGAACCTAAGAGAGCTCAGCAGCTCCTAGAAAAGATGAAGATAGAAAAAGATGCAGTGGTTAGTAACTGAGATTTACAGATAGCATCATGCAGTAATATGATATGAATGTAAGACAAAGCCATATTTAAAAAACACAGCAGCAATACAATAGGCTAACAATGAGGGGCCGGAGCGGTGCTATGGGATATGGGATATGGGATAGATGTGACCAGGTGATGTGAACTGCTGACGATTACAAGAAAATAAGTGAGCATGTATGGAGGAGTGATATCACACAGTATGAGAATAAACAATAAAACCAGCATGCAGACTATAAAGTCTTCCTGACTGAGCTTTCATTAGAGCTACATTTAATAGTGCTACTGATCGACATGTGCTCATGCAGCTCTGTGCTGAACAGGGAGAATTATTTGATACGAAATGCTTCCTCTAAAATAGAAAAATGGAATCAATGAAATTACACCATTTAAATCTAATGATAGAGAAACAGCTGACGTCTATTTTTCTTAACTAAGAAAAAGAGACTGCAGGTGAAAATACAGGTTTAGTTTAGGAGGAATGTTTCCCTTTAGATATATACTGTTAAACTGATCATAAAAGCAGTGATTTTAGTGTTTTTTTTACTTGCTGATTTTTACTAATTTCAAAATCTCATGTCTGTCAAAGCAACATTTATGTTTTTTTCAATTCTCTGTAGACAATACTGGCAGGATCATCTTACTTTGGAGTTTTCTCTAAGCGCATGCTCACATTGAAAAAAAAATGGTAATGAAGTTGGCATGATCCCTGGTTTCATTGGAAAGTCACAGCGGACTGTCTCCATCAGGGCTGTCAGCTGATACAGACCAATCCCCCGCCCCCTCACCCTTTGAGTAACCTGTCCTCCCGCCAGGTCTCTGTCGGTCCCCAGATATTGCAAGTGTTTCATCAGAGTGGTCAGCTCAGTGTCTCTAATCCCCGCAGTGAGTGGGAGAAGCTAACGGAGCTAACTCTGTGATCCAGGATTACTGTAGGCTATAGGCGCTGCAGCCTCCCTCTAAGCCCTGATCCCCTCCTCCTCCTCTCGGCTCAGAGCCGGGCCCTGTCACTCTGCTGCCGGTCAGCCTGCTCAGGTAATCACCCGTGGACAGAAAAGTGATGCTGCTAAGCTCTCTGATCGCCCAACTCAGGTGAAAGTAAAGACAGAGGATTCATATTACGGCTACACTCACCATCCTCTATGTGTGTTAGATTTATCACACAGATGTTACCTGGTGTAATGATTATATGAAAATCACATATCAAACTGGTTTTGATGCTTCTTGCTTTAGTGAAGTAACTGCAGCAGTCCCGAAGCTGTCGTCAGACCAAAAGAAATATGTTTATTCAGGGCTTGCAACTAAGAAACCTTTAGCCGGTTTATTTGCAATCTGTAAAAGTGGAGTCAGTATTATTGTTGTAAACACAACATTCAAACTGGGATCCTCCTCCTGGGCTTGTTTCCCCCAGAAGCACACATTCACTGCAGGATGTAGTGTTTACCTTTACTTCTTGTACCTACACTAGAAGCTACTGCACGCTAGCACAATCTAACCGCTGGTGTTTGGCACCTGTCTGTTTATTGGCTTTCACCCGCAATAAAGAGTTTCTGTCGCAACAGGAACTCTGCAACCCAAGGTTGGAACGTGCTTCGTCCGCTCCGGGTTTTGTCTCAATATGATTATATTTTATCTACTTTGTGGCTACTTCCACGTCCATCATATTCCTGGTTTGAATCGCTGAATTGTATCCACTCATAAACTCACCTGCGCAATGTCATTGGCTGGGGGAAACACACCAACTTCCCTTCCTAAGACATCTCGAGTCAACCAAAAAAAAACAACAACATATGAAAATCCAGACAGAGGACAGAGTCTCTGCAGACACAGTCACCACCACACATGTATGAAGGCATGGTTTAGGAAAAGGTTAGTGCCTCTATCTTACGATACCTCCTGTTGAGGTATTTCTCCTCCTTAAGAAATGGGTCTGATTTACTAACTGTGCCATGTTTAAATATCTATATACTAGGTCAGACTCAGCTCAGCCAGCAGTTTTCTGATAGACGCCAACTAGTGTCTGAAATCTGGCTTCCTGCAGCTATAAGAACCCTTAATAAACTGATCTAACTTTATTATTATTATCGATTATATTGTGATGAAAGTTTGAAAGGATGCAGAGATTTACATAAAGTCATAACAACAACGGGTAAATCTCTTGAGCAGGGTCAGAACGTCAACCTGAATAAAATGTTGGATTCTGTGTTTTCTGTTTTCTGCAGTGAGTGGAAAAAATCAGATAACACTTTTTTATCCTTTGGCACTGAAATTGCCTTGCATCAGATATCCTTGCATCCCAATTAACTTATCACATCACACTGTTGGGCCTCAGCCATGTGTGTGGGACAAAGTAATCAGGCCTGTATCACAGTCTCGAGCCTGACTAAAGTTATTTTGGAGGGAACTAAACAAAGGAGTCTTAGCCCAGCAACCCCCCAACAGAAACTAACAAATAGGTGTGAAAAGTGGGGGGTGGGGGGTGTCTGAATTCTCTATCCTCATTGGAGGAGGCCTGAGGTAAACCCACAGGCAGCTCCAGTCTTTAAAAGCAATCGCCAGAAATTGCTTCCTTCTCTTCAAGTGTTGTCTGCTGACACCAGAGGATACCCTCTCCAACAAGATGGACTTCAGCATTCGAGACAAAGCCTTTCTTCCTCTTGACTTACATAGGTTAAACTCCAGAGCTGAGGTTGCTCAGTATAGGTAGCTCTTCACATGCTGAATTCAAGCATCAGAGGATTCAGCTGACTACTTCCACTGCATATTTTTAGGAGTTTTGGGCGCAATCAGATGCTATCAGGTTCGAGCAAAAAGAAGTTTCTTTCCTTTGATTTTTCGTAAGACGTCATTGAACGCAACTGGACAGGAGCGCTGAAGGAAGCCCACTGATCCCTGAATCCACAAGGACACATAAAGAACTTGGCTCCTGCAACCAGAAGACCCTATAGAGCAGGGCTCTGGTCGAAGATCTGAATCCCGCTACCCTCCTCCTACATCTGCCATGAAGGAACCCTGCCTGAATCTGATGATTCAACATTCAACAGAGTGACGATCTAACCAACTTTGCAACGATCACCAGGAGTTACCCCAAGTAAGAGCTTTGGTCTGGGCAGAAATAGTTTCAGAAATAGTTATGTTTCTTTTATAACCACTGATAATTATACATCATTGTTGACGAGACGTCACATTCTGTTTATTATCTGTTGTAAGCTGCTGCATTTGTTTTATTGTGATGAACCGCTGTGTTCGCCTATGTGTGTAATGCTATGCTAGTTTACCTTCAGTCAACGGCTTTCACAATCAGAAAGACCAGTGTAC
Organism: Labrus mixtus; assembly: GCF_963584025.1. Lineage (NCBI taxonomy): Eukaryota > Metazoa > Chordata > Actinopteri > Labriformes > Labridae > Labrus > Labrus mixtus. The sequence goes on from NC_083623.1 coordinate 24,235,256, forward strand.
CCGCTGTTGAATCAAAGTCCGGCCACTGGCTTTCTGGTGTTTAAATAACAGTTACTGAACTCAGCTCAGAGAGCTCAAACTATTTCAAAAGGCAGCCACACGGCTTCATTTGTTGTCCACCATTTTGTCACCATGTGACGAAGCCGCATGGTGCATTGTCTCTCTCCACCATCTTGTTTTCTTTCTCTCTCCCTCTCTCTTTCTCTCTCTCTCTCTCTCTCTCATCTACATACACACACACACACACACATTTACACCTCATTCACAAGTTTTGTTTGATAATGTCTGTTGCTTAGATTAGGTTATGATAGTTATTTGTTTGATTGAGTTCATTGATTTTTATTGGTGTTGCTTTGTTTAAATAAATTCTGTTATAATTTTAAGAGAGCAGTTGTTTGTGATTACTGGGTGTATTTGCATTGTGATATAAGCTGGGTGCGAAGGCTTTGTGTACGGATTTCACGCCTTCAATTTATTAAATATAGTTATTAATTATTAATAATATTATTAATTAAGTAACTAATTTGAGACTGATTTGAGTGATATTTTGGTTATATTTCCCTGAGTACAGGGTGGTGCCCCAAACGAGATTAAACATAGTTTAATGATATTTTATTTATATTATTAATAATGAAATATAATTATTAAAGAATATAACCAAAGTTGACTTGATACAACCCCAACAACACTTAAAAGACAGAATGAAAAAACAGCATACATTGAAAATCATAGTTCAGGATGGACATAGAGATATAAATAATGTAAGGAGAATGTGTATGTAAACATTAAAGTGCGTACAGTCCATGTGCAGCCCAGGTCAGGTAATGATTGGATATGTGTGGGATGGGTTGCGACCTGCCTCCGCTCTCCTGTTTGTTCAGCAGTGATATCGATTGAGAAATAAAAGAGTGTTTGTACTTCTTCCTCTTACAGTTAGGCACCCTAAAACGCCTCCCCGAGGGCAGAAGATCAAAAGGTTAAAGAACATTTAAAGTATCTGTATTGAGAAATCAAGGCTCCGTCACTGTAACAGATTAACTTATTTACAACATGAGCCAATAGAGTCCTGCTAACTGTGCAGGCCACATTATCTCTGCTGCAGCCAGTTCCAGCTCAGTAATGTGATTACGCAAGACTGTGACGAAGCGTTAACTGTCTAATACAATTTGATTAGACGAACAGAGAGAGGAAAATTAATTCTGACACCAAACAAGTCATTGGATTAATATACTTATCAGAATCAGAGATTACAGCAAAATAGAAACGGAAAATTAAACAGCATCATTAAACGGAGACAAGTCAGACGCTATAAGCTCATATTTCAACATATCCTTCTTTATCACTTGTTTTATTTTCTATGACAGATTTATATTTATACTGCAGATACTAAGACGTCCTGTGTGTCTACAGCTGAGTTCAACAAGTCTCTTCATCAACCCATTTCATTGAAGCGAGTTGTCTACCAAACAAAACATCCTTCTGTAAACTTTCTGTGACCTAAGAAAAGCTCCCAGCTGCCCTTTGCCCTAAGTGTTGCTTTTAACCAAAGTGCTCTATATAAAGATGTCTCTGGATAAATACACAGTGAGGCAAAACAATCGGTGAACAAATCCAGAGGAGAAGGCAAAAAAAGATAAAAAAACAGGCAGCGATCACCCCACCAAGGCCTGGTCCACACGTAGGCGGATATTTTGGAAAACAGAAGTTTAAGCTTAAAAAAAGAATCCCGTCCACACTCGCTAAGTTCTTCAAAGATTTCTCCGTTTATATGAAAACAGAAAAAGGCACTGTTACAGCTGCAAGTCAAAGACAATGTCCTTGACATGCAAATATTTTCTCACCGTTCATCTTCAAGTTGTCCATTCTGGCATCTCTGATCATCAGTGTCATATAAGAGTAACTGTATGTATGTGTAAGCATGTAAAAAGTCCAGTTAGCAACGTTAACACAAGCAATAGTTGAGCTACGTCTTACGTCTTTATCCTTGTACATTTACATTTTACATTTTTGACATTTTCTTCTTCAACATTGCCATAAATACTGCGTCATACTTTTGCACTATGAAACCAGTAAAAGTCTGATATTGAAGATTATTTCATAACTTCATTGTATAAAGCTCATGTTTGTACCGATCGTGCTTGCATCAAGTTTTTGCAGCACAGAAGAATAGGAATTACTTTGGACTCGTCAGCTGAGCTGTCTGAGAGTTTTTATCAAAGGTGCAACAGTGTCGTTATTTTCCATCACTGCAGCAGCATTGAAGACACTACAGCAGCTTAACTACAGTGCATCGACTGGGACAAAATAGCAGGTGATTAATGTGATTTAAAAAATTAATACATTATTTATGGACCTTAATCTCATGGCATTTGACGCGTTATCGCTGCCAGCCCCAGTTTGAACCTGCTGGATCAAACTAAAGGATGCTGTCATGGAGTTTTTTTTCTTCCCTCTGTAAATTCATAAAGACTAAGATTATCGTTAATGATGAGAGCGTATCACTTTGATGCATTCTGCTGCAGAAACCTGCGGTGAGTTCTTGCTCAGATGTGGAAAAAAGGATGTTATTGTACATAAGAGGAACAAAATGCTCGCTGTGGAGTAATTATAATTTTGCTTATAAGCATTTCACAAACATCAAACACTTACAGACAGAGTGGAATATGAAGCTCATGACTAATGATCTCTGTTGTCTTCACTTCCTGTTCAACTGAACATACTTTAATTACCAACACTCATATCCTCTTTGCATTAGAGTGTACAGATGAAACAATAAGGTATTGTTGGGGAGGGGTAGCACACTGGACCTCATGGCCACACACACATTAAGTTCAGGTATTAGATTGTACCGTAAATAGTTTATCAGTAGACCAAGAACACGTTAGCTTTTTTTTAGCTATGGCGCCTCTTGGGATTCAATTCAATAAACAAGGAAATGGCCTTACTGTGTGGTTCCTGCAGCCTGGAGGCGTTTGTATGAAATATATTTTTGGAAAGTCATAGTTAAAAACGAGACCATTTGGGAAATTACTGCAGCAGAAACTTGCAGGACGAAGCGACTTGTGCTGTGAAATAAGCGCGCTGCCCTGAGAACAGCAGATAAAGCAGCTCTGGTCCACTTCTCTCTGTTAAAGCGTGCGGCATTGTGAGACAAATCACGGCTGAAGATGTGTGGGTAAATAAAGAAGAAGGAGAAGAAAGTGTTAGGCTGCACGCTGAGGTTCTTCTCTGAAGCAGGGGGCCGCGGCGCACTTTGCAGCCTCGCAATGAGAAGATAACTGAATGCAGATGTTGAGTCAGCTCAGTCATGTGAATGTTTTTTTTTAACCCTTTGAGCTCTGACATCAGTTGCTGCATTGGCATTTGTGCTTACTGTGATGTCATGCCTCCAAGTGTTGTCAAATATCATATCTATGAAGCACGTCCTCATGCTGTATCCTCATGCAAAAACACACATTTAACCTACTGATAACACAACAAAAATCCCTCAGGTGGGTTCGGTCCACAGCAGAAGAGACTCTTGTGTCAGTTTGAAGCAGACACTCACAGTTGTGGAAAGTTCAATGACTCTTGATTTAAGTGTTTGTTACTTTTCACCCTCACCTTTCCTCCTCTACTCTGCAAATCCCGTGCACACAGCCCTGCAGAAACCTCACTCGTCAACGAAGCTGTCATCATGGTGTTTTATACCTTTTAAATGCATCCACAAAATGTGTAGATATAGAAAATGTGTAGTGAGAAGCTCGAGTCCCACTGGCAGTGTTGTTGTCAGGGCCCTGTTTACATGGACGGGACGATTGACTCCTCCCTTTGTGTTTGAAAGATTTTTCAGTCAAAGGACTGGAGAAAAGAAGAAGATACTCACTGATTTATAGTTATGATGAGGAACCATATCCCATTTGCGGAAGAGAATACAGTATGTGATAAAGAGGGCTGATATGTTTTTCTGTTTGATTGATAGAGAACATATTATTATTATGTACAAATTATTTAATATATATATATATATATATATAACCCCCCTGAGGAAGGTACAAATTAGAAGATCATTGACCTAACAGTACAGAGTAAAGGGATAGCTATACTAGGAGGTGATTTGAATGAAAAGATGGATTCCCAAAGTAGTACAAAACACAGAGCCCAACAGGACACACTTCTGATGAGGTCATTCGCTGAAGATATTGGATGAGTGGATGTATGGAGAAGTTTAAATCTCATGGAGAAGCATTACATGGACAGTACTTCTCTTCAGCTACAGGATGAATCAATGAATAGTTTTCATTGATTAAATTCCTAGAATAGGCCAACACCCACAGTCAGTGTTATCATGGTTTTACTTAATATGTGCAGATCTAACTTTGACAACCTCAGAGAAAACAACGCCTCCCTACCCCTGAGATCTTTGGCATGCCTGGACCACAGGTTGGGAACCACTGCTGTAGTTTCTAGTTTTATTTCATCTTCCTCTTGGCTTTAAAGAAGATCATGCAAACTACAATTAACCATATACACTTACTTTTCTACTACATTTTAACTCTGCATATTCATACATGAACATAATGCAATGACATACTCATCGTTGAACCGACAATGTGATGACGCCAAAGGTGGAAGTCTTCGCTTGCTCTTGCATAAAAAATTATGGATTAACAATGATGCATATTTTATGGATTTAATCAGGACGGGTTAAAAAACGCCCCCCACAAACGGCTGCCTGCAGGAGGTCCATTTGCGAAAAAGGGTTAACCATGCATTCACTTGTATACATTATCTATCACACACTCATGCTACGTCTAGAGTGTGTGCAGCAGTTTGTTGGAATAACAGCAGCAGTTTGAGGTGAGGTAATCGAATGGAAAGTGCTGCAGGGGCACCTCAGATACTTCACTCCCAGGGGCCGCACATTTTCCTCCAGTCTAGAAATGGAAACATCCCTCAGACTCTGGGGACGCACATCTGAAATTCATCCATCAGCTCTCTCTGGTGTATATAAATACCCATGTGGAGCAGTCACACGCAGCTTTGTCCTATAATACGGGGCCTCACAGATGGGAATGGATGGGCACGATTCAAGTAGGTGCAAGCAAAAAGTGCACAGCTTTTATTTTTCCCCCCAAATAAAAGCAATCAGAGGAATATTTAAGCTCGCTGATCCACATTTAGAGAGCAGGAAACTGTCTCCTAACCTGTGCAGAGATGTCGAGGCATGAATCACACAGGCAGACATGCTGGCCTGCTTTAGATGCATCAGGAAGCAGGTATTCTCTAAAGGTTCCCTCTGTGAAACTCAGACTTTGACATTTTAGATTCACTTTTCTTCGGCAGCCTTTTGTTAGAGAGAGGGAAAAAACATTAGTCTACCTCCCTGAATGAGAACACAAACAGTGTTAACAACACGCTTTTAGCGTCGCTCAGAGGCAAACACACACAACTTTTACCAAAATGACAAGACAGGAACATATCGGAATAAATATCAAAATGTCAAGGGCTCCACTTGTATGTTGAATTTGAAGTAGTTTCACCTTTCTCTGTCGTGGATGCATCAAATCACAGACAGACCTCTGAGACAAAGCAGCTGGTTTAACAGTGTGAGAAAGTTTATTTAGAGATGGAGATGATAAAGAATGATTAGCTCTAGTAAATGTTAGCTTTGTATCTATTTACATTTACATTCCAACCCTCTACAGTCTTTGGAAACCCATTGACACAAATCACCATATGTCTCTGACGAGAATGGGAACAAACAGCCTCCATAGATATATCTTTAGGAGAGAGTTGTCCTTGGTGGAGACGTGATGGGAAAGCAAGCTGCAACCACCATTGTGTCCATCGCAGTTAAATAAATACTACACAAAAGAACATGTTCTTGTGCAAAAGCAGTTCTGTGTTGTATAGTCCAAACGTTAGCTAAGGCCTGGCACACTTAAATATTTTTAAATCTTCAACGATTTAAAAAAAATGTGACAGACCCCACACGACGACAAATCATGACAGATTATCAGTTCAGTTCTTGTAGTGTGTGGTGTGCAACGAGACAACCAACTCAGCTCACCACACACTAACCAAGTCATTTACCAACAACCAGAGTCTCGACTATCACAACGTGTAATCTTGTTTGGTCAAACGCGATTTAAGCGTAAACAAACATGACGGGCAAGCTAGATGTAGCTAGCTGGTACATCCATTACGGTAAACTTTCTGTCATTTGGATTGTGGTTTGTTTTACATCACATGTTGTATACAAACTTTTGTTGTTGCCACAAATTAAAAAGGTTGGTGCTGAATTTATGACATCAATCTAACTTTATACTTGGTCGCCATAGTAATGTTTGATGCGCTTCCTGCTTCAGTCAGCTTGCTTCCCTATTGGCTATTGATCCGTTCCACTTGACAATTCACAGAGTCCGTGCTCTGCCTTTCTCAGTGTTCTCCCCACACAACAAGATTTCTGATCGGAAATATTGAACACATTTAATATTTACGATTTCAAATCGGGGCGGCGCTGATCGTCTTCCGAGCAGATCGGGGAGGCTAAAATCACTCTTAACACACCTCACACCAGGATAATCTGGCAAGATCATCTTTGGATCCATCAGATAGTCGGGCCTTTCCTGATTTTGGTCAGAAGGGGGGAATCAAACCCAAAATTGTTCGATTATCTTGTAGTATGTACCCCGCTTAAGCTAGCTTTAGCTTTTGGAGGACTCAGCTGATGTGCAATGAGTGCACACGTTTATCCTTTGGACAGACTAATTAAAGGTCTGACACAACTAAGGACAGCAGATTTCTATATTATATCTGTTACAGCATGTCATAAATGGGTTGCTGCCAGGCTGAATACATGTAACAAAGAGTAGCATCGAAAAGAAACTGCTGACCCTAGTGTCAAGGTGCATGTATGAAAATCAGTGGTGCTTTGATGGTTGGATGTTATATGCGAAGTGGAAGGCAAATGCTATGTTGGTTTCCTTTGGTGTAAACATATTGTTAAGGCTTGTTGTAAGATAGGAACCCAGAAGCAGATACAGATGCAATTGGACGCTTTGAAGGAGATTTATTTTAGGGCAGAGGGCTGGTTGGTTAGAGCGGAGTGAAGGAGTCTAAACATGTTGACACAGATTTTGTTCAGTAGGTTGACTCGGTGATCTTCAGAGTTTCGTTGTTTGAAGGTGGAGACGATTGTGAACATGTGAGAAAACACTCTCTGACTTAATACTTCAGAGAGACTGATAAACACCACCACTGAGTCCAGACACCAGGGTCTTTATACTGAAGCAGATGAGTTGATGAGTTGCAGGTGTCTGATCCAGCCAGGTGCTTGATTGCACAAACCACTTCCTCCAGAGAGACAGGACACACACACATACACACATACACTTACAAACAGGGAAGGGGGGGAGGAAACCCATATCTGTTATTTAGCTTTAAGGCATGACAACATGTAATTAAAAGTAATCAGTCAAACCTTAAATTCAGATATAAATGTAACAGGGAGACAATCAAGGAGAGCGTGAGAGAGAGCTGAGGTTTAAAGTTTCTCTCAAAATGAGGACATGAAGTTTGTCATTTACATACAGCAGAAAACAGGTGCTTTATGTAAAAGCATAAAAAAGCACATGTACACATGTGTTTATGTTCTATAGTAGACTCGAGAGTTATGACTTGTAGGCCTTATGACTTGTAGGCTAACAACTGCAGACTGTTTCATGTTCCTCTGATGTCCTCTGAGCACGATAAGAGCAGATGAACTGAGACTGAGTGTGGGTCAACGGTTTCCTGCAAGATTTCACATTCTTCCGCTTCTTCAAGTAGTTTAAAATGTTTGTAATTATGTCAGAATAAATCAACTCTTTTATTGCCGGAGAGAAAAGGGCACTTAGCAGATTTATGGCACCACAGTCTGGGGGTCTCTGTTCCCCCCTCCCTCTCCCTTTCCCCCTTGGGTCGTGTTAATCTGCAGAAGTTGAAGGCTGAAGGCAACATCACATGCTTTATTGGAGGTGAGACCTAAACATTGCACACACACACACACACACACACTTTCACACACTTTGCATCAGCATGCAATCTGGCTGTTATGGAGTTTGCATGTGAAAGTATTTCAGACACACAACATAATGTGACTCTGTCATACTCATTTAAACCATAAATCAGGGGAGGATTTACAAAACATCTACTCCATGATTCACAAGTCTCTACCTATAGACCTGAAAACATCTTGTTTAGTGTTTGGTGATGCAAGAAGCTGCTCTGAAAAGTCAGCTGTGTCATTTTTAAGAAAGATAATTTTGTGTTTAGGGGTATCTGTTCAGTTCTCTTGGTGGAGCGGGCCCCCCCTGTACAAAGGATGAAGTCCTCTTCGAACTGGTCGCAGGTTTGACTCCCGATCCTGATGCTGTTTGGTGAACCTCATCCCCCACTCTCTCTCGGTCTCTATCTCTCCCCCCATATTCCCTGTTGCTCTGTCTTCACTTTCAAAAAAAGGCCATAACCCCCTTATTGTTACGACCAGACTGTAAATATTAATGGATGAAGTGATCCACAGCTCCTGCAGACACATGTGTCCTTGGGCAAAACACTTAACCTAAAGGTGCTCCTGCTGTATGAAGGATGTGTATGAATGAGATTAGTTACTTCTGATGATCACTTTACAAAGCAGCCTCTATCATCAGTGTGTGAATGTGTAGGTGTGACCTGTTTCTATCAATCACTGTACCATTGAGTTGTATTACACAGGTACACATGGCCACTACACACTCAGCTGTACAATAGGTTTACGTCCTATACAAACACACACACACACACACACACACACACCCCCCCACACACACACACACACACACCCTTCACTGAAGGTGAAAACACAGGGCAGAACAAGGTCTGTTAACAAAGTTTAATTTGCACTTTACAGACAGCAGAGTGTTGAACATCATGCAGGCAGCGTCTCTGCTCCCAAAATGTATTAGCAAAATCAAGAGCTGTAAAATAGCTTACATCAGGCACCGAGGCATGTTTATTGTTGATCTCTGCTGCCAAGCACTACAGAGAGATATATTATGAGCCTGTCAAAACACTCTCACTTCATAGTCCCAGACTATGTCTGCAAGCATGAGTGACTTTAACGTCAAGTGTCTGAAAGAAATCCCCAAATAAAGAAGTGAGAGACACTGTGTGTTCATACGAGACATGACCTCGGGATGAACCACTGAATGAGATTATTTTCTCACCTCTTTATTTCAAAACGTAAACAGCACTGGGCACTATAGGTTATAAATCTTGGGGACTAAATGAGTAATATTTACAAAAAGTATTGGCCTATTTTTATATGGACAGCTGAAGAGAGACAGGACATTTGGAGGGGAGAGTTAAGGCCCTGACACACCAAAGAGACGGCCGGTCAGTTTTTGCGGTGTGTCCAGCTCTGTCGCTACCCGTCGGCCCCAGTTGTTTTTATTTTTTGTGCGATTCCACATGTTGAATCAGTGTGAGCTGTCGCCGGCGCGGTTGGGGGTAGGAATCTCTCTGATTGGCTGTTCAGCTAAGAGAGAAAGGAGAGTCAGTGCACAAGAAGAAATACGGAAGCGCCTCTTCTATTCTTGTTCGACTAAAAAAAGACCAAGGGCTGCCAGCGCCATTTTCAACTTTTTATCAGACATTATTCTCCATTAGAAGTACCTATGTTGTGTTGAGGGACAGCGGTGAGAAAATTGTCTTCTCGTATCACAGAATTGTTTATTTATCCACGTTCTTCCTCGTCATCTTCCGGTTTCCCCATTTTGGAATGACGATGGTGGTTGGCTGTCGGCTGTAGTCTTTGTGGTGTGTTCAAGTGCAACTCTTTGGCCAAGACAAAAGGCGTCGTGCGCCGACACCACAGGCGGCCTTCGTCGCCACAAGTTCTTTGCCGTCTGCTTGGTGTGTCAGGATCCTTTAAGGTAGAGATGCATCACAGGGCTGACGCTGGGATTCAATGCGTTGAGGACTGAAGCATCTATATGAGGCTAACTGTTCTGCTAACTGAGATCCGCCTCCTCTCCTCCCTCAGTCATCCCACCCAATGCAGCCACTTCTACGAGTGATCAACAATCAGATATGCAGCCCAAAGTTGTTTTTTTTCTCATTTGAAGTATCTTAGACCAGTGGTTCTCAAACTATGGTACGGGCTCCCTGTGGTGGTACGCAAAGAAATCTCCACAATATAAAAAAAAAAAACGTTCAGCATAAAACAACATTTTTTATTTTTTTTGGTCATACTCTTATCTTATCTGTCTTGTATCTATTGGGTTGTATTAATATCAAATGTGTTTCCCCTCTAAATTAATCTAGTTTTTGCAACAAACAACTTTAATCTGCTCAATTTATGCTCGCCCACAGACATAAACAACAGGAGTACGCCTCGCGTTTTGAAAAGTTCCACTCGATATTCCGTTATAGTTCAGTACTGAAACAACAGAAAGCAGCTGTAGGTCTACATTAACAGATATTCTGTTATTTATTGGAGTTCAGCACACAATCGGCAGCAAGCAGCTGTACATTTATATTTTTAAAACGGAGCCAGAAGAAGCTTCAGTTTTGATGCATGTACGGACAGCGGGACTTATCGCTCCCCCTCCCTCTATCACTCTCTCTTGCTCTGAAGCTGATGTGATTCTGCTCTCTTTTGATGTCTTAACACTCCGTAGTAGTCGAGAGGGATTTTTAAAAAAAGGCAGTTTTGCTATGTTGAACGCAGAGACTTAGAATTCAGCAGCTCTGGTTGCACAGAGCCTGTGGAGCGCGCATGCACTCGCTCTCTCTCCCCCGCTCCCTCTCGCTCTCTCAGACACGCAGCAATTTTATGAATAAATGGAAAATTATCACTGGCCCTTAGTAGTCCTACATCATGGCTGCCAACAGTCAATAATAAATAATATTATTTTTTTTAATATATTTGCCTCCTGCGTAAAATGTGTGTAGAAATAGGCCTACAGTGTATTTTACCATCTACAATAATGGTGGTACTTGGAGAACCAAATATTTTCGAAGGTGGTAGCAGTCTAAAAAGTTTCCACAGTCTTAGACCAAAGAAAATCTTTTCTAAGGTTCGGAGAGTCTGTTGGTTCTCCTTGAACTGTACTCTTGCTAGGACACACCACCATCTTTCCTCTAAAGATATCTACAGCGACCCTGGCTGGGTGGAGCTGTCTCTCTTCATTATAAATGTGTGTGTGTGTGTGTGTGTGTGTGTGTGTGTGTGTGTGTGTGTGTGTGTGTGTGTGTGTGTGTGTGTTTCTAAAAATCAGAGCTGTGTGCATGGCATGCAGAGGATACAGAATGGAGCGAAAGCTGCTGCACGCACACCAGGCTGCCAACAGCTGTTCTGTTCAGAGTTTGTGGTTAATGTGCACGCTTACATGCAAACATGAGGCAGGAGAACTGCACACAGGGCGTTTTAGAGACAGTTTAAGGCTGAATATTGAAGTTCATGACCATAATTTCTATTCTCGACGTTGTTTTAAGATCCCATCCTATTGAACCTGCAGCCTTCGTGCTGAGATGTTTTTGCTTCATTACATCAGCATGACGTGACATGAAAGTAGAAATCAGACCAGCATGGTGTAGGCATCCAGTTTGCCGTCTGTGCATATGCAAGCAAAGGAGCCAACACTGCAAGCTCCTCATTTGAACGCATGCATAATTGAAGCGAGGCTTTTCTTTTCATATGCTGCTGTTTGTGCCGCCGTGCAGAAGGAAAGCGTGCCAGCAGCGACACAGCTGTCTGTCTCAGGTGGATTGTATCTGTCGGGTGACCTCTACTGACTCATCCAACGCTCACGGTTAAAGTAGCACGTTGGTGTAAATGTGCCTCTGACACATTTTGCGTTAATATGTTTGAAAGAAAGTCAGCTTAAGAATTTACGGCTGAGCTGCTTTCGCATTTCAGAACCTCCTCAGCGATAAAGTGCGTGATGATGCATTGCTCGGTTTGCAGACATCATATTTCATTAAAAGGTTTATATCACCAGTGGGAAGCAAATTTTTTTATGACATGTGGCTATACAATTATCATAAAGCTGCCTAGATTTAATTCTCAGTCATAACACTGCATGACATGCCTGAGGAAAAGTGATGGTGAGAAATTGACGTTTGCAGAGGGAGCATGTTGAAATAAGTCACAGATGATTTTATTTAGCTGATGTCGGCTTGGGGGGAAGAAAATGCTGGGTCATAAAATCCTTTAACGGACAGTACACACTGCTTCAACGGGGATATAAGAACTGATGCCCCACAAAGCAGGCGGTCACTGGGCACAACTTGACAAACGGTAATGATTTGGCCATTTTTTTTAATGACACGTCACCATGAGTCTTATATCATGATCTCCAGAGGAGCTGTCGTTTAGATACAGTTTAATCCAACAAGCTATTTTGCAAAAGTGCTGCTATATGACCATAATAGCCGTCATTATCATCTCACTTATATCATTATTATCCCATAACCCTCACATCATTGACTCCACAAGTGTCTGTCTAGCCTCCAGCTGCTGAAAACACATGGATTCGGTCTCTTTTTAATCAGCGTCAATGTTGTGTTTTATCTTACATGGGGCTGCCTGCAAAGAAATCGATCATTCAAGAGATTAGCTTGGAGGGACACAAAATGACTTGTGATTTATCAGTACGACCTATGGATTTGTGTCATTGTACACAGAGCTATAGGAGGGACAGCTTTAAACGTTACAATCTTTGGATGTGATGAGTGCAGCACACCAAACAAATGGAAGGCTGAAGCAGGGTTCACACTACAGGATAATCAGGCTAACTTTGGGCCTGGTTACCCCCTTTCCCACCAAAGTCAGAAAGGCGTGGCTATCTGATCTTCAAAAGATTAACTTGCGACGACAGCAAACACAAACATAAAGTTAGATTGATGTCATAAATTCAGGATCAACTTGTCTATTTGTGGCAACAACGCAAGTGTTTATACAACCTGACCTGTAGAACAAACCACAATCCAACTGACAAGGAAAGGAGTTGGACCAAAATGTTTTCTGTAATGGATGTACCAGCTAACAGCTAGCCACATAGCAGAGAGAACTCCCATGATTGCCCGCCAATCATCTTTTCTTACAGTAGTATTGATTTAGAGCCCCAGCTGAGAGAGAGACTGAGGATCTCAATCAGGCAGACCTAAATGTCTCTCAGAAGGCCCTACGCTCAGCTGAGAAACAGGCATGCAAGAGAGAGGGGTCATCAGCGACCCACTGAGAACAGCTCTGTGACCCACTTTGGGGTCCCAACCCCCCTTTTGAAAACCACTGCTGTAGAGGCGTAATTGACATCTAAATTAATCTAATTCAAGCCACATTCACCTTGTTACATTATTTGAATGAAGATTATGGTCTTATTTTATTTTTATTAAGAAACTTAACAAGTTAATTTCGCTGCATTTTACTAAAATAAAGCAACTCAGGCCTTATTTTCTCAAACCATTATTCATTGAATAAGTAAAAGAAAAAAGTCAAAGCTTTGATAGTCTTCTACCCTCTCTGCTTTCCAACCCACTGTGACTGCCTTTTATCTCCACTAAGATGTATTTATCGTGAGACTGCATGCACCAAAGTCACGGTTTGAGACGAATACAAAAACCGTTACAGGCCTACCAGTTATAAATCGGAAGGCAGAGTAGACCGTGTCCAACGGCTGCAGCATGTCCATAAATGACATTGCTGTAATCCATATTTGACAAGAATACGGTTTCAAAATATTGTACCAATAAGGGCCCGACCCAAAAAAATCTGATACTACGAGCTTATCTCGATCTGTACATAAAGATAGATATAGATGTACAAATCAATGGGTTATCAAACACTTCTGGAAAAGTTTTATAATGAAGACAAGATGATCTCTTGACACTCTGGAGAGGGATGATGCTTGTTTTAATCCATATAGCGCCCTCTGCTGGTAAAAGAGAACTGTTAGTGTAATACCATGAAACTCAAGTGAAATGCTATGTTAACGTTGAATAAATCTAGTAATATTGGCACATATCTGTGATAAAAGTAGCTGATACCGATAGTCACTTGGTATGCTAATATTGGCCGATATTATCAGCTGGCCGATTAATCGGTCGGTCTAGTACTAAGATATTTATCTTGACTTTTCAGGTGGATGTGGCTCATAATTAGTGAAATGAGATATTTGTGACTTGAAATTAGACACATGAACATGGTTAGATTTGTGACTCTGACACGTGGTAAAAACAATATCTGAAGTAAACACTGTTCAGATTTTGTTCACATTTCATGCGTTGATGCTTGTACTGTGTGAAAAGCCTGAACACTGAGAGAGACCACTGAGTCCATACATAACTAGCACTGGATGACGCTAAGAGTGTAATTATGTGCTTCATCTGGCTGATCCTTTGGACCACTTGTGTCGGCGAGGTACTCTGCCGTACAGCTCTCGGAGAGCTGTGATGCACGGACCTAATTTACGTCTCTAAAACCACCACAGAGCAGACTCCACCGGGGGACCTGAAGCTCTAACAGGTACGTACAAGTGTACACTTTGAAAAGCAGCATTTGTTTGTATCATTTGAACCAACCATTTTTCAGACACAAGCACATAATGGCTGCGACTCTCCACATCTGAAGCAGCGCTTTCCACTCGTCTATACATATCGGAGGTTCTGAATAACACTGTTGTTTAGTATTTATAGCGTGTCTCAAAACTCCCTTTAATATATTCATCCTGCAGCATATTCTTGCTTCTCAAAGAGCCTTTCTAATTAATGCAAATGTACTCTCTATCTGAAGCCGAGTTGCCAGAAAGTTGAATAAGTCAGCTTAGCTGTGATACAATCAGCGTTGCTGTAGGATATATGCGTAGGATGCACAACAAGCTGAGACTCACACATGAGATGCTTGTCATTAGAGGGTCTCTTTGAATCATTTCATGTGTAATTAATGCCATGATGTATCATGATATGAAACATCATTTACTCTGGAAATAAACATCTGTTTCACTAACCAGTGATGACGATGTCCCGGAGACCCTCATGCAGAGTTTGGAGATGCAGAATATATGAAATGTAAAGCTGCCCTTATTAGTTACATCATCAGCTGAGATGACTGTGGGATGTAAAATGTGTTGCTTGAGGAGAATGACCCAGAAAAACTGAGCATTCAACTCAGTCTAACACAATCCTTGTTGTCATGGCAGTGAGCAGTTTATTAAGAGCTTTGTTAAACTTACTGTATAAGACCTGTTCAGTAATAAGCAGACGGACAGAGTCACAGAGTAGGGGAGGCTGTGGCTCAGTGGAAGAGGTAGTAGTTTCTCAACCGGAAAGTCGGGGCTTCGATCCCCAGCTGTGTGAACTTGGGCACAGGAAACATCGGACACTTAACCCCAAATTGCTCCCGCTGCTTCGTTGGCGGCGTGTTAATGTGTTTGAATGGATTGTGCTTGTCACTTTACACAGCAGACTCTACCATCAGTCTGCCAAAAGCACTTTGAGTAGATTAGCGAAGCGCTATACAAGCTCAAATCCATTTACTAACATACTGCAGAATGAGGCCTAAACACATCGGTCATATAGCCGATTTTGCGCAAATTTGACACTGCAAGCGTTTTCAGCCCGTTGTTTGAAAACTGTTTTTATGTGAAGTCATTTGCTTAAAACTCCTTCAGTATAAAATACGTACTGAACATATAAACAGAAAGAAGGACCGACTTTTTGTGTGGCACTGAACTGAAAAAGTGTAAAGACAAGATCAGTTTTCATATTGAACGGCTTTATAATAATAATGATAATAACTTTATTCATATCGCACCTTTAAAAACAGAGGTTAACAAAGTGCTTGAACAGACAAAGCAAAGGCAGGATTAATGAAATAAACATCAACAATCAGGACAAAAGAAAAGTCCACAGGAGAAAAGGGACAAATCAGGCAGGTTTATCTTCAGTCCGGTTCAGTACACAAAAGGTCCAATCACACAGGCAAACAAATCCAGAGGAGCAGGCAGAGGCAGGCTCAAAAGACTCACAAATTGAAGAACTTTCAATGAGACCGCTGGGACGAGGTAAACCAATGGGTGCCTCTCATGTCTCTTTTCATTTCTTCACTTCTCAGTTAAAACGGAAGTCGTTCTGGGCCGCCATGTTGAAGGAAATCTCAAGTCACACAACGAGGATCGAGGAGGGAGATCTGAGGAGCCAGGAGCGAGGATAAACGAGAGCAGACTTCCCAGGAGGTTTTTTTTGGGGCCTTTTTGCTTTTATCGAACAGGACAGCTGGAGGAGAGCAGCAAAGGGCCGAGGTCGGATTCGAACCCACAGCCGCTGCAATGGGGCCCATAGCCTCTGCACATGTCGACAGCCTAGCGACGCTTGGATCATACTTAAATAAAACTTATCCCATCTGCACAGCTGTCCTAAGAGTCAGACACTTTAATGCATATCTCACAATAATATCTCACCTCCACAGTTGGCACAGACTGTTCTTTTTTTTTTAAACAGTTTTTAACTTTCAGTAGGTAGAACATTTCAACATGGATTCTAACTTCTGGGTTTTATGCAGTATGGTTTGTATGCATCCTTTCATGAAATGAATTATATTTTAACACCCACAATGCTGTGCAAAATGTAAAACATCGTTTCATGTGCGCCTCCAAATGAAAAAACAAAGATGGATGTGACCGGTTCGGGTATTTTGCTGCTCTTTTGTTAATATTCATTGGCAGTATACTGAAGACGCTGAAATAAGTTTACTCAATATTCTGTTGATGGTGTGTGAAGGCCAGTATACTCTGGCAGCCGTGAATATACCTGGGCTGTTCCCTGATTATCATCCTTGTACTGTATGGCATTCACTGTAATTCATTCATGTCACTTGCAATGAATTATTTCTTCTGAAAATATTTACTATTTTAAACATTTTTGGGGGATTTTAAGAAGGACTTACAAGAGCCACAACGTGTCAGAGGGATAGCAAATAACTGTCCTTTGACCTTCATCGAAACAAGTCAAATAATCAAAGTAAACCACAACGTCTTTAAAGCTAAAAAGCTGTCACTTACTTTAGTCAATTCTGTTAATTCTGCAGTGTAAGAGTAGTCCTGTTGTAATAATGAATGAGCCCCCAGGCGACCTTCTTTTGGACAGACATGTCAGTAAGAAACATGACAAATGAGCCGACTGACAAACAGCCTGAACATCAGAGTGTGAAGACTGGAGGACAGAGGATGGAGTTACCGATCGATACAAGGCCTGGAGAAACTGGATGAGCTTCCACAGACACACACAAACACACACATACACACAGGTATATTAAATTACCATTGTATTCTATTTCTAAGTGATCCCCTTATTGCTCGGCCTCAGAACAATTACATCCAGCGATGCATTCAAAGACTCAAATGAAGTGTAACGGGAGATCAGAAACACTTTGTGCTCGTCTCTCCGGGCTGGGGAACGGCTCTCTGTGAAACACCTTCAAACAGACAGCTGCTCCTTCAGCTCATAACCGCCGGACGGAGAGGAGCGAGTGCATCTTCAAGCTCGGGCGTTTTGTCTCACCTCAGCAGAGGGAAGCTCTGATCAGTCGTAACGCTGCCGGTTGATTCTCCAGCTGCGACTGTTTTCCTGGTGTCTGCAGGCGCTGGTGTTTATGATGAAACAGAGTAAAAGCTACAATATAATGTGTTTGTTTCTCATTAGCATGTGCTCCTTCCAATATTTTGCCTCTCTCCTGGTGTAAAGTAATGACTGATCATTTACAAACACACTTTTTCTTCTGCGTTTATTACATCCACACAAACTGTGAGTGAAAATTGAATTCATAAAACGATGTGGGAGGAAACATCTCTCAGTGGGATCAGTGTGCATTTCCTCGAGGTGAAAATTTAATTATATTAGATGTGGGCTGTTTCTGAGTGACACACAAGTATGCCTGTGTTTAAAAGAAAAAAAATACTTTTTGTGTATAGAAAACTCTACAAACAGGAAATGAGTAAATCCATATTTGTTAACTGGAAAGTCCACAGGCTGTAAATATTAAAGGACCAAGACTGAGTGACATCACCCATCTGTTCCTGCAGGGGGCTTTGGAGTCCAATCAATGGCGGTCTCCATTGTGGAAATCCTGTCTCAACCTAACTTTCAGTCAACCTAAAGCCAGGCTGAGAGCTGGAGCTGAGGTGGGTTTGAAGCCACTTGACGAACCGTCAATCAGCTCAGCTATACCACAACACCACAATTGGTTCATTTTAAAACTAGCACTATCGCATTGGATCTGATTTTATAGTGTGGTCTAAATGATTAGACCGAAATGTAATTACCCGTTAGCTACCGCTAATGTTAGCATTCAGTCACTTCATAGTTCACTGTTACAATTGAGAATCTGATATGAAAGGCGTTTATTAATTCTACATATTAACGCTTATTTAGGGCAAAATTGATCCTGTGGTCTAATCTATTTTCAGCTCACAACGCAATGTTAACCGTGCAGATCTCCCTTCTAGCGCTGCTGTTATTTTCACATTACTCTTTAATCCAAGCAGTTTATGAAACATTAACGTTTGAACAATCAATTTGCTAATTAGCTTACCAATTTAGCGTTGTTAACAGCAATTTTACTGTAAATCTTCTTTTTTTTTCACATTGCTCACCAAAAATACCCAATTTAAAGTAAGGGACAGATGCTGGATGTCTCACAGTCTTTGTGATACGTGGCAGCCATTACAGTAAGTTTCATTGCTGCAGGCTGAAGTAGTTTTTTGGGAGCAAATCCTAAACTTTTTGGTGCCTATCTTTGTATAGGTTTGGACACCAAATAATCAGTGGAAACAGAATACAATGTCTAATCCCTGAACCAGATGATCTAACAAAGGTTTGCTTTCATCTCTGAAGTGTTATTTGTAACATGTCTCACACGGTGTCATAGCAGAGCAGCAGTCGTCATGGAAATAGGAGGATGGTGATATCAGAGCGTCAGTGGACCTGTTGGTCAGTAAATTATTTTCCAGAACAATGGTTGATGAATAAATCAGTCACAGCACATTCATCACAGCCTCTGACCGTTAGATTAGAGGAGAGTTTACACTGATGATCATCAGGAAAGGGCTGCCCTTTCTGCTGCCTGAATGATACAAGAGGCAGCTGCTGCGGGCACTCATTTTAAACAGGGCAGCTGCCAGGAGCCCCACCGCTTCGACCATGTGCAGAAGTTCTCTCTCCAGCCCGCTGCACAGCCCGCCCCACTCCTCATAAAAGGAGCAGGAGACTGTCCACGTCCTGTAGAGGCTTTTTCCAAATGTGCCACAAATCTCCCAGAAACCACAGCCGGTGCCATTGAGAGGGTTCACTGAGGCCTGGCTGTGTGAGTGATGGCTCGAACAGCAGGACTAAAAAGGGAAGAGGCCTATAAAAGATGGTGATGCTGTGGGTGTTAATCAGTGGAATAATGTCCCACAGTAAGTTATGAAGGAAAGATGCTGTCACTGGTATCTCATGAACTTCTGGGTATCACACAAAATACTATTGAAGCTGTTATATTTCCTACTTACATGATATAACAGAACCATTATCTTTTTTATTTCATGTCAGACATTTATCATTCTTTAGAAGAATCTGTGACTTCAACGTGCCTCCCCCTCACACCCTGCACTGCTGAAACCAAACCCAGAGACTTAATTCACTGTACCTTATATCAGGTTTTCATTCTCTGGAAATGCACTGCTGATGTTTTATACATACAAAAACACAAAAAACGTTCAACTGTAACTGGCAGTTAATTTGCACAGAATCAGAGTGCGCTGCGTTCCAATCCAAGTCGCCCACTCTGGAGCTGACCGGGCCCTCTCTAGTCAATGCTGGTGTTTACATTGCATGCAACATGGTCCGTCACCAGCGCGTGTTAGCAGCAGCACTCTCTTCAGCTCTGCTCCAAATATCCACCGAGTATAATTTGATTGTAGAAATGTGAAATACATTTTGAAGTTGGTGCCTTCTTGACCGAGAAAAGGCAGAAAGTGTCTTTTTGGCTCATGTGGATGAAAGACAACAACTCCCAGAATGCACAGCTTCGCCCCAGCTCGAGCCGCCAGGGCTCCTCGTCCTTATTGCAAATAGGGTGAAGTATCCCTTTAACAGAGTTGATCGCCCCGGACAGGAAGTCAGACATAGGAACACGTACAACATCCAGTCAACTTAAACATGAAACACAATATACATCCCATCACTAAATCAGTGTTACGTTGAACAGGCACAAAATGAACAACAAACCTCAGAAAGACAGAGTCCCCTGTTGTTTGCATGTTGTTTTTACTCTTCATTCCTGTGTGATCTTGTTGGTCTTAGAGGGACGTGTGCAGTTTTATGTTAAATACAAAGTAGATGCATACCGGTTTTTAGCTGAGGCTAATCTGCAACCTCTGCTGCCTAGGCTTTTAGAATTAAAAATGAAGCATTAGACTTAAAGAAATACAGAAACACACAGTGAACTGTCAGGTTTTTTCTGATTTATAAGCCATATTCACACACAATTCCTGAAATGTCCCAAAAACGTCATGGTGATCAGCAACTTTGACCTTAAACAGCCCATTTTTTTCATCCCTATCTTAACCAGAAGTTTTCCTGCCAGCTTCCTTGTAAAATTTCTGCCTTAAGCGAGCGATGCATTTTTAAAAGTCCTCCCTCCCAAGACCCTCCCATGCCCCCTCCCCATCCATTAGGCAAAAACGTCTTGCTTATCTAACAAGCAACTCAGGAAGATGTCTGGGGCAGGCGGTCTGACATTTTCCAGATATTTTCACAAGTTCATGGGAGAAAATGTCTAATGAGGTCGAAGCGGTAATCGTCGGTCCAACCTCTATGTAAAGAAACATTTGAGAAGTTCTACGCTGGTCCTGTCTTGTGCACCAATCTGACAAAGTATGCACTCAGTCTTTACAACCTGCAACATGATGAAGTTACCTTGAGCCCTTTGGCTATCCTCTGATGGTGATAAAGCCTCTCGGAGGCCGGACCATTTTTCAGGGCTTTCAGGGTGAAGCCAGAGGTTATTAAGATGAGCAATGAAAAATAACCTGGCCAAGAATTCCTCTCACTGCACTCATCATTGTTTACAATCTGAGGAATATCTTTAAGATGAGAAAATGGACTTTGAGCTGAGAGAAAAAAAAGCCTAATAACAGATTTGATTCATCATTATTTGACTTGATAATACAGCCGGCAGTTTGTTTGTATCTGGAGGGAAGAATAAATGCTTGTTGGGTTTAACCAATAAGAATAAACATAAATAATCACACAGTCAAACTCCTAAAGAAGTACCTATACATGATTCTGAAAAAACCTATAAGACTGTGTTCAGCTTTACTGCAATGAAGATTCTGCCCATCAACTTTCATTGCTGATTGGTGCGAATCAAATAGATTATGATCAGAATGTCTTTTCTTTTAATATTTACCTAGTTGTTTAAAATGATTAAATCCATCTGTGTAAATTATACTTTTAAATAAAGAACTTGTGGTTGAATTTGGGTTTCAGAACATTTTCAGTTGATTTTAATCATCCTGCCTGCAGATTGGCAGTGTGTTGGGGTGTTATTTCTCATTTTCATGATTATATAACTGCTGTTTAAAAATGTTTCTCATGCCATAAATCACTGGAAAGCTATGATTCCTGTGATTGTTGGGTTTAACCATGTTAACCATGTCGAGATCTGATCACCACAGCAGCCACAATTTACGCATCTATCAGACCAGCAACTAACAAACAACGATTTACTGTCTGTTACCTTTTGAAGATTTACTGTACTCTCCCAATCATTGTATTCTAACAAAATGTTCAAACTGCGTCAACAAGGTTACCTACGATCCCACATCCAGTCAAAGATTCAATCCAGACACATTACATCCATAAAGAGCCACAGTTTGCCTCAAATCTGCTTTGGCCAAATTTTGACCTTCCATTCATTGTTCCTGGGCTAAAGTAGCCAATGAGAGCCTGAGTTGGCGTGTAGGTGTCTGCTCCTATTCTGATGTATTGATACAAGGCTTTTCTTGTAGCCAATGAAATCGTGGATATGTTGCTTCAATCATCACTTGCATCCCAAAAGCAGGAAAAGCATTTCTAAAATTGTCTCATTTCAAATGTTCTGCTTTAGTTAGGTTAGGTTTTAAAAACTGTATATATTAAACTTAAGTGAAAAGAGTATAATATAATATTCTAAATACAATTATACCAACATGATGTAACATTAAGAATGACAACACAGAAGGACCTTACTTGCGTCAAAGCTGATTCTGCTTCTGCTTATGAATATTGGTGACAGAAACATGTGTAACATCTCAGGCCTGCATGTTGAGCTCTGTGGAGGAGGCTGCAGCTCGTTCCTTCACTGACGAGACAGAGAACAAGACGATGTACGTGCTGCTCCTCGCTGATGAACAATTACTTTGATATATAATTAAGCGACCTCTGTGTTAAATGTTTAACGAGGGCGCAGTGTGCAGAGTGGTGCTGTAGACGGGCTGTCACGGAAACACCTCTGCTGGTGGCTCTGTGCCGCTGAGCTCTGCACTCGTGATTAACACGTTATGGCCTCGAGCGCTCAAACAAAGACCGGTGCAGTCGACTCTCCTTTGAGACAACGCTCACCAGAAAGCATGCAACAGTCTGTTTTCAGTTTTCATCTCTCATTTGAGTTCAGGACTCAGTTTGCATGTTCAGACTGTGTGTCATGTTGGTTTTAGATTTACATATTTTGTGAGCCAAAAAGCCTTTAAGATCAGAAAAACCTGACCTGGGGGGTGGGGGGAATTATTTTATAACTCAATTTATAACTTGAATATATTAGGGCCAATAGTTATTGAAAATAGAGACCTGGCTGATCTGACTGACAGGTGTTATAGCTGTTTGACAGGAGGCTAAGTGATAAAATGTATATAAATATGGATGTAGTCTCAGTGATCTCACCCATTGTTTTCTGAAGCGAACTTTTGAAGCCCATTGGTGGCAGTAGCCATATTGAAAATGCTGTCTCAAAGTAAATTTTGGTCAACCAGGCAAAGAGGTGGAGCTGAGGTTGACCTTTAGCCTCCTGAATTACAGCAACACTGCCCCCGTCTGTCTGTAAGATTAGCCCCACCCCTTATTATGAATCACTCTTATCCATACATCCATACATTAACCGGATTTTACTGCCTGCATATGGCTTCAAGCATGTCCTTTTGGGGACAGCTGTTTAGTCCCACTACTAATTAGACGTAATATTTACTGTGCCGGTGTGGCAGTGGGCCCATCTTAGCCCGGCCACAGGGGATGTCTTTAATGCAGGGATGGCCGCTTAGCCTTTATAAAATCAAGATGGTTAGTTATTTTAAAGGTTAACCCTGTACTGTGTTTGTAAATAAAGACATAATCTATTCAGACCAATTTTTTAAACTAAGCTCTAAACATGTTTATTTTTGCTGTAGAACTGGGCATTTTTGAATGGGTTTGTATGTGACTAGATGGACTACGGCAACCAGCCTCAAGTGGACACTTGAGGAACTGCAGCTTTTTGCACTCCAGGTTCATTTTTCAACATCCGAGGTTGCCGCTTGGGCTAAATGCCCACCTAGGCTTCACGTCTTTGCCCACAACAAGGCTGACCTACAGTTAGGTTGAGATATGTCCATGGCCATCGTTTGGCTTCAACATTTCCCCACAGTACTCAATGGGTAACGTCACTGAGGCTACATCCATGTTTTATACATTCTCTGGTATTAATTACTCACATTTAGACAGTGTTGTTAATGCATAAGGAAACAACTTTGGGGTTCAGTGTTGTGGCCAAGGACACATGTGGACTGCAGAAGCTGCATCAAACCACCAACCTTCTGATTGAGAGATGACGACTCTACCTCTTCACCATAGCCCCCTATAATGACTGGTTCTGATTGGTATTTCAGGGACAGACTTGAATAAATAAAATAAACCTCAAGAGATCAAAGTTTTTGTCAGAGGGTACTTTTCTGAAAACCAGAATTATTAGTTACTGTACATCACTCTATTCAAAGCCACCATGCGTTGACAAAATCAGTAATTCAATATGAAATAACATGGGAGTTGATGGACTACCAGTACGTTTATGTGTGTTTAATGTGGCTTTAACGTGTTATTTTATACACAACACAATATTTAAGTAACAAATAATAACAAAATGAAACTATCCATTCGAGTCATTGTGAGGAAACTCCCAGTTTCCATTCAGGTACAAGTTTTTGTTTTTGTCAAAGGAGTTTTTAAGAGAGCTACTGTTCTTCCTGGTTTCAAAGGAGGCATAAAAAGGGCCGTACTCTACAGACATCATCTCTAATGATGTCTGTCAGCTAGAATAACAATATGAGCCTGTCAGTGGTTAACAAAAGAACTGGGCGTGGATGTTATTTAGTGGGATGCATTTTCCTTAAACGATCATGTTACAGCCTGTTAAATTATTGCAGGCTTTAAAGATATGACACAGGTTTGATAACATTCAGAATTTGTCTTTGAGGATACATGATGTGCATACTAAAATATCATATTTCAGTGTTTTCAATTCAGCTATTTAAAAGCATTTTGAGTGAATATAGAAGGAGTTTGTCTTTTGTTTAAGAGTCAGTGCGGTGAAGACATTTTTAAGGAACTTTAAAAAAGAAAAGAAAAAAAAAAGCACACTGAAGCCAAAACTCTCCCCTGGATAATAGATTCATTCTGAGCCCCTGCAGCCATGACCACCACTTCCCAGCCAATCACACACATGCATTCACACAGCTACAGACACACACACAATACACGATAGGGAACACAGCCTGGTTTTTTAAAATTCCATTGATTCAGGTCAAAAGTGTGTGTGTGTGCAGCATTCAGGGCAGAAACAGGAGAAGCATTGCATCAGCTGCTCCATCTCTCTCGTCCTCCCCTGCACCCTCATCCCAGATGCCCACACTGCTGTTTGAAGACAAGAAAAGTCTTACTCGAGTGTGTACAGTCGAGCAGGAAACCTAAACAATACACCACTGAGTGAGTGAGTGAGTGTGTAACTCACTGTATCCAGCAGGCATCTATCCTGTTTAAGCCACAGCTCAGGGCTTCCTACGACAGGACGTTAATCGCTTAATCTTCACGTCACTTCCACCGCCACTACTCTCAATTATTCCCAGGATGCTCCACTTGCTGTGCAGGGTGCCAGCTATTTTTTTTATACCCCAGCCTGCCAGCCTTTTGTGTGCCTTCAGGAGATATCAACAATGGGAGTTGACAGGGAAGTGGAGAAAAAAGAGCTATTGATTCAACCTATCTCTTACGCCTTTTCAATTGCCTTTAAGTAGTCGTGGCGCCTGTGAGGGTCTGGACTTGTTCAGGGAAACACTTAATTCCAGACAGCAGCCATTGTGTAATGTAAGAAAAAAAGGAAGCCTCTCCTAACAGAATAATAAAAAAACTAACAAAGGTGGAAACTTAGCTGCTCTGTGCAATCATCTCCAAGTTTCCCTCTTAAATAAACTTGCCCTGATACATAAGAAGTTGTCTTTGTTCTGAAACAGCAATTACATCCCATTAGTGTCAAGAAAACACACCGTCAATACTATCTATTCTCATATTTCTACCTGGGCTTCAGGTGTTTACTGTAGAATATTTTCAGCAGGTAGAAAAGCAGTTTACCTCATCCCATCTTTTCACCTCAAGGTCATATTGTGGCCTTTGTCCACAGACAGCGCTCAAGACATCAGTTTCAGAGCGCGTCTAACCAGCGCTCATTGTTGCTAGGTTACAGAAGTTAACTTCTGCTTCCCTCGCTAATGTCCGTTAGGTGTGTTTCAGATAGTTCTTTGTGATTAATATTTACTTTAATTCAAGTAAATAATATGTAAATGTCCTGACATCAGCAGCAACTACACCTGGAAGTTCTTCCCTCGGAAAGACGAGTCAGGCTAGCGTGTGCTCCGACATTGTTGATGATAAAGCCTGATGTTGTAAGTCCCCTTCTTGATTCTGATTGGAGGAAGAAGTGACATTGACGAGCAAGGCGCTGAGCGCTAAAACACTGAACGACATTGGTTTTGTATAGAAAATGATCACTGTCAGCACAAAAACCCACTTTCTGTAGACACAGGTCCTCATTCATTTATCATTTACTGTGAAGTATTGTTCGCAGGTAAAAAAAAACAACAACAACTAATTTTTTAAGTTTGTCTAAACTTAATCTCTTTACAAAAACATTTACTGTAGAAAATGTGATTTCTGTAGTTTGATCTTTACTTGTACATTCTGCATTGAGATGCAGGATGTAGACATGGGACTGAAGTTTTGTAACAGATGTTTTAGTTTCTATTTGTGTTATGATTACCATTTCAGCGAGTTGTGTCTGTATGTTGGAAAACAAAAAGGGGAATGCAATCTGCTGTGACCAATCAAAGGCCTAAATGTAGCTTCAAGTAATGTCTGTAAAGAGATATCTGCATACAAGTGCAGCCAACAGTCTGTTCTTGGACATTGTCCCTGAACGCTTCCTCCATTGTCCTTACTAGAGTTGCTAGTTGGATGTAAACAATGGCGATGCACAGAAAATAAACTCTTATCCAGAAGTCTTTTATCTGACACCTGGCTACACTGGAAGTTGGCCATCGCTTCCAAAAAGCTTTATTGTCATCTGATGATTGCCACTGTTCCAAATTTCCACTTCTTTGGATCTCACAGAGATACAGAAGATTACGGACAATTCACAACATTAAGTGCAGTTGGCACGTATTGTCTTAAATGTTTCCTAGACACATTGCCAACTGAAAGTCATGCAGTGATGGTATTGGAAAGTCCATAAACTTGAGATCTTTAGTCAAATTGTTTTAACCAAAAGCTGCTTCAGGAAAGTACTTGAAAGTACAGACCATATGAAGGAGTTAGCTTGCATTTCTGTAATTAAAGGCAATACATTACCAAATATGGGGGGTCTAGCACTTGTTTTGTTGCTGTGATATTGCAACAGGCATCAATACTCTTTGATGTCTACTAGTATGGTATCAATGTTTTAAAATCTGGTATCATGACTCTGCTAACTCTTTCTGAAAGAACATTATCACACGTCTGTTTAAGAACTGTACAATTTCATTTAATTTACTTCAGATCCAGAAATTGAGAGATCCTAATCCTCCTCTGGTGGTGACTCTTACTGGGACGTCCTAGTTTCCATGTTGACTTGTGTATTTTTTGAAGGAAGTCTTATTTGGCAGATGAACATTTGAGTTTTCATTTGTCTTAAACTGTAACAGTGTGTGAGGAGCTGAGCACATTGACTGTAGATGGCAGTCTGGATGTTAGTTTTTGTGCTGAAGGCTCAAGTGTCGGCTCCTGAATCCCACTGGTCCCCTCAAACAAAGCCTTCCATCAAATGGGAACCAGACAGCGGTGGGTGTGGGATTTTCATTAATGCTGCTTACCATCTTAAACCCTTTGAACACACCCTCCATCCTGCCCTGCGTGCAGGCGTTCCCCCCCCGCTCCCCTAGGCCCTCTAATGGCTCTGGCTTTTATTACCTGGGCTGGTGGGACGTCCATAAAGAGACGCTCTGCCAGCAAGATGGCAAACACGTTTCTGTCTCGGCCCTCGTGTGTCTTCTAGAGAGGAGCTCAAAGAGTAATAGAGCTTCTGGGAGCCCCCTCTGTTCAACCGGGGACGCAGTCTGGCATCATGTGGCCTGTGTGTGACAGCTTCATTGATGGCAGCCTATTATACTGGTTTCCCTGCAACAGAGCTACATGAACATCTGTGCATGTCATTTTTAAGTGACCCACCTCATGGACCATGCTACCATTACAGGAAGCTCTCAGGGATCAGACGCTCTCTGCGGCGGTACCGGCGGTTTTGGTCCTCCACAATGGCTCCTGCATGGTTTAGAGAATCACAGCTTTCAGTCAGAGAAAACGTCTCATTGGTCTCTGATACATGTGACCGTGCAGGAGGAAAAGTTTCTGGAGCTGTACTTTGCATTCGTGCAAGTGTTTACGACCGTGGTGGCTGTGTGAAAACGATGCTTTCAAGGCCAGGCGAGCTGCAGCAGGTGACAAATTAAACATTTAGCGATGTTAAAAAAAAAGCTTTTCTTGCACTTTTCCCAGGCTCTGTATATTTCAGCAGCAAATTTAGAGAGTGCGAACACACCGTGAAGACGAGAGCTTCTATCACAGGGGGGAGGGGGAGGGGGAGAGCAGATTGCCTCTATTCAGATTGGAAGCCGTGCTTGTCACAGTGGTGATGACAAACAGGCTGTAAGAGAGCGCCTCACACTCATTTGTCAAACTTGCTCTGACATCAAGAATGCTCCGGCTTTCAGGACTGATAAGAGTCGGGGTGTAATCCGTCTTCAAGTCAGTTCAGAAACACAATGGGCCACTGTATGCTTTTCATCACCTTGAATGGATGAATGACAAAGAAAGAAAAAAATACTGTATGTTCAAAGGCTGGCTGCTCCTCTTTTTAGACATATTACATCTTTCTGAAAGGAACTGGAGGGTCCTTTTTGATTTTGTCTTTATATTGCAACTCTTCTGGGGGATTTAAAAATACATTCTGGGGGTGGCCGAGGTTTGAATCCGGCCTGTTGTTACTTTTCCAGCATGTCTTTCCCCACTCTCTCTCCCTGATTTCCAACTCCAGTACATCCCTCCAATAAAGGCACAAAAAGAAATCTTTAAAAATAAATTTCCAATGCGAACCATAATATGGAAGTTGGTCTGGTAGCTGGAGAGGTGCCAGGGCATTGCCCGAGCACTGCCGAGGTGCCCTTGAGCAAGGCACTGAACCACCCAACAGCTCTGGTGCACTCCCTATCTAGCAGTGTGTAGCAGCCCCACTCTGACATCGCTCCACTATCGTCAATGTGTGCATGTTTGTGCATTTGTGTGAGAAGCATGTCTCTCAATAACCAGAGTGTAAAACCAGAATTTCTCTCAGGGGATTTAAAAATAAAATTTAAAAATAAAAAATGAAGCTACAAGTTAACTAAAGTATGCTAACACAACAATGCAGGCCACGGGCAATTGAAGAAGAAGAAGATAGGAATAGGAATTGAATGAAAATAACAGTAATGATAACAGACAAACTATAGAGAGGGTAGAGAACAAACATCTGCTCTGTCTGTTTGCAGAATTATTGTTATAAAGAAGAAGAAATCCTCCTGTTCGATACTTCATGGTGGAGAGAATCCTTGTTGTCTGCAAACTAAACTTCATCTCTCATGGTTTGAGACAGATGTCAAATAGCTTGATGTAACTCTCTGTCTGTTAGCTGTCTGGGTCTGCAGCCGTCAGCTGTTGTCAGTCAACCCCTGTTGTTGTTGTTTTTGTTATCTGGTTGAACCAGCTCTCCTCAGCGATGTGGAGGTCAAATCACATCATTGAACAGGAGAAATCACAGCGCCAACAGAAATAAAAACACTCCTTCAATCCTCAAGGGAGAAGGAATGAAATTAAGTGTATGCAACCTGCAACTTTGGGGACACAATTGGTGCTCTGCAATGAAGTGTAGAGCAATTGTTTTCCCTCCATCATTTAAAACATGAAATGTGCTGCTGGGAGTTATTCCTGTTTCTTGTTATCCAAAAAACAGTCAATGATGTAACGACTACAGATTCTAGCTGTGGATGGCTGGCTTTCTATGCACCATACATTTTTTCCCCTCATATTTCCAGTTGTGGAGGTGTACAGAGAAACTATGAAACAGACCAGACAATTTTTATTAGGAGAAAAAGACAAAAAACTTAGAAATAATGCAAATTCAAAAGTTATTAAAACATGCAAATGCTGCAAAAAATAAAATAAAACATGCAGCAAAAAGTCTAAACAATGCATTAACAGCAAATACATAAGCCATACAAAGTCAACAACACAAACCTATGAAAACAACTGCAAAAGAAAAGTGCTGCAAATCCAGTCATCACACCACAGAAGTCCATGTATGTTGTTTCTATCGTCTGAGTCCATGTGCCTGTGTATCTAAATGTTTCTAAATTGTTTTCACCTGGCTGTAAACCAAATCTCCCCTCAAGGGACAATAAAGTTAAAAGTTGATGTTGTTTGGAAAGTCTTTTGGTTTTCCTTGAGTTAAACTCTTGCAACTAAAGTCTGCCATTATGCCACAAGAAATAGCATCCGAGTGCCCCCCGCCACATGTTAGCAGGGCTAATGGTGGGAGTGGGAGAGGTGTGCATGACAAATAAAGTTATCATGTTTGAGCCTCTCAGTGAGAAATAAACCAGCTGAAGGAAGCACCGTCCTGTAAGTGTGAACACAGAGCTCAGAACAATAAAACCCAGAGGGTGTTTGACTTCACTCTCTTTTTAGGATAGAGACATATTTTGTTGGGATATATTTTATATCTGCTATATTAATGTTTAAAATTCCAGATATACTCAAAGGTGAAGTGAGGAAAGGGAATATATATGAGCTTTGATGTAAGTTGTCACAACAAACAGGACCTGACTCAGGTGACCTCCTCTCTCCCTTCCAGACCTTGGAAAGAGGTCAGACTCTACATTCACCCAAAAAGCTAAACTCTGGGAAAGTTTTTCACTGATATTGGGACAAGATAAAAGGTCAACAGTGTCACCAGAATCAATAGAAATCCTCCTCTGGAGTCAGTTTTTGTAGTTTCAAACACAATGCTGAGGACAAAAGAGTTTGTTGCACAGTTTGCTGACCTGAACTCAGGACAGTTGTTTCCATTTGTCACCCTGTTGTTCCAGTATTGACCCAGAAAGTTGTGTTTTTAGAGTCTAGCACCAGTCTTCTTTTCAGTACAAGACATTTTGTACAGTGTCTGTATTTTCCGCCTCAGACTGTACAGTGAGAGAGAGAAGCAAACCCCACATCTTCTACAGCTTTTCATATCTGCAGCTTTCTGTTTGATGCTAAAGGAAAAATGAAAAAATAAAAAGATGATGACTGTGTTATGCGCCTCCTCTCAGCCCCGGGCTGAGTTGCAGGTGCAGTTAGAAAAGCTTCCCTACGGCTTTGGTCCAGGGAGAGACGCGGTGGGAGAGCTTCCCAGTTTGCAACACAATCAATCAGACCTTCTGCTGGCTGATGCATTATTAAGTTTCCAGGGTACGATAAAGTTAGATGACCTTCTGTGCATCCTGCAATCCCCCGGATTTTAAAACCGCAGGCCTGTTTTAGTTACAGAACAACAGAGCAGAACACAGGAACATTAACTGAATAATTATTTATTATGATACGTCCCAAATGGTAACACAATGACATCACAATAATTAAGGTAATTGTAGGTGTTTGTGTTGTTTGTTTATTGTTTACGGTCTGCTTGTTACTGGTGGTGGGTGTGTTCACCAGAAATCTTGTGGTGATGGCAGTGATTATATGGGCCGCACTCACCTGTTCACCTGGTTTTTGGCTTGGATGGAGAGAGGGGGTGAGCGTGGGAAGAGACAATTTCTGTTGACTGTCACACTATACTGCACTGCGATCGCAAGTTTATTTGATGACCCGATAACAGCGTTTGTAGTATCTTGTTTTGTTTTTGGAAGAATAAATGACTAAAGCATCTTGGATCTGAAAGTCATTTATAACGACAGCGCGTCACAGCTTCACTCCCGTGTTTAGTCCCTCGCGGCAAACTTTTTGACAACTTGCAAAGGCTGATATAGCTGCAATAGTAATCAAAGTGAAACATATTCACCCTTTTCACTGATATTTAAGTCACTTAGAGAAAAGATAACTCCGTATAGCTTTACAAACTGGATTGAATGAGTCAGCCAACACACTAAATCTTCTTCCATAAAACCCTTTGCTCATAGATTTTAGTAACCTATTTTATTGTTTCTACGTAGCCATGTTCTAACTTTCAATAAAAGTAAAGTTAAAGAGTAGAAATCGAAGCTTAAATAGCCTGTAGTTGTCATGAAGATCAACCACATCTAATGACAACCGGTCTTGGTCTCATGACTCGGAATCGAAAGCATTTTTACTCTGTCTCGTCTGGGCGGACTCCGGATTTTAAATGAAGACCACCACTGTCGGGCTATTATATTTCCACGTCATTACTGTGATTAGAAGGACAATCTCCCTTTCTAAAAGAACGAATAACGTCAATAAATTCATAATTTTATTTTTGTCCCTGGTTATGGCCACAACCTTCCCAGTGTTACGGTCTCCTTGAGTGACACAAGATGATGTCTCGATCCCTAAATGTCTTGGTCTTGTCTCGGTCTCGGAGTCTTGGGTATGTCTTTGTTCTCGGTTAGTGTGGTCTCGACTACAAAACAAATACATAAAATCAAAAATTTTGCATCTGAGTCCCAAAGACAGAAAATAGCAACATTTTCACCCCATAATCACTGCTCATGTTTAAATTAATTAACAGTTCCTCTAACAGTGCATCAATTTACACAGCATTTCTATGTGACAACTACTTATTAGATTGTTATTAATGCATTTTAATTCGGAAAAGTGAGTTTGAGAAAATAATATTGGTGATATCTTTGTGTGGTTTGGTCTGATTGAGATTATTTCCCCTGTTACGAAGATCGTTGCTGTCCGTCATTTAGATCTCTGACCTGGCGCTTTGCATTGTGGGAACGAGTACACAAGGAAGACTGGTCTTCTGCATACTGTCGATTTTTCTCAAATCAGTACGACATCCGGGAATTTTAGGCATACTGTGGTTCTGGCATTTGTTCAGTTTTGGCCAAATCAGTACTTTTACTACTAGTACAACAGATGGTTTTGAAAACAGCCAATGGTTTAACAGCTTGTCTTCAAAACTTTCAGCCATTGTTGTCCCTGCGTCACAACCCCTCTACCTCTACACTGCTCCTGCTGTTCATGGGCGGAAAAACATGCAAACAACATGTTGCTTTGTCTTTCTGATGCATTGTTGTTAATTCGGTTCCTGTTTTGACGTAATGTTGATAAAGTGATTTTGAAATTGACCGGATGCTCTGTGCGTTTCCTTGTCTGACTTCCTGTCTGTGCTGTCATATTCTGTCCAGCTTGACGCGTGCCTCCGGCGAAAATAGACTCTCTGCGTATTTGAAACGGAGCAGAGCGTAGTGCCGTCGGTGGTACGCGCCGGAGACGGACCGCAGCGCGCCCTGTGTGAACACAATGATTGAGAGTGGAAGCTAAGTAAAACGTAGTGCGCTGACGGACCGCCGCGTGCACGGAGTATGTGTGAATTGGGCTTAAGAGTATATCTCTGGCTTCTAAAAACAAATGTTAACAAAAACACTCTGATGAAATCTGTTTGTTTTTCTTCAGGTGGAGACCCTCAGACATGATATCTGCAGGAAACAAGTAGATCCCTCGGCCGCTGTGAGGGTGCATATTGTCGAGGTAGGCGCTGATGGATGGGGAGTCAGGTCTGTGTCACATCGGCCCTGCTGGGGAGCCTGAGTTCAGGGCATCTGCTGTGGTAAAAAGGAAAGCTGGCACCTGGCAAACCTTCCCTATACCCTGTGGCGCTCAGGAGGAGAGCGTCAGAGCCAGACAGTAACTCCTGATGAATGTGAGCCATGACTGAGAGGGAGAGTCAAACTGTATCAGCCCCCGAGCCGCGCTCCTCTCTCCCCATCACACAAACTCACCCTCCTCCTCTTCAATGCAAACCTGCTGGGACCTACAGTGAAGAGAACAGTGCTGAGTGCTATGTCCACATGTTTGGACAGCCAAAAACAGATACCAAAACAAAAAAAAAAAACTCCGTCCTTAGTAGTTTCTACTCTACAAATATGCCAACAACAACTTTTTTAACTGTAGGATCTTTTCCCTTTCACTACATGTCTGCAGCCTCTTACAGACTGCAATTTTTAGAATCTTGTCGGTTCATAGAAAGCCACAATGTGAGACCAGATCTCATGATGTTGAGTATGACATGCATGCAACACCATGTCATGAAGAACCTCGTGAAGGCTGCGAGGCAATCAACACGCTGCATCATTAGCGTCATCAGTTTGCAGCTGAGGTTTCCACGGTGGTCAGCAGAAAGCGAGCTCTCGCCATAGAGGCGTTCATGTGGATAGAAAAAAAAAAAATGTGTGGACACAGTCTTGGTGAGGCAAAAGACGCCAAATTGGGATGCCATTGTTGCAAAGAGCGCTTGAGATGAGTCATGTCATTGTTAGCATTCAACAGCTAATGCGCCTGTGTAGTTGAGCTGATTGGTGCGTTGTTTAATGCTGCATGTCTATTGGTTGGAAGTTGATGTAGAATGTAAAAGCATTCACATTGTGAGAAAATGGTCTTAAAATTCTCACGCTGTCAAATATTTGTCACAGGCTCTCTTTGGTGACGAGTGTGAGATGTGTCATCTCCGATCCTCTCTCTCAGTGCCACGTTGAACCACAGCTTTGGAGCCACAACCACCGATGTTGCCACGATTTATCACCTTCTGTCTTGGACGTCCAAAAAGCATAACCTCAGCTGATCAGGTTGACTTGCCTTGCAGCCTTCGCTTCACTGGGTACGTCATCGCTCAGTCCACATGCCAGTCGTACCGACATTATGAGATCTGTGTCTCACAGTGTGGCTTACATTAAACTAATAACACTGCAAAACCAGACTGCAGCCTTTTAGTTAGTTCGAATAGTTTATCTTATTCCTGATGGATTCCTTTTCATTTACTTTGCATAAATATTTATTTCAGTCTGTTTTATAACCTGCTAAAAACTTCTCATAAGAACTTTAACCAAATGTACCCAGATGGGGGATTCTTCAAACTTCATGCATAATTGAACATTTTACCAAACAGAAGATTAGATTCAGCAACATTCACATCTTATTGAACTGTTCCTATTACAGTCAACAGATAGCAACAAACTATTCCTATAGTCAATCTATTGGGTGGCTGTAGCTCAGATCATAGGGTCGGGGACTTGGGTCGGTGTTAGGTCGGGGGTTGTTTCTGTATTAAATGGACAATGATAAACAGACTGTGATTCATCTTAGATTTATTCAGCCATGGTCAGATAATATAGAAACACAACACACATGGCTGACAAAGCGCGGCCCATCGCTGACCCATGCTGACCAAGACCTCACAATCGCTGGTAATCATTGGCAAAGTCTTCATCTTCACAGTGCTGCTTATATTCTGCTAGAAGGTTCATCTCTAAAAGGCTACAAAGAAGACATCATCTTGACTCTTAAATATCAGACATACACATTTCTTCAGTCTCAGAGTCACATTTCTCCAATCCAAATATAACTCTGCTGCCACGAGGTCTCTAACACTTATATATTACAGCTTCACAAACCTCAAAGAAGAATGAAAATACATACTAACAGTTGGGAACCGGAGGGTTTCTGGTTCAAGTCCCGGCGCGGACTAAGTCTGGAAGTTGGTGTGGTAGCTGGAGAGGTGACAGTCGGCTCCCTGAGCACTGCTGAGGTTCCATTTAGCAAGGCATCGAATCCCCCCACTAGCTCAGGAGTGCTCACTGTGGTCTATAGGATCCTGTTAGTGTGTTTGTATTTCAGCCTATGTGTGTGTAGCATGTTCATCATCACAGCGTAAAATACATTTCCCCTCGCTGGATTAATAAAATCTATCTTCTTCGCACACTCACACATCTCAAGGTACAGTTTGTGTAATATTTGGACAATCTCAAATTAGTAACTGGAGCCTCTCGAGCTGTAATGTCACGATGATTTATACTTGATGCATCACAGAAAGATTTGCTGAAATAAATTCCCACTTCCACTGAACGCCTGATGGAAAATACTGCTCCTATTTCCATTCGCAGGCGAGAAGTATTTTCAGGGCACGAAGCCTCGGAACGAGATCCAGCAGGTCACTTGATGTGTTCACTGCTTCTTCAGAAAGCTGCTGCTATAGATTCACCTTGCATGTACCACGTTCTCCCTGAGCAACAGCTGTGTGTGGGAGTCTACGCCCGGCCGATCTGCATTGTTTAGCTGCTGCTCCACAGAAAGAAAAAAACTCTGGGCTCTCCAGTCGTCGTCTCCTTAGCAACCATGCAAAGCGCAAAACACAAAACTCTATTGAATTCTTTCCAATGTAAGACGGATGAGCGGGGAGTCTGGAGTTGGTGGTGGTGTCCAAAGTGCACATGAACATGAAATCAATATTCTACTTGGCAGAGAACTTTAGACGCTGTGTTATTCGCCCGTTGGCTCATCGGTCGCCGGGTCAACTCTTTGAGCATCCATCACTGGCGTCTGTGTCCAGCCCTGAGCCAAGCCGTGCCCAAGACGAGCTCCAGCCGGGGGAGTGTCAGCCCCTTGGGGGAGACGTATGAGGAAGGGGGGGGGGGGGGGGGGGGGGTGAGGTAAATGAGCTCACCGAGGAGAGATGGGTCGCCTGTGTTAAATAATCACTCCTCGGCTCCTCCGGGTGGGTGGAAGTCCTGTTTGAATGCTGCGTTCAAAGACTCTGCTTCCATTGTAGCTGGAACGAGGCGTTTGATTCCTTTAACCTCCGTCCTCAGGCCTCCTCTTTCTCAGCTCTTAATTGCCTGCTCCTAAACACACACCTTTTGTTGTGCGCTGATAAAAAAAAAAACTACCGCTCTCCATACAAATTAGTCGTCGGGAGCAGAAGCAAGAGACGTTCTCCTATTAATTGCCTCGTTCTTTTAATGGACATAATTGTCGTCTCCGCACAACAAACCCTTTGGACATACATTAGATAATGAATTGTGTTGTACTTCATTAATGGACGGGAGGCTGTGGGAAGTGTAATTTCATTAACACTGTACCAAACAGCGAGCTCGATAATTTGCTAAATCGCTTTCATTATGTATAGCTAATTGTATCTTTCTCATAAACACATCAGCCTTGAGAGGAGCAGCATCCTCTAAACTGCTCGCAAACGCTGCTTATGATGATGTCATGTGTTGTCTCGCCACGCTTCCCGCTTTTTTCCAGGGGATTTTTTTCCTTCAAAATGGGACTGCATTGTGCAGCAATGTCAGAAGTGAGTGGGCTGAGAGTTAATCATTTCTAGATTGTGTGGAGATTGCTTCGAGGCTAATTTCTTCCTTTTGCAGTCGGTGATTAATGCCCGGTCTGCGAGGTCACGGGAGATAAGGACCGGGGTCCGCTGCGTTAGCTCCCAGTGAAGATAATGCAGAGCAGACCTTATCAAGGGCACGGAGGCAAGGGTGGGCAAAGCGTATACCGAGGGGGGGGGACTCTCCATGCATAAAGGCCATAACGAGATATTATCAGCCATCAAGTAGCACAATCAATTACCTCATCCCCTGCAGGACTCCTGGAGAGGGAGGACAGAGGGCATGATATGTAAGAGGAAATCTTTAAGAATTCTATCGTGCCGCTGACCTGCTTCTCCTAAGGGCCGCTTTTTTTTTTCTTTAAAGGAAGTCATAAAAACACGAAGAACAGAAACAGAAACACTTGCTTCCCCTCAGTAAAGGGAAGAGCCTGACTGATTATACAAGAGCGTTTAAAAACACTGAGTGCGTTTACATGGACGAGAGTATTCAGAAACTCAGAGAAGACGAGCAGAATGAGGCAGCTGGGAAATGCAAGTTCAAGAAAATTTGGCTCCAAAATGAAAAAAAAATTAAATATAAATGAGGGAATGATTGACGGGGGCAAACGATGAGGAAGCATCCTGAGAGACATACAAACTTTTTTTGTTTGACAGCTTGAGACAATGGAAATCAAAGCTGTTGAGTACACAATAGAATACAAAAAACACAGACTGCATATATGATGCAACACTGGTCTTAAAAAGTTTTACACTTGGTTTTAAAACGTGTGCAACAAACTCTGAAACTAGTGTTCTCTGTTGTATTTGTAGCATCTTTTAAATACTTAATAAATATCCTAACATTATTCGTATATTTATGTTCCTCCTGAACTGTGATTTTAAATGTAATTTCTGCTGTTCTTTTGAGTGTCTTTTGAGTGTCTTTTGAGTGTCTTTTGAGTGTGATGTGATTTGATTGGGATGTGAGGATTTCTGAGCTCGTAATGCAAGACACATTTCTGTTCAAACTGAGGTCTTATTATATCTTAAATCTATAAAGAATAGAAAGCCCTTAAGTAATTTTTTCAATTTATGATGTTGTTTTTACTGCAGTTTATACCAAATTATTTTTTCTACCTGTTTGTTTAATTAGACAAATATGTGTACCAACTTATTTTTGCCTATCTTATTTTTTTTTATTTTAAAAGATTCTCAATTTCTTTCATTGTTTATTCAAATTTCTTTTTCTTTCTTTTTCTTACTGATCAATGAATTAACCCTCACCCTTCTAATGTTGTATCTCTTTATTTCTCTAAACCTACTATATTGCTTTAATTTACTTTTATTGTTTTTATTTATTATTGTGTCTCTTTTTATTTTACTGGTATTTTCCAAGACCGGAGGTTGCCGCTTGGGAAGGACATGCGTGAAAGGAGCCACAGGTCAGATTCAAACCCAGGCCTCTCACCTGGAGGACCCCAAGCCTCCGTACATGGGGCCCACACACCAACCACCAGGCCACTGGCGCCGCCTACATTTCAGTTTTTAAGCTTTGTTCATGTACGCTTCTGCATGTATATATCTGCCTGTTTTTAAAAAGCGTCAAACAAATAAAGTTATTATTATCAAAAAGATCTGACCAGACATCATGACCAGATGATGAGGCTTAAACATTTTTAATAGTGCCTGATGTGTAAAATGATCTTCTTTTTACTAACCGCAGGTTTAGGTAACAACCATAATATCTTCCACTTCTTCCAATACAGACAGAAATTATATATGGAGGACTCTGCACGGACAGGAAGGAAACATAAGATGGATAAAGGTTGATCAATAGCATTGAGACAAACACCTTGTGAATATTTCATGATTTAATCCTCACTCGTCCTTCTTTCATGAAGCAGAGTTATTTCTGCTTTTGAAAAAAACATGTGCTATAATAAAGGGAATAAAGAAGACACACAGGGAAAGTCGATTGTCTCCTCTTAAAAAACACATAAAAAGATCTCCAGAGTGTTTCCCCTCCTCGCAGGATGTGCGTGATTTCAAACATATTTCTCTCAAGTCACACAGATGCTCCAGCACATCATGCAAATTAGTTTTGATTGCGGCTATAAAACTGCCAAAGGGACGTCTCCTGCAAGTGAATATGATTGGAATCAAACTGCTGTTTGATATTTGTTGGAAACCGGCAGGAATTAAAGTTGCACCATATGAAGCAATTCTAATTACTTTACCCAAACACGGGGGCAATGGGAGTCCCGCTTCCACTCTGAATGGCATTGCAGGATGGAGATTATTTAAAGCCCACAGCACATCAAATTAATGACAATTATGAAGGATCTTGTGGTCAGCGCTTACGCATCACGTCAGCATCTCCAGGCGGCGGCCAGCGTGTGTGTAAGTGGTTGTGTGTTTGCTTACGCGTACATGGTCGGAATGCGCTGCGAATCCCTTCAAGTGTCTCCTAATTAGACCCAGCACGGCCTTCCCGCTCTCACGCAGTGTACTGTTTCACTCCACACCCAATTATTTTAATCCTCTGATTGCTCAGAGAGCGCCCGGCCCGAGCGTCTGCAGAGACAGTCACTGCTGGGGAGATGAGTGTGTCTGGAAAAAAATGTGGACACATCAGCCGCCACTGGGGCCTCATCACCGGGGCCCTCTGCCCCCGGGGCTCTGCAGCTCTGGCCCGCTGTGGGCTCCTCTGGGGTTTACTCCGCCTAAAAATAAGACGTCAAGGGATTTTCAATGCTCTTGTCAGCACTCCTACTCGCTCGCCCAGACTCTTTCCTCTGACTCCTCGGTGGTTTAGAAGAAGGTATGATCTATTTAAAGGGACAACCCGCTTAAAATGTGCCAAGTTTAGAATAAAAATGGAGCATCTGCTGCAGAATAAACCCCAATGTCACCCCTAAAAATAAAAAAAAATAAAAAAGAGCAAAGGCATATTTTCAGATATTATCCATTGGTTACATCATTCCCTCATAAGAATAAGGCCGTAGAATGAAAGACAATGCATGAGTCCCTCTTGGTTAATTATGATGACCCTGCTGTATAAGGTAGCAGGGAGAGGCTAAGGTTTTGGGAATCTGATCCCGGCTTTGGAGCTTCGGAGAGACACAAAGAAAGACGTCTCACTTCTTCACTGTCACTCAGACGCAGCTTACACCGAGCGCGGTTAGAAACGTCTGTCCACATTCTTTTTGTTATCATCTCTGCTGTGGACTGCAGCACAATAGAAACCATTTGATGGCATCTCTCACACTGGAGAGGAGACTCTTTATTTTTCAGAGCTTCTTTTTTTCAGAGTCAAACGGGGGAAAAATGTGATCAAACAGTTTCTTTTTTAAATGCGAGAAAACTCCTAAATATTGCACTTATAATTGATGTTATAGAATTACATCCTGAGGTTAATAATCTGTCTGCAAATGTGGAGTCATTTTCAAGGAAGAAAATAAATAAGAGTTGAAGAATAATTAAATGAACAGACACATCTTTCAGCCGCAGCTACACAGAGAATGTACACCGCTTTGATTGCCTCTATTTGAAATGAATCCTCAAAAGAAATCAATGATTGGAGTTAATTTTTTATCATTTCAACATAAACTTCTTTATTCTGCTCTTTCAGCTATTCAGCCATCTTCTGTAAATACAGGACATTGATTTGTGACCAACACTTTTAAGTAAGACTCTCTAGATGCCTCTGTATCATCCCTTTCAGAGGCTTTTTTTGGTTTTAATGCTTAGATGGGATTTTGAAGTCAGTAGATGGCATATGGAATCGAAAAGGTCTGTTTAGTTTTTGAGGACAATGGTAAGTTAATGGAAGAATGTGCAACTTTTTGATCCAGTAGATGTCGCCCTTGAGCACCAGCATTAAACCAAAACAAACTTCTGTTCGGCGACACCTTGGCTATTTTGAAGCCTCCGCTCTCCTCCTGCGGGACACCTCCAACCCCTCTCCACTCGCACATTCTTCCTTTAAACAAACACAACTTAATGCAGAAGGCTCTGATTCGATTCCTGTGTGAAACAGTCATTAAAGAGCTTGACTTGTTCAACACCCCTGTGAGGATTCTTTAGCTGGTTATGAAATGAGAAAAGCACTGATTCATTGATAAGACAGCACACTGCTAAAGCAGCCTTCAACCCAAGTTACACATTAAACATCAGTTTGTCTATTTGTTAAACTAACCAAAAACAGGCCAAATCTAATCACATAAAACACTTAAAGGTCACATATTATTCATTTTAAACCAGTTTAAAGAAGTATCTGAGCTCCCCAAAACATGTCTGTGAAGTTTCTTGTTCTAAATCCACTCTGATCCTGTATTTGATCATGTCTATAAACCCCTCTATTTCAGCCCTGCTCAGAACAGGCTGTTTCTGTGTCTGTACCTTTAAATATGTAAATCAGCTGTGTCTGACCATGCCCCCTCTTTGGAAGGGCTTGGGTCAGCTCTGGCTTTCTAGCTCCATGCCCTATTGTTAATTGTTAATGGTGAGAAGGCAGACTCAGAGGGCAGAACAAACACCTAGCTGTGGGAGTGTCACCCACCTGGGGGAGGGGTTACTGCACTTTGTGATGTCACAAAGAGGGGCAGTCTAAACACAAATACATATCAAGCTCTAACAATAAAGCAAGGGCATCACCAATAAATGAAACAGTAGTTATCATATGAATGTACTCACTGTTATGGTTTTTAATATGCAAGGTTATCCTGGGCTGCCAATTTGAAGGCGACCTTGAGTTTTCTTGTCATTTTAAAATGTCAGTAATCCTACAGATGATGAGACAAAAAGATGAAGGTTTAAGCCTTTTTGCCGAAAAACGTCTCTACCTGTTACTGTTTTTATTTGTGAACAATTACAAACAGGATTACGTAATCTTCTGTTTTCATAAGGTTAAAGAGGGAATATGTCATAAATTGTGTTTACAGCTCCTTCCGCCCCCAAGTGGCTGGAAAACCAATTAATGCATCTTTAAGTGTTTAAGTGGCATTACATAAACCTCAAAGGCAAACGCTGCTTCTGTACACGCACTAAAAGGATGTTTTTTTTTTTTTTAAATCACTTAGCTTCAGAGATATCCAGCTGGTTTGATTGTTCGGGTTTGAGTTCCCATCTCTTGAGATGTTTAAATGTATGTTTACCGAGCACAGTGCTCGACGAACACTGCAGTTAATGAGATAGATGCTGAGCTGCCTGTTGCTTCCATTTATTTCACACATTGTGACTGATTCTATAACCCTGCTCTTGTCCAAACTGTAATCTTTGTTAGAAATCAAGCTGTGTCTTTGTGACATTCTTCATATAATCCTCAGCAACTCAAGCCTGGTAGAGCACACACAGGGACCTTAAATGGTAGCATTAAGTGTGGTCAATAAGGAAGCTGTGAAAAATTGATCATGTGTTCACTTCAGCAGTTTGAGGAGGAGAGGTGGGATAAAAAAAAGAGATAGTCTGAACCTCCCAGACAGGGTGAATAATAAGGGGTGGGATTAAGGACTTGAGCCGGTGACATGGGGCACAAAGCTGTCCGCCTGCACACACAGGGAGCAAAGACTCTGCTCTTCCTCAAATATTATTCACCCTCTTCTGCGACTAAAGCCATCAGCAATAAATACAATGGAAATTATGCAACCATAAACAGCATGTTGACAGCAGCGGAGAGCGTTACCATGGTGTTCTGTCTCTCGCAGGGATAGTCACATTAATCTTAAAGTTTCCGCTCTCTGTGTGAATTCATGTGAGATTCAATTTTTGCTACGGGAGATTGACTAAAGACAAAAAAAAAGCTCATCTGAAGCTGCCGGCCTGCTTTGTCTTACCTCATGTTAGATGAAGGGAAAAACATTATCACGGCATGCTGATTAGATCTGAATTGCTTCGTCCCATCTGATAACGTGCGACTAAGATTATCATAGACATCTTGTCATCTTGACGGAAAAAGAAGGGTGACCTTGAACCTCGTGTGTCCTGTGGAGGAATTAAGTAGCAGCCACTGCCTCCAAACTGTGGGACAAAATATTGATTGTGACATGTGCATCCTAATCAACACATATGAGCATTTTTATGAATTATAAGATAGTTTGTCTGTGCCCTCCAAGATGCTGTCATCATTTAAAGAAAATGTGCCAGAAGAAGTCAGCAACAGTCCACATGACTACTATGTAATCTGGTCGGCTTTTGTCAAGGTTTGGTTTGTGTAATGGGTTGATAGGATTCTTTATCTTGACTGTATGGACATTTGATCACATTTTTAAATAAATGTAATCGTGTAAATGTCATCCCCATACCGTTTGAAAGGAGCAATAACTACACACCTGGTGTTTAAAGCTGAAGAGAGCTGTATCCCCCGCCCCCTCCTCCCTAGGGAGAATGCCATACGGGGGTTGCCATGTCATGGACACCGAAGCTTCAGTGTTTAGCCAGTTCTGCTCTGCATTGGTCTTGAAACCTTTCTACGCTCTAACCTCTCTCCAATATGTATCCCAACTTGACAAATCTGCTCCTGCAGCTTATTAGAAATATGCAGAGGCTTTTCAGGTCAGGTACAATCACTTCTATCTGAACCACTTTGCTTGCCCGCTTCCATCGTGTCATTTTATCATTGAATTCAGTAAATATCTTACATATTGGTCCATTAATGTAAATATTGTATGTAAAAACAATCTACCTCATGTAAATCAACTCATCTGTTACATAATTACATTGTTTATCATCATGTTTTCATGCCCTCCTCAGCACTGCACTATTGTATTATGTAGGCTTATTGAAACCCAAGCTGGTGCATCTTTGACGCATCATCAGTGATGAATTCAGGGTCACAGGGTGTTTCGGGGTCTAAGATCATCAGAGACCATCGCCTGGGTGACCCAGCTGCAGCTGATCAGTTCCCATGTTGTGTCCAAGTAGCTTGCTGAGACCGGTCTTCCCAGGAAACAACTGGATCCACCATGACCACCTGTGTGGATCACTCCAATGTTAGGACCAGATCTGGCCTGATTGTTGTCTGTTTGATGTGGCTAGCAGCCCAGAAGAGGCCCTTTGCACCACAAGTGTAGTGAGCCATTTTTTATGTTGAATGCTTTTACATAGAGAGCAAAGTTAACTGGAGTCAAATTCCTTGTATAAAAAAAGATACCTGGCCAATAAAGTACATTCTGATTCTTTTCCGCACAGTCAGCTACAAATTTAAGTCCATCCACCCATGAAAAATGTGAATGAAAAATTTAAAAGTGCAAAATTCCTTCAGATGAAAATCACGTGGTTTTGTAAGAAATTAGACAAATGCTTTAACTCATCCCATCAACAATTATAATCTCCGTTCCATTGGTCCAAGCATTTGTCCATCTATGTGTCCTTCTGTCTGTCCGTCCATCCATCTATCCATCCATCCATCCATCCATCCATCCATCCATCTATCCAT
The DNA here is from genome assembly GCF_963584025.1 of Labrus mixtus. Classification (NCBI taxonomy): domain Eukaryota; kingdom Metazoa; phylum Chordata; class Actinopteri; order Labriformes; family Labridae; genus Labrus; species Labrus mixtus. The sequence goes on from NC_083623.1 coordinate 24,279,664, forward strand.
CCATCCATCCACCCATCCGTCCCTCCATCCATCTATCCATCCATCCATCCACCCATCCGTCCCTCCATCCATCTATCCATCTATCCATCCATCCATCCATCCATCCGTCCCTCCATCCATCCAAACTCCAAAATCCATCTCCTTAAGCCTGTCTGGGGCCTGATAGGGTGGCCGCACGATCATTTCAAATGTACCTTAACCCTGCAACCTTTTTGCAACATTTTGGGGATCCAGGCCAGATTAGATTTGCAAATCCTCAGAGACCGGCTAAAGTAAGGCGCCCAGGTGGACCCTCATTAGATGCCGGACCATCTTAACTGTCTCCTTCGATGCAAAGGAGCAGCTGCTCTACTCAGAGCTCTTTCTTGATGTCAGAGCTCCTTACCCTATTTCCAAGTCAGAACTAGCCACCCTGAGGGAAAACCCTTGTATCCTTAATCTCTTCCTTTTGGTCACTTTCCAGGATCACTCCAATGTTTCCAGGCCAACCTGCCCTCTAAGGTAAGTGCAGCCTGCCTGACTGTGGACTGCTCCTCATTGATGGTGATTACGTCATTAGTATATGGACGTCTGACCTCAGTCATTTCCTTTTACATCTCCTTAAAAATAAAACACATTGTTATGAAAACATCAAGCTACTGTCCAGCAAGACTTGAATTCTTACGACCACAAAACAATCGTAGTCAGTTAGTCACAAACATCCTTCATAGATGCTTAAATTCAGGAATTATTTGATTAAAATGGTTTAATATTCAGGCTCACAAGTTCTGTACATGACCTTAGAACTTATGAATAAAGACTTTTCTCTTCAGAGTGACTCAGAGTCCACCCCATATAACCCTCTATAAAGTCATTTTCATTTGCAAATAGAGGCAGCTGTGGATTGAGAAGGCAATTCATGCTGCTTCTTTATCTGGTTCCAGCCATTTGTTTTACAAATTAAAACATTCTAATCCCTTAAGCCATTTGCCACTTCTCACAGACTGAATTTGTTTAGAATTATATTAATTTCAAAGGTTTTAAAACACTCAGCAAATTCATCCCACCGGCCTTGAGTGGAGGGCTAAGAAAGTTGTCAACATTGCATGTCCCTCTTTTTCCCCTTTCAATTTCTCAAACCCCTCCAGCCCCAGGCGAAGCTGCCCCTCCAAATAAACACATCAAAGCAGCACAATACATGTGTGCCTTTGAAGGGAGTGTAATGTTTTTTCGCTTTCTCCCCCAGCCTGTGAAGTGTGCCTGTGGGCCCTCGCTGGTGGAGTGGTGATTGTGGAGCAGGTAGCCACAGCCAATCCCACTCAATAATTCAAGTGTCAGTGCAGAAGACAGAGGGCCCACTCTCTGCTCTCCCCCCCGGTGATGTGACCTCGCCTTGACTCAGGGGCCCCGTCACTATCAGGTGATAAGCACCCAAGGTGCTGTCTGACCTTGTGGCTCTGTGGATGTGGAGAGTCAAGTAGCTGGGAACTGTCAGAAATAAGGTCTCAGAGTTCACAACCTCCATAAAGAAAGAAAAAACAAACAAACACACAAACAGCAGTTTGCAAGACAGAAGTGTCAGCAGGAGCCAGGCATGCCTGTGTTCATTTCACCTCAGTGCCATGTGCACCAACGTGACTGTATGCCTTATCTAAAACTATATACTAAGAAATTTCATATGCAATATTCACTTTTTTAAGGTTTAATTTTGGTCTTGTAGTGCCTTTACTTTAGAGATAGGACAGTGGATAAAGCCAGACACCGGGAGAGAGAGAATGGGGAACGACATGTGGGAAAGGAGCCACAGGTTGGATTAAAACCTGGGCTGTCCGCTCGATATGTTCTTAGATATAGAATGAGTCAAAAGATGGTATGTGTTTGGGCAAACTTTTAATAGGGAAATGAGTGATCACAATCAGAAAAAATGTAGAACCACTGCCACACAGGCTGAGAGCTCAACTGCAATGTAAACGTTCATGCAGGAAGTCCGATCAAACTTTTTTTTCCCTCAAGGAGACCCCTCTAAAATAGATATTGTTTTATATACTGGTGCATAGTATAATCCAGATTTTATGGTCAGTGCATTCAGAAGAGAATGTTTGTGAGCTGGACTGTGGTTATACAGTATAACTACATGAAATGTGAAAATCATGAGACTGCAGAGTGATATGTTATAAACTAAACACAAATCTGTACAAATTGGGGTTAAGAATGACTGACACCCAAAGATATTCAGTCTTCTGAGTGTGGTGATCGGATTTCCATTCAACCAAATCCATTAGCTCACTTAACAAAATAAGCAGCTTACACAAGAAGAGCAATGAAACATCTCTCTAAGGAGAATGATAACATGATTTACGAGTATGTATTTGTTTGGATGCTTTACAGACCTTCATGGGGCATTCATGTGCATGCATGCAAACACATGAATATTTACAGTCTGTGGACACACAGACACTCGACTCACTCAAAAACCACCAGCATGTGTGGTCATAAGGTCTGACTCTTAACCAACGGCATCCCATTTCATACCAATGGTGTTGTATCAGAGGTCTGGGAAGGTTCAGTTCAGTTCAGCTCAGTTCAGTCCAGCTCAGTTCAGTTCAGTTCAGTTCAGTTCAGTTCAGTTCAGCTCAGTTCGGTTCAGTTCAGTTCAGTTCGGTTCAGTTCAGCTCAGTTCGGTTCGGTTCAGTTCAGTTCAGTTCGGTTCAGTTCAGTTCAGTTTGGTTCAGTTCAGCTCAGTTCGGTTCAGTTCAGTTCAGTTCGGTTCAGTTCAGCTCAGTTCGGTTCGGTTCAGTTCAGTTCAGTTCGGTTCAGTTCAGTTCAGTTTGGTTCAGTTCAGCTCAGTTCAGTTCAGTTCGGTTCAGTTCAGCTCAGTTCAGTTCAGTTCAGTTCAGTTCAGTTCAGCTTAGTTCAGTTCAGCTCAGTTCAGTTCAGCTCAGTTCAGTTCAGCTTAGTTCAGTTCAGTACAGTTCAGTTCAGTTCAGTTCAGTTCAGTTCAGTTCAGCTCAGCTCAGTTCAGTTCAGTTCAGCTCAGTTCAGTTCAGCTCAGTTCAGTTCAGCTTAGTTCAGTTCAGTTCAGTTCAGTTCAGCTCAGTTCAGTTCAGCTCAGTTCAGTTCAGTTCAGTTCAGTTCAGTTCGGTTCGGTTCAGTTCAGCTCAGTTCAGTTCAGTTCAGTTCAGTTCAGCTTGGTTCAGTTCAGTTTGGTTCAGTTTAGTTTGGTTCGGTTCAGTTCAGCTCAGTTCAGTTCAGTTCAGTTCAGTTCAGCTTATTTCAGTTCAGCTCAGCTCAGTTCGGTTCAGTTCACCTCAGTTTAGTTTAGTTCAGTTCAGTTCAGCTCAGTTCAGTTCAGCTCAGTTTAGTTTAGTTCAGTTCAGCTCAGTTCAGCTCAGTTCAACTCAGTTCAACTCAGTTCAGCTCAGTTCAGTTCAGTTCAGCTCAGCTCGGTTCGGTTCAGTTCAGCTCAGTTTAGTTTAGTTCAGTTCAGTTCAGCTCAGTTCAACTCAGTTCGGTTCAGTTCAGTTCGGTTCAGTTCAGCTCGGTTCGGTTCGGTTCAGTTCAGTTCGGTTCGGTTCAGCTTGGTTCAGTTCAGTTTGGTTCAGTTTAGTTTGGTTCGGTTCAGTTCAGCTCAGTTCAGTTCAGTTCAGTTCAGTTCAGCTTATTTCAGTTCAGCTCAGCTCAGTTCGGTTCAGTTCACCTCAGTTTAGTTTAGTTCAGTTCAGTTCAGCTCAGTTCAGTTCAGCTCAGTTTAGTTTAGTTCAGTTCAGCTCAGTTCAGCTCAGTTCAACTCAGTTCAACTCAGTTCAGCTCAGTTCAGTTCAGTTCAGCTCAGCTCGGTTCGGTTCAGTTCAGCTCAGTTTAGTTTAGTTCAGTTCAGTTCAGCTCAGTTCAACTCAGTTCGGTTCAGTTCAGTTCGGTTCAGTTCAGCTCGGTTCGGTTCGGTTCAGTTCAGTTCGGTTCGGTTCAGTTCAGTTCAGTTCAGTTCAGCTCAGTTCAGTTCAGTTCAGCTTAGTTCAGTTCAGCTCAGTTCAGTTCAGTTCAGTTCAGTTCAGTTCGGTTCGGTTCAGTTCAGTTCAGTTCAGTTCAGTTCGGTTCAGTTCAGTTCAGTTTGGTTCAGTTCAGCTCAGTTCAGTTCAGTTCGGTTCAGTTCAGCTCAGTTCAGTTCAGTTCAGTTCAGTTCAGTTCAGCTTAGTTCAGTTCAGCTCAGTTCAGTTCAGCTCAGTTCAGTTCAGCTTAGTTCAGTTCAGTACAGTTCAGTTCAGTTCAGCTCAGTTCAGTTCAGTTCAGTTCAGTTCAGTTCAGTTCAGCTCAGCTCAGTTCAGTTCAGTTCAGCTCAGTTCAGTTCAGCTCAGTTCAGTTCAGCTTAGTTCAGTTCAGTTCAGTTCAGTTCAGCTCAGTTCAGTTCAGCTCAGTTCAGTTCAGTTCAGTTCAGTTCGGTTCGGTTCAGTTCAGCTCAGTTCAGTTCAGTTCAGTTCAGTTCAGTTCAGCTCAGTTCAGTTCAGTTCAGCTCGGTTCAGTTCAGTTTGGTTCAGTTTAGTTTGGTTCGGTTCAGTTCAGCTCAGTTCAGTTCAGCTCAGTTTAGTTTAGTTCAGTTCAGCTCAGTTCAGCTCAGTTCAACTCAGTTCGGTTCAGTTCAGCTCAGTTCAGTTCAGTTCAGCTCAGCTCGGTTCGGTTCAGTTCAGCTCAGTTTAGTTTAGTTCAGTTCAGTTCAGCTCAGTTCAACTCAGTTCGGTTCAGTTCAGTTCGGTTCAGTTCAGCTCGGTTCGGTTCGGTTCAGTTCAGTTCGGTTCGGTTCAGTTCAGTTCAGTTCGGTTCAGTTCAGTTCAGTTCAGTTCAGTTCAGCTCAGTTCAGTTCAGTTCAGCTTAGTTCAGTTCAGCTCAGTTCAGTTCAGTTCAGTTCAGTTCAGTTCAGTTCAGCTCAGTTCGGTTCGGTTCAGTTCAGTTCAGTTCGGTTCAGTTCAGTTCAGTTTGGTTCAGTTCAGCTCAGTTCAGTTCAGTTCGGTTCAGTTCAGCTCAGTTCAGTTCAGTTCAGTTCAGTTCAGTTCAGCTTAGTTCAGTTCAGCTCAGTTCAGTTCAGCTCAGTTCAGTTCAGCTTAGTTCAGTTCAGTACAGTTCAGTTCAGTTCAGCTCAGTTCAGTTCAGTTCAGTTCAGTTCAGTTCAGTTCAGTTCAGTTCAGCTCAGCTCAGTTCAGTTCAGTTCAGTTCAGCTCAGTTCAGTTCAGCTCAGTTCAGTTCAGCTTAGTTCAGTTCAGTTCAGTTCAGTTCAGCTCAGTTCAGTTCAGCTCAGTTCAGTTCAGTTCAGTTCAGTTCAGTTCGGTTCGGTTCAGTTCAGCTCAGTTCAGTTCAGTTCAGTTCAGTTCAGCTCAGTTCAGTTCAGTTCAGCTCGGTTCAGTTCAGTTTGGTTCAGTTTAGTTTGGTTCGGTTCAGTTCAGCTCAGCTCAGTTCAGTTCAGTTCAGTTCAGCTTATTTCAGTTCAGCTCAGCTCAGTTCGGTTCAGTTCACCTCAGTTTAGTTTAGTTCAGTTCAGTTCAGCTCAGTTCAGTTCAGCTCAGTTTAGTTTAGTTCAGTTCAGCTCAGTTCAGCTCAGTTCAACTCAGTTCGGTTCAGTTCAGCTCAGTTCAGTTCAGTTCAGCTCAGCTCGGTTCGGTTCAGTTCAGCTCAGTTTAGTTTAGTTCAGTTCAGTTCAGCTCAGTTCAACTCAGTTCGGTTCAGTTCAGTTCGGTTCAGTTCAGCTCGGTTCGGTTCGGTTCAGTTCAGTTCAGTTCAGCTCAGTTCAGTTCAGTTCAGCTTAGTTCAGTTCAGCTCAGTTCAGTTCAGTTCAGTTCAGTTCAGTTCAGCTCAGTTCAGTTCAGTTCAGCTCAGTTCAGTTCGGCTCAGTTCAGTTCAGTTCGGTTCAGTTCAGTTCAGTTCAGCTCAGTTCAGTTCGGCTCAGTTCAGTTCAGTTCGGTTCAGTTCAGTTCAGTTGGGTTCAGTTCAGCTCAGTTCAGTTCAGTTCAGTTCAGTTCAGTTCAGCTTAGTTCAGTTCAGCTCAGTTCAGTTCAGTTCGGTTCAGTTCAGTTCAGTTCAGTTCAGTTCGGTTCAGTTCAGTTCAGTTCGGTTCAGTTCAGTTCAGTTCAGTTCAGTTCAGTTCAGTTCAGTTCAGCTCAGTTCAGTTCGGTTCAGTTCAGTTCGGTTCAGTTCAGTTCGGTTCAGTTCAGCTCAATTCAGTTCGGTTCAGTTCAGCTCAGTTCAGCTCAGCTCAGTTCAGCTCAGTTCGGTTCAGTTCAGCTCAGTTCAGCTCAGTTCAGTTCAGTTCAGTTCAGTTCAGTTCAGTTTGGTTCGGTTCAGTTTGGTTCAGTTCAGTTCAGTTCAGTTTGGTTCAGTTCAGTTCAGTTCAGTTCAGTTCAGTTTGGTTCGGTTCAGTTTGGTTCGGTTCAGTTTGGTTCAGTTCAGTTTGGTTCAGTTTGGTTCAGTTCAGTTCAGTTCAGTTTGGTTCAGTTCAGCTCAGTTCAGCTCAGTTCAGTTCAGTTCAGTTCAGTTCAGTTCAGTTTGGTTCGGTTCAGTTTGGTTCGGTTCAGTTTGGTTCAGTTCAGTTTGGTTCAGTTTGGTTCAGTTCAGTTCAGTTCAGTTTGGTTCAGTTCAGCTCAGTTCAGCTCAGTTCAGTTCAGTTCAGTTTGGTTCAGTTCAGCTCAGTTCAGTTCAGTTCAGTTCAGTTCAGTTTGGTTCGGTTCAGTTTGGTTCAGCTCAGTTCGGTTCAGTTTGGTTCAGTTTGGTTCAGTTCAGCTCAGTTCAGCTCAGTTCAGTTCAGTTCAGTTCAGTTCAGTTTGGTTCAGTTCAGCTCAGTTCAGCTCAGTTCAGCTCAGTTCAGTTCAGTTCAGTTCAGTTCAGTTTGGTTCGGTTCAGTTTGGTTCAGCTCAGTTCGGTTCAGTTTGGTTCAGTTTGGTTCAGTTCAGCTCAGTTCAGCTCAGTTCAGTTCAGTTTGGTTCAGTTCAGTTCAGTTCAGCTCAGTTCAGTTCGGTTCAGTTTGGTTCAGTTTGGTTCAGTTCAGCTCAGTTCAGCTCAGTTCAGTTCAGTTCAGTTCAGTTCAGTTTGGTTCAGTTCAGCTCAGTTCAGCTCAGTTCAGTTCAGTTCAGTTCAGTTCAGTTTGGTTCGGTTCAGTTTGGTTCAGCTCAGTTCGGTTCAGTTTGGTTCAGTTTGGTTCAGTTCAGCTCAGTTCAGCTCAGTTCAGTTCAGTTTGGTTCAGTTCAGTTCAGTTCAGCTCAGTTCAGTTCAGTTCAGTTTGGTTCAGTTCAGCTCAGTTCAGCTCAGTTCAGTTCAGTTCAGTTCAGTTCGGTTCAGTTTGGTTCAGTTCAGCTCAGTTCAGTTCAGCTCAGTTCAGCTCAGTTCAGTTCAGCTCAGTTCAGTTCAGTTCAGTTCAGTTCAGTTTGGTTCAGTTTAGTTCAGTTCAGCTCAGTTCAGCTCAGTTCAGTTCAGTTTGGTTCAGTTCAGTTCAGTTCAGTTCAGCTCAGTTCAGTTCAGTTTGGTTCAGTTCAGTTCAGTTCAGTTCAGTTCAGTTCAGCTCAGTTCAGTTCAGTTCAGTTCAGTTTGGTTCAGTTTAGTTCAGTTCAGCTCAGTTCAGTTCAGTTCAGTTCAGCTCAGTTCAGTTCAGTTCAGTTCAGCTCAGTTCAGCTCAGTTCAGTTCAGTTCAGTTCAGTTTGGTTCAGTTTAGTTCAGTTCAGCTCAGTTCAGCTCAGTTCAGCTCAGTTCAGTTCAGTTTGGTTCAGTTCAGTTCAGTTCAGTTCAGTTCAGCTCAGTTCAGTTCAGTTTGGTTCAGTTCAGTTCAGTTCAGTTCAGTTCAGTTCAGTTCAGTTCAGTTCAGCTCAGTTCAGTTCAGTTCAGTTTGGTTCAGTTCAGTTCAGTTCAGTTCAGTTCAGCTCAGTTCAGTTCAGTTTGGTTCAGTTCAGTTCAGTTCAGTTCAGTTCAGTTCAGTTCAGTTTGGTTCAGTTTGGTTCAGTTCAGTTTGGTTCAGTTCAGTTCAGTTTGGTTCAGTTCAGTTCAGCTCAGTTCAGTTTGGTTCAGTTTGGTTCAGTTCAGTTCAGTTTGGTTCAGTTCAGTTCAGTTCAGTTCAGTTCAGCTCAGTTCAGTTTGGTTCAGTTTGGTTCAGTTCAGTTCAGTTCAGTTCAGTTCAGTTCAGTTCAGTTTGGTTCAGTTCAGTTCAGTTTGGTTCAGTTCAGTTCAGTTTGGTTCAGTTCGGTTCAGTTCAGTTCAGTTTGGTTCAGTTCAGTTCAGTTCAGTTCAGCTCAGTTCAGTTCGGTACAGTACGGTAAACCCTGATCTTGCTTGCGTATCCACAGTCGACCGTAGTCTTATTTGGTAAGCAGAGTGTAATTCAGATGGAGATAGCTGCGTCAGCTATGTAATAGTGTGACATCATAGCAGCCCAACACAGTGTAGCCCACTATTAATTAAGTTCAATGAAGAAGAAGAACGGGACACAGTAAACAAATGGGACCCTTTAGGTTTGGATCTGTACCCTTGGCAACCCCAACAGACCGGTACCAAAAAAGTGGGACCGTACGGATCCCTTATTTTGGTACCATTCCCAAATTTTGACGGTGGAAACACCAATAAATGGGTACTTTACTGAACCGAACTGAACTGGACCGCTTTGTGGTAATGGGGCTTTAGTTCTTCCAAACAATTCTGAAACAATTTATTTGTTCTTTATTTCGAACGATTAAAAATATGTCTATGTTGGCATGGATATTCCTTTATGATGAAACAGGAAGAAAACAGATCAACTTTTTGTTGTTGGAGCTACACTGTTTTCTAAAACAGTTCTGTGTGATGTATCTTTGCCGTAATTGGAACCAAGGAACAAAGCCCAAACCAGGTCCAGACCTAAACTTAACTCTCCAGTATGTGATCCTTATCTGGCCATATGGTGTTACAACAAAGGCTCAAATGTCTGTTTAACGTAAAAGAGCTTTGTTCCTATTGTGAACATAATGAGAATAATCCACCAACTCTGCAATACCTGCAAGCTTGTTGGAACCAGGAACGAACTCATTGAACTTTCATACTCTCAAAATCTTTAAACATGGTTTCCAGCAGCAGTACCACAGCAGACTATAGTGGACAAACATACAACTCCACTTTAAAATGGTTATGCCATTCATTTTCAACCTGGAGCCTTTTTTGATTGGGGCCTTGATGATTTAAAGGTTCTGGATTTGCTCCAGATTGCTTTCACTGGCAGCTGTACAACAGGCTGTAAGAGCTGCACCGTAATCCTTGGGGGCAAATGTGCCTGATTAAAGTATGTCCAGTGAAAGTGCTTGGTTTTTGCAATTAACAGGCTAAAATTACGACATTCTTCTAACCATCAATGGAAATGGCATGTCTAGCTTGAAAGATACGCTTGCTCAACCAAAAATGGAGTCTATCCTATCAAATGACCATGCAGCCTTGCATTAAGTTGAAAAACCACTGACCACTAACAACCAGGCTTGCAGAACACAGGAGCTTTATCTGGACACAGGACCAACATAACCGAGTGGCAGTGGCACTCGGCTACTCCGCTGACCTTTTGATGACACCTCATAACAGCCAATGAGAGCTTTTGTTGAAAGGAGGTGCCTCCCCCTGTTCTGACAGCTAATTGCATTTATATTAGTCAATGAAATTCTCTCAACATGAATATTCTGCTTCTATCAATATTTCGGGGTGATGTCTTCATGCTCACACTAAAGAGATTGATTTAAAGCTTGAGTGGTTTTCAGAATTGCATTTCAAGTATTTAAAAGGGATATTTATATCACAATAGTCTATGAGCCATGAATTACTTGGAGAAAACAGACAAATCTATGTAACATTAGATGTTAAATATCCTCATATAGCTGAAATGGAATTATCCTTATGCTCGACTATGCGACTGGCAGTCGACTGAGGTTGCTAACCTCAATTGGTAGAGTCAGTTGTCTTTCAAGCAGAAGGTTGGGGGTTTGATCCCCAGCTCCTGCAGCTACATGACCGATATGTCCTTGGGCAGGACACTTAAACCAGATTAGCTCCCGCTGCTTAGTCAGCTGCGAATGAATGTGTATGAATGGGTTTAGTGACTTCTGATGGAGACTTTACATAGAAGTTACCATCAGTGTGTGAATGTGAATGTGTGACCTGCGGTATAAAAGCGCTTTGAGTAGTCAGGAAATTAGAAAAGCGCTATTCAAGCTCAAGTCAATTTACCATTACCAAAAATGTACAGGCCGAGCTACCACCGTCCCATAATGTGTAAAAACAAAACATATCCACTACATTTAATTAACAAAATAAACCTGTAGACCCAGAGTACATGTATCTCACCTCAGTCACCTTTTGAAGATGTGGTTTTTAACAATAGTAAATTAGCATATTGCACAGTCAGTTATTGGAGCTCTGCCTTACCATACCAACACTCTCATGTACCTGAAGTTTAATTACATCACAAGATAGGAGTGTGTAAAATCATGATAGGCACCGTGGGGACAATAATCACGTTGACCTGAGGATTTAAGGTGACCCGCGTCCGGGCAGATGATCCTCCCAGGCCCTCAGCCTCGGCTCCTTCCCCCTAAGGTCATAAAGTATGCATTAGAAGGCCACCGTAAGTTTAACCCTCAACAGAGACATAAAAGCAGGGATGGTATAGAGACTGTGTGTGTGTGTGTGCATGTGTGTGACTGTTCTGAATCCTTTGATGCAGAGACAGTTTGTGTTGGAGAAATATTGCTTCAGAGCTGGATGCATAATTTTTTACCGTTTTATTTTCATTTGGGTTGGTTTTGGTCCAAGCGGGGAGAGCACTCCTGTGGGAGAACACTGTTTGTTCCTCTGGCCAAAGGGAGACAATGCGGCATGCGTGTGAAGACTCAGCCGTTGGGCACCAGATGGGGTCTGAACTTACAGCGTGTTCAGTGTGTGTGTGTGTGTGGGGGGGGGGGAATTCTCGGGGGAGGGTTGGGCACACTGACAACCTGCTAGTAAAATTGAAAGTTGATGGCTTGTTTCCTCTGCACCCAGCTCGCCTGACAGACAACGACTGAACTACGCCTCACCTGAATCAACTTTTCTCTTTAGGGCTCAGAGTACAAATCTTCTCCTGACAAAGCTGCCAGATGAACATCTTTGAGATAGTTCTTTAACTGTGTCCACCGTTAACAACTTATAACTCACAACTCGTCAAGGATAGCAGCTGCGTCAGTGGTCGTAAACTTAATAAGTGTCATTTAATAACCCCCCCACCCCTGCACAATTAAGCAATCATAAATATGCTATGAAAGCAAATACAGCAGTCAAGGCTGACATAATAAATATGGTACCTGCTAGTTTTTCAAAATAAAGCAGTAGATTTAGCAACAATGATTATGCATCATGCCGTTAGACTTTGAAATAAAGTGGTGAAATTAAAGTGATTAAAAATATGAAATGTGCAGTTAAACTTTTCACGAACAGCTTTCAACAAACCAGGGAAAGAGAGGCAATATCTGGTTAGACTTTTCCAAAGAACTAAGTTATAATACATTTGGTAATTTTTTAAAAACAATCAAAATAAGCAGACAATTATTTAACTTGAGGTAGGAAGTTGTGAAAGCGTAGAGGTAAGTAAAAAGACATCAACTGTATAGAACATATCTACATTGAGTAGTAGAGTTGTAATGGTTCACTCAACTCACAATTTTTTCACCACTTTCAATTTTTTTTTATATCTAATGTTTTAAATCTGCTTCCAAGTATAAGTAATAATGTGTTTTTTGTCTCCTAAAGAAGCAATATGTAAGATATGTACTGAATAAATTATAAAATGATCTTACTATATGATCAGACATTAAGGAAACATGTTATGTTGAAGTGCTGGCTTCTCTGACAACAATGCAGCAGTCAGTATGTCCTCCTTCTAACTTTAGATTCTGCTCCTGAATGGTCTGGGTTTGTTTGGACCAGAGAAGGTAGGCGGTTTTAAGACACCCCCTTATGGCCAGTTTAGACGCCCCCCAGTTTGCCAGGGAAACTTCAGACCAAAAGTTAGAACTGATTGCTGCATGTTTCTAAAAAGCTCCATGAGCAGAAACAAGATAAAACTAGGATCAATATTGGTGATGCTTTTTGAAAAATGGAGAGAGGTAAGAACATAGAAAGGTTTACAAACCAATGCAGAGTTATCTAAACACTGAAGCTACAGTTTCCGAGACATGGCGACCTGTGTGCACATCGAGAGAGGGGGTGGGGGGGAGACAGCTCTCTCCACTGTTTTGAATTTTTACTGTAGTACCCAATTCCAATGCTAGGTGTCAGAGTTACATATTGCTTCTTCAAGCTTCTCAACATGGCATTGTTTTTAAGTGTTAGTTACGCTATTTGCGTCATCCATTAGTATCTAACAATTTTGCATTTTTTTTGTCTTGTCTGCTCCTTGCTTCTGAACCCCCATTTTTATACAAGACACTTTTTTAACCTCAACGTCTTCTCGTGCTTCTGCCATGTCTGTATGCCTCTCTTATTCGTTTAATGATAGCATCCTCTGCTGGTTAACAATGATTATTGCAGTATATTTATTGTCTCATAGATTTGAATTGTCCCTTATTTGTATTGATTTTTAATTGTATCATGATGTATCTGTACAATCCTATTGAGTATATTATTACATAAGCATCATAACTCAGTCCTGTTTGTTTAATCCACCCCCACTGCTGACTGGATTTGCAGTTTTAAGAGTACAAAGGTCCAGTCCAAACACTGTTACAAGAGGAGTACCTACTGAGTCATATCAGGTGGGGGACTGATCATACTGAAGCGTTAATGCAATAGGTATGGATTGCAATTGTGATGGGTTGATGAAATGATAAAAAAAAAAGTATTTCTTATGAGTGACCCATAGCTTTGTAACAAGCTCACCTAGCACACGTGCAGCCCTTTGCTCTTTCGTTTTAATGTAAAAGCCACATTACTGTTAATTTGATCGATTTTACTCTCTATGAACTCTGCAGTCTTATTTCTTACCTTGAAGCCTCTGGAGACTACGTTAACCAGTTTGTTTGTAGTCCTGCGAACCTGAGAAAACATGCAAGGATCAAGACAATTAGACCAATTTTCCTAATCATTATTCACAGGTCCCTGAGGAGAGCTTAGGTATAGTAAGCTTATGGCTGCAGCGGTGATTTGTCTGGTGTCTGCTCTGTAATTCTTCTATTTATAGAGGGTCATTAAGCTGTGAAAATCTCTCTCCACTGCTAACCCATCTACTCTGTGTCATTTCTTACTGTAAAATGAAAGCCGAGGTCCAGCTCCGTCTGAATGTCCAGACCACTTAAAAGTCCATTACATTATCATAGTGTCATTACTGTTAGTGAGACAGCTCTGAAATAGAAGTTTAAAAAAAGACGTGCCTCGGGATATTTTCCTTTCTCAAATGTGAGGAAGTGTCTTATTCAAACAAATCTCTTTCTAGGCAAGAATGTATTGTAGATTATATAGATGTCTTGTAACCCGTATCTCGAACATCTTTTGTATTCCTCTAGATAACTGGATTTCATTTGAAAGTCATTCACAATTCACTTATCAGCAACAAATATATAGATTCCACTGATTCACTGTCATTCCGTGTCCTTTTTTATTACTGCAACAGGTAAGTTAAAAATTATGACTGTTGCAAAGATTTCTCTGGTGCTCTTAAAGGTCACATATTATCTATAATACACCACCATGTTTCTCTAACACTAATATATGTCCCTAGTCTGTCTACAAACCCCCCAATTATGAGTAAAGTCCATCCTCTCCGTCTTTTGCCTGCTCCACTTTTCAGAAAATGTGTGCTCAAACAGGCCATTTGGAGATTTTCCCTTCATGACATCACAAAGGACAGTAACCCCTCCCCCAGGTGGGTGACACTCCCACAGCTAGGTGTTTGTTCTGTCCTCTGAGTCTGCCTTCTCACTGTAAACAATAGGACATGGAGCGAGAAAGCCCGAGCCACATCCCCTTCCAGAGAGGGGGCGTGGTCAGACACATCTCATTTACATTTAAAGGTACAGACACAGAAACAGCCTGTTCTGAGCAGGGCTTAAATAGAGGGGTTTATGGACATGATCAAATACAGGATCAGAGTGGATTTAGAACAAGAAACTTCACAGACATGTTTTGAGGAGCTCTGGGACTTATTTACACTGGTTGATAAGGAGGATAATATGTGACCTTTAAATGTTTAAAGTTAGAGTGGTAGTGTCTAAGTCAACAATTATGGGCTCCAATGGACTCAAGCATTTTAAAGTTCTCATGCCCAGCACCCAGTTGACTGCAATTCACTTCCAGTTCTGTGGGCAGAAACCTTTTAAAAATTGGATATCTGCCCAAAAACAGAGCTATGACTTCAGTCTGTAATGATAACTTACAGTAAGGGGCGTGTCTCGAGGCTTTGCATGCCCTCCTTGAATTCTAATTGGCCAACCAGGTGCCTACACAAAATACTCAACAATGATTGTCAGATGCAGGACTGTGAATAAAACCAACCATCTTAGCTGTGATGCAACTAGCTGCTTTGTTTCTTGGCATTTAAATGCAGCATTTTTTGTTAGTATTTAGAATGATAGAAAAATACTCTACATGTCATAATATATGATGGGTGCAAAGAAGAGAAATCAGTACATAAAAGAAAAACTCCTGCACACAAAAAAATTATAATAAGCATTAATTGGCAACATTTTTGTACTAAAATGTATCTGGGCCCGGGTCCGTATTGTGAAACCACCCTTAGAGTACACTTCAGAGACTGTATTTTTCAATCCAATCTGCATTGTGTTACTATTATCTTTTTCCTCTGCTTGAGTAAAGATGTACATTTTTAGGAGTCCCAGTGTTAAATGAAAAACACAACAGGTAACAACAAGCTGATTTGAAGCGACAACATTAAGGCGTTAATTGTTTTTCTGTAGCTCAACTCTGCGAAACAGTTTGTAAATGATCCATTACAATGTATGCAGTGAGATTCACAAATACTCTAACAATGCAAACATACGGCGCTCTTTAGTGCTTCTACACAGGGAGAATGAGATTAAAATCATGTATCACTGAATGTGTTTATTACTTCGCAATGGCTTACAACCAGCTGTTTGGGGCGATCAAGGCTCTCTCAGCACAGATTACCCCGTGGTAACACCTTGTGCATGGAGATGCAATTCCCACCCATATACTGTTACCTCACCTACCCTCATGTTCCTGCTCATACTACAGCTGAGTTATGGCTGTGTAAGCTTTTTCAAGGGCACGCGAGGAGGCTCCACTGTTGTCTTGAGGATGCACTTGTCTCTGCCACACTAGGATTTATTGCAGCATGTGTTACCTTAAACGGATGGAGCTCTCAGAGCTTTCATCAGGAAGGAGCGAAATGGGAAGAGAAAAACCAAAAGACCCGCAGAGAGGCTGAATAAATTAGTCTCATGCTTCTAAATGAACAGGAGAGGCGAGGAGGAAGGAAACATGATTTAGTGTTCTTCTCCTCTTCACCTCTTCAGGGCGGAGAAGCTGGTCGGTGCTATTACGCTCTCTATCATACCCAGTCCCTTTAGACGCTGCGGGATGAGCTGCACAGAGCTCCGGCGCTCCTCTAACTGATCATCAAGGTGTCGCATTAGAGCTGCTCATGGATCATAACGGCATAGCAACATTACAATCAGTTATCATTATTGCACTACAAGCTTCGATGATCCTCCTGCATTATGCTCAGCCATATAGGGAGCCAGAGCTACAACACACAGAGAAGGTTGTGCCATTTGTTTACACAGCGTTGTAAATTAAAGCTAGCACCATTATAATCACATAATTATGTCATGGAATTTGGATCATTTGTAAAAAGCATTTTGCAGTAGTGGAATATTTCCCTCTGATGTTTCCAGCTGTCACAATACAAACTACGCTGTGACCACATGTGGTTTCCTTATTGTCAAGCTCTGCATATTTACTCTACAATTTACATGCCAGCGCCGACATGTTCTCCCTTTTAACTTGACAAATATGGAAGCTTCGCCCTGGGCTACAAAATGTGACGACCAAGGTAACGTCTAGCAATACCATGCAAAACATGAACAGTCAAGTTAAAATGGTAAATAAGCAACATGTCTACATGAAACAAAACTTCAGGAGTGTCTAATGCTGTGTTGTGACGTATTTCCAACTAAAAGGGGATTGGACCAATCCAAAAATAGAAAGAAGGATATCATGTTGGGATGAATCTGAGTTAGCTTTTTAATTGGTCAAACTGATAAACGCTCCTGAGTGCAGGATGATTCATTCAACATTTGGAACGTTTTACAGGAAGAGAAAATACAGTTCTTTTGATGTAAATGAATGAATTAATCTTTATTTTCGTGTCTGGCTGCTCAACATGGCCCATCCCTTATGGCAGTGGTTCTCAAACCTTTCACAATGAGTACCACAATAGAAAATATTTGGCTCTCCAAGTATCGTACAGTATCATAGGGCTACTTAACTACAGATACAGTTTACACAGGAGACCATTTTATTCCTGATATGAATACTACTTATTATTAAACACACACCACACACTGCAGCCTGAGCTCATTCTCTGTTCCACTCCAAAAGAATGCAGACTTGATGTGACTTGAGTCATATTTTCTCACTGTTTTGCATCGTTTTCTGCTAGTGGGTGCAGAAGCATCACTGGCACTACTAAAGTCGCCTCTTGCACTTGTGATGGTTCACTGTTGTTGACTTCAGTTACTTCTGCGCTGCTCGACGTATTAGTTTGAAGACACAAATACAAAAAGTTTAACTGTCATATTTGCTTCCTTGACTTGCCATCACAGCTTTGCTTGTCAACCATTTGATTTGTACATCTTTATATACACTAGTCGAGACCAAGACATATCAAAGACCAGAGTGCTCCAAGACCCAGACATTTAGGGAACTAGACAAGCTCAAGACCAAGACCATGAATATAACAGAAAAATCTAATCTTCTGTGCAGAGGACATGTCACTTACTTAGACTGTAACATCAGGAAGGTTGCAGCCGTAAGGAGGGGGATACAAATCAAACTACAAATGACTTGAAATTATTTGTTCTTTTAAAAAGGGGTGTTTTTCTTCTTATGACAGTAAAGACTTCAAAAAATAGCTAATCAGCAGTGGTCATCATTGACTACTGGCTTCTAACAAGATTTCAATCTCCTACTCACCCTGAATCAGAGGCGCTGCTTATCATCAGCAAAGGCAGGCAACTGCTTGGGGCCCCAGGCCAGTTTGGGGCCAATGGCTGATAAAAAAACAGTTGCTCAAGATGTGCAAAGTTTGCAATGACTGTAGGAAACCTCCTTAAGGAGGCCCCATCTGAGGCCCTCACTCATATAATAGTAAATGAATGAATGATGCTCGTCTAGCTCTAAATATGGGGGAGAGAAACTTTAATAACATAACTTCTGCTAAATGTTTTTTCTTGGTGTCAGATTATTTATAATAATAAAGATGAACGCTGGTTGGAGGGGCCCCGTTTTAAATGTATGCCCTGGGCCCCAACAGACTCCAGGATCACCATTACCTGCAATGACAACATCCCTTTAATGCTTTTCCCTCTGTTTCACCTGACTTTTTAGGCACATCATCAGTATGCGTTTAAATTCAGCCTTCCAAATGAAAGACACCTAAATCCTCATACTTTGAAGAAAAAAGATCCTGACAGATTTTATGATGTGGAGGCGATGTCCAGATGGATAAAACGTGCAAACAGTAGAAAAGGTCAAATGCACATATACTCCCATTTTCTCCTTGATCTACAGTTACAATATATACCAAACAATTGCAAAGCATGTGTAAAAAAAGGCTTTCATTTACTTTTTTTTATTGTTCATAACTGCAGCAAAATCCTCCACAAGTGACAGACCACAACGATTGTGTGTTTAAATGATGAACTAAAGAAGGAAAGAGAGAGCTGTGTTTTGTGTTTCTCTGCAGCACACTCGGTGTGAAGAGTAAAAAAAGGACAATGGCATGCATCAGCTTTGATGGTGGTGAAAACCCTCCTGGCAGCCATGACACTGAATCTGAAATTCTTCAATTGCTTATGACGACTGTGACATTGTTATGTGAGAGAGGAAGGGATTTTTTGGGGGGGTTTGTGCTTTGGATGATTGCAGTCCACTCTCTTCCCATACACACAGAACAATGCTTTTGAACATCAAAGAGTGGAAATATGCGCTGAAGTTATCCCGATGACTTTGACATCATTAGTGGCCAAGAATAAACAGACAGACGCTCCATACAGTCCTTTAAAGTCTGCATGGTTTTATTCTATATACTTCAACTGTCAGCAGATCTCATTCAAAAGATGAAAACAATCAGATCAGTCAGTCTTTGTGGCTCCTAGCTTATCACAGTGATTCCAATGAAGATTTCATTAAAGCTCATCACCAACGTATAGTTTAATTTCAGCAGCTCGAGTTGTTCTGTAAAAGTGTTAATTACATTTCTTGGAAACAATAAATAATTCTTAAAGGAGCAATATCTCTGACACCTAGTGTTTAAAATGGGTACTGCAGTCTAAATTCAAAACATACAAAGATAGCTGTCTCCCCCGCCTCCATAGAGTCGTTGTGCACGCAGGTTACCATCTCAGGGACACTGAAGCTTCAGTGTTTATCCAGCTCTACATCGGTCTGTAAACCTTTCTGTGTTCTAACCTCTCTCCATTTTTCAAAAGCATCTCCAATATTGATCCTAGTTTGAGCACGTTTCTGCTCGTGGAGCTTATTAGAAACATGCAGAGGCTTTTTAGGTCGGGTACAATCACTTCTATCTGAACCACTTCTCTTGCCCGCTTCCATCGCTGCAACACCTGTTGACCTGATAACTGCTCTCATATCTGACAAACTGAGGGGCGTCCAAAACGGCCGTGTGGGGGTCACCTTAAAACCGTCTACCTTTTCTGGTCCAAACAAATCCAGATCATTCAGGACCAGAATCTAAAGTTAGAAGGAGGACATACTGACTGCTGCATTGTTGTTAGAGAAGACAGCACTTCAACATAGCATGTTTCATTAATGTCTGATCATAAGATCACTTTATCATTTAATGTTACGATATCTTACAGATTGCTTATTTAAAATGGGAAGTATTTAAGCAAAGGATAAACCATTCTGTAGTATTCTAGTTTACACTATGTAGCACATTGATGTCTTTTCATAATTAAAAAAAAAAACATTAAAAACCCATTTAAAGTAAATGCGTTATTTTGGGGGGTAAATTGTTTTGAAATTATGAATAAGAGTTACTGATGGGAGTTTACACTGGTCCGAGTTTGTGTTTCTTTTCAATCACCAGTAACTTTATAATAAACATGATCTCAGTGATCTCATTGAGCAAAGAGATACCAGACAAAACTAAGATGCAGTAAGTTATTAACCAGGTTCTATTCATTAATGAAAAATGTGCGACAGAGAGTGTCTGTAGGTCTAAGCAGAGATATTTGTTGAGGTTTGAGGCAACAGGTGTTGTAGGTTTGCTCTTCCCCACAGTCTGCCCTCTAGATGTGAGATATGTAAGATAGCAGTCAGTCAGTTGTCTCTCTGCTCATCCCAGACAGGTGATAAAGAGATCAGTCAAAGCCCCCCGGCTCGGAAAAGGGTCCAGGAATTCCCTCATGGACCACAGCTGCTTCTGAATGTAGTAGAAGCATTGACATTTATTTAAGCAGTGTTTGTCTCTCTGTTGGTTCTGTAGACTGAATCAATGTGACATCATGCTAACAACTAAGCAGCTTACCTACAGAGAAAACAGAGTAAACGTTTCATCCACAGAGATAGTACATGTACTAAAACAATAAGGACTAAAACTGACATTGGACGAAGGAAAACCAGCTCAGTTCAACCAATAGTTCTTCCAGAAGGTTGTCCATAGTGTTGTAATCAAGACCACACTAACCGAGACCAAGACATACCCAGGACCTCTGAGACAAAGACAAGACCAGGACCAAGATCGAGTCAAGACCAAGACCAAGACCAAGACCAAGGCAGGGCGAGAGCGAGACCGAGGCGGAACGGACCTCCACTAATGCATGTACACAGGTCCTGTTTGAGCATGTGTGTATTTCAGGCCCATGTGTGTGTGAGAAACATTTCTCTCAATAACAGAATGTAAACCAGAATTTCCCCTCAGGGATTAATAAAGTATATTGAAATAAAAAAATATAAGTTGTTTGTACTGTGTTTTGTACTGTAATGTTTGCACTCTGCTAGTTTTACTTAAAAGCTACATTTAGAAGTAAAAGGAACAAGCAGTTCCCATAAAGCTTTACCCCATGCTTCTTTTTATGGTCCTGAAACGTTTAAAACCTCATTTATTTAAGAGCACTGATTGAAGGGTCGCAGAGCCCGCAGAAATCTTTTTGTACAATAAACTTTATCTCAAATATTACTCTCCTCAGAGTGCTCATGTACCGTCTTCGGAAATGTGCTCATTTCAACTCAAGCAGTGGTCTCATGCATTTAAATGAAAGGAGTCTCAAGATGTGACCTGCTTCAATCTGATACTCCGTTCTTCATTTTAATTTTCAACCATAATTACCATCTGTCCATGTGGTCGACATGACAAGGTGCTCCTTCAAAATCTGAAATTCAAAGTGGGAAGCTTTCAAATGTCTAACGTTGCTTCGAATGCGTCCTGGAAGAGACGTTTTTTTATTTGGAGGGGAAACTGGAAGACATGACTTGTGTGTGTTTTTCTGCATCCCATCATCCATTGCGTGATCCAAAAGAGAGCAGGCGGCAAGCTGTAAATTGTAGAGAAGACGGTGGCAACTGGGGGAAAATCCCGGTGCACAAAGGGTTAAATTAAGTTGCGGTTATGAAAACCGGAGTGTACTGGTACACTTAAAGCCCTGAACACAAGTCTATGAGCAGCTAAATCACAACAATTACTCCCTCAGCTGGAGGACTGCAGATATCTCTTGCCGATGTTTCTTCATAATAGTAGTGGGAGGTAGGACTGCTGTTGCCATGGTGATTTCTGATGCTGTCCCCTGTCAATTTGTGTGGGCCCAATCAGGAATAACAGTCTCAAAGTTTGGGAATCTGAACTGTGAGAATTATTTTGTGTCTCTGTCAGTGATATAATGTTATCAAAAAATCAGCTGTGGAGGCTGACACATTCTTTAGAAGTCGAAGATTTGTTCCTTACTAAAAGGATCTAAAGGGTTACAGAATTTTGCCTGTATCAAATTCCTGATAATTCTGTGAATCCGATTTGATGAATCAATCTTTGACTAAACCTGTTCACCTCAAATCTACAGTGAACTTCCTTCACCTGCCGCCCAGAGAGCTCCTTCATTATTCATCCCGGTCATTAAATATCTACACACATCACATATTGGCTTCATGAAAAGTTGATATGAAGGACCATGACACGATTTATCAAGTCCCCCGCCATTGAAGGCAGCGCTACAGAGGCAACAGTATGCATTGTTGATGAGCGTGTACGAGTTCTGTGTGGTTTCCCTGCTTTCTCAAACATGAATAAAAGGCCTCTATTCCTTCCACATTACACTCCTAATCAATAAATGTGCTGGTGGTGCAGCTCGCTGGTGCTAATCATAGCCTGGTGGAGCGTGGGGGTCTGAACTGGAGCCCACACTGCCGGAGACATGAGAGCTGCACGGCTAATATCTCATTATCATGGATCTGCTGATTACTTTGCCGGAGCCCCACCCTGCATCGGCCTTTTCCTCCTCATTTGAATACATTTAAATACGGCGAGTGGAGGAAGAGGAAGACAAAGTGCTAATTTGATAGCGGAGAAGACAGGTTAAAGATGTTCCCGAGAACTGTAGAGTGTTTTTTTTTCTTTTTCTGACATCCGGCTCTCACTTATTCCCTAGTTGGGTAAAAAAAAAAGGATGAGGTGTGACCTATCACATGTAGCCCACGCTCCATCAGACAGCGCGGGTTTTAATCAGCAGTGTCACCTCTCCAATCAGCTCCATATGCAACTCCTCCACCCATACTGATGTTTGCAAATTATTCCGCAAAATATTTCCCCCATGTGGAATAGCTTTAGTCCTAGAGTTGGAGAATTGATTACTGATTACAGCTGACCCGTTCTGCGGATGTAAGCCTTTTTTTTTTTTTTTTCTTGTGCGTGTTATTTTGCCTGTGATCTAGTGTTCCTCTGTTTACATCAGCGATGAAAAGACGAGGCAGCGTGGCACAGATGGCGCTTTATGCAGGATGATTCCTCAACAGACGTTATTTGAATGGTTATTCAATGTTAAATGCGATAAGTGCTTAAGGGGGAGGGGGGGTGGTGGGAGCGCTATGGAGGCAGAGAAAAGCAGCAGTTTGTTTCTGCTGCTTGTGCTTTGCATATTAATCAAGAGACGAGAGCACAGCGGAGTCACACATTCACATAGGCGCAGTGGGACGTATCGACGCTTAAACCCCCACACATAGACTCACACAGCGGCGACATGCGTGTTGGAAATGAAACGGTCAAGGGTGCTTTGATTGGGTTAGTGTCTGTTTTGTTCGTGTGAACGTGGCGAGGGATCTGAGCGTTTGTCTTTGGCTGACTGAGCAGCAACGTTTAGCTTTATTAAATCTGCCCACTTCCCCCGAGAATACCTAAATTAAATTGTATATCCTGATACAGCATGTGATGCAGGGGGGCCACCGAGAACAAGCTGTGTTATGCTGTTACACTACATCGTGTTGCTTTGACCTTGCACAGAAGGCGTTTTCTTTAGGTTTGACATAATCCTGGGAGGACCTTCACTTCTTTAATAGTCCCACATTCGAGGTGCAAAGTAACCTCTACGCTGGCTCAACATGAAACTAGTTCAACTGATTTCTGTTGCTTTACTTTTATAGTGTCATTAGGTTTTCAAGTTCCAATAGTAAAGCAATGTAGATACTGATTAATTGTAGGGAGTAAACAGTAAACCCCAGAAACACTATTTCAAGAAGATTTTGAGATAGCACCAAAGCTAACGCTAACATAAGCTTACCCACATCAGGTGTGAGCTCCCCACTGAATATCTTTATTGTTAGTTAAAGGCTCAATATGCATTCTGAATATTATTGTAGCAAAAAATCTAATATACATCCCATCCATTGTTTATCCGTACTTTTCCCGTTTGGGGTTACGAGGGTGGAGCCGATACTAGCTGTCATTGGGCGAGAGGTGTGGTACACCCTGGACTGGTCGCTAGTTAATTACAGGGCTGACATATAGAGACAGACAACCAGCCACACACATTCACACCTACAGGAAATTAAGAGTCACCAATTCCCTTTTTGAGCATTTCTTTGGACTGAGAGAGGAAGCAGCAGTACCTGGAGGGAACCCACACATGCACACAGAACATGCAAACTCCACATAGAGAGTTTCCTGTCCAACGGGGATTCAGACCAGCAACCTACTCACTGTGAGGCAATCATTGAACCACCATGCAGCCAGCAGAGTAAAGCCCTCCTAAAAAAAGAGAGTAAAGTCGGGGTGCTGTTGGCCTAGTGGCGATGTTGCGACTCCATGCACAGAGGCAAAAGTCCTCGTTGAAGGGACTGTGGGTTCAAATCCAATCTCGCTCCTTTGCTGCATGTCATCAACCACTCTCTACTCTTAACATTTCCTGTCTTACTTCAACGGTCCTATCTAATAAAGGCAAACATGGCCCAAAAAAACCAAATCAACTTTGAGATGTATATCGTCACATGAAATTGATCCCAGAATCTCGTTTTCAGATGTTTATCAGCACTTGTTTTTCTTCTTATTTGAAATCATAGCAATAAATTGCTGTGGGGATTTAAAGAGATTTTTATAGCTATGCTCCTCAAAGAAGTTGCCTCCACTAGCTTCCAAGGAGTCGAATGCAGGGGCTCACCTCGCGCCTCTGGCTTGTACACAATCTGCATATGGATGAGTATTTGCATGCCTATCATTATTCATTAACCCCACTCACAACTGAAGCAACTAGCGTGGCTTATTATGCAACACTTACAGAATGTTTGCTTGTGTCTGTTCTCATTTCAAGCTCACACAGAATACGACATGAGGAAGATGTCCCTGCTAAGTCCTTTGGGACTTCTTTGATAAAGGGCTCCGTATGAATAAATTGACTTGAACTTAATGCTGAAGTATGACGCTACGTAAAAGCCCATTTGCACTTCTCATAAATAAAATAAAACGATGAGCATGAGAAACAAAACAAAAGTTGCCTTGTTATAGACTGTTTCTGGGAATCAGTCTAAATGACCTCTGGTATCTGGCTGAGCACGAGCTGATTTATTAAAAACCTTCTGGATCAGCATTTATTCTGTGAGTGATAAAATCCTGTGGAATGACATTGATGTCACAACAGTTTTTAGAGACAAGTCTGGGCTTAAGAATAGTTGAGGGCCTGATTGACAAAAGGATTGCCCATCTTTTGTGCCTGCTCAATCTGTGCAAATGAGTCAAAGTAATACCTTGTACCGTAAATCCTCAAATATTAACAGATGAAATTGTTTAAATGTAGTTCATCTAATACTGTGCTGCTTTTCTTGCCTTTAGGTCAGCAATCGTAGCACGTGATACTACTCAGCCAATCAAATGCTTTTCACTACGTCTGTACACACTCAACTGGTTATCTTGGTGACTTCCTGAGTCTGCGAGGGTCTTCAGAAGTCTATAACCATGTCTTTGGTTTTGGTAATGTTCATCTGGAGAAAGGATTCCTCACACCATTCAACAAAGTCCTGGATTCCTGGACCGTGACTGGTCTCATTGTCTTGCAGCAGACTGCCAATGACAGAATCGTCTGCATACTTCAAACTGGTTTTGTCTTCTCTGCTGCTGCGACACATATTAGCGTAGAGGACGGACAGGAGAGGTGGAAGCACACATTCCTGTGGGGAGCCGGTGGAGGAGCTAACCTGGTCAGACTGGGTTCCATTCACTCTCACTCTTTGGGTCCTATATTAGCTTAAAAGTTCAGAATCCAGCCCACAGTGGATATAATCGGATAGATGGACGGAGCAGGTAGCGGGAACAAATGATGCGCAAATCTTTGAGCTATAACTGGCCATAATCCATTCAAGGCCCTGAAATCAGCCATGTTTGAGTAAAACAAGCGGAAATCATGTTGAGCCTTTCAAAGATGCTGCATCCCATCACAGATGTTAAAGCTCCAGAAAGCATGCGGAATCGCAACAGGAGCCGCTAGCATAATCATAGATGTCACTCATACATTTTGTGACTGTGTCCCAGAAGATTTCATGTTGTGTAGGCCGGATGTTTTCGTCGGATTTCGTCTCAGATGTTTGAAAATGTGATATTTGCTTGTGATTTAGATCAAGAGACGCCACAGGGACTGATGAAATTACTTTTCTCTGATAGCCATCCTGCTTCTTCCATCTCTGTAGAGTGTGTATGACTATTTTCAAAGGGAAGGCAAATAAGCTAATAATTGGCCGCCTTCAAAGGAGATTGCCTGTCTTTAGGTAAAATTGGTCCAATAAAGTCTGCAGTATGTTTCTGGACTCTCGGAGGACTTGAAGCTCCCAGCTGAACGGTACAGCGCACAGTCATAAGTGACCACTAAGACTGACAGGATCCTATCTGAAACACTGGAGATATAAATAAGTGTGCCATGGAAATCTCCAATGCAGGGTTCAGTTGAGGCTTCACTAATAGGAAATAACAAAATGCAATATCTGAAATAATATCACTTTATTAAGTTGTTGAATGAGCTTCGTTGGTGAACTGAAGGACGGAGTTGGTCAATACTTTTCCGGCGGTTGTGGAGCAATGCAAAGGACTTTTCCTGTCTATTTGTAGACCTGGGAAGAGAACGTGTTGGCAAAAAGATACAGAAAGTGCATCAATCCATTCAGGGTGGCAGGGAGCTGGAGCCGATCCCAGCTGTCATTGGTCAAGAGACGGGATAAACCCTGGATTGGTCGCCAGTCAATCACACGATTGACATAAAGTGACAGACAACCAGCCACACTCATATTCACACCTACGGGTTATGTAGAGTCACCAATAAACCTAACCATGCAAACCATGCAAACTCCACACAGACAGTCTCCTGTCCGACGGGGATTCAAACCAGGAACCATCTCACTAACCACTGATCCACCGTGCAGCCTAGGTATATAAAATATCTCAGAGAAAAATGTTATAGTAAATGTTGTTGTTGCAGTTTTGTTGCTTTTCTATTCACTGTCTGCTTTTGGTTTAAGTTTGAAAGCTTCAGCCTCTGCTCAAATGATAAAGCTTGAAAGATGAAAGTGATGAGACGACATGTTTCCTACTTCATCGTTTTTTCAAGCAGAGACTTGTTATAAATGCTTTACAGAAAGAATGCTGTTATTGCCATTTGTTTGTTTGCTGGTATATATATATATATATATATATATATATATACATATATAGTAGGACAGTGGATAGAAACGAGTGGGAAACAACAAGCTGGAAAGGAGCCACAGGACATACTCGAACCAGGGCCAAACGTTTGGAAGACCATATCTTCTCTACATGGGATGCGACCTAACAGCTTGGCCATCTGAGCCCAGTTTGCCCCTGTTTTAAAATAAATGATCAATGAATGAAGACTGCCTCAGACATCTTGTTAAACTGCATATTTTATTCAGAATAAATTTTGGTTGGTCCCTTTCCTGTTGGTAAATAAAGTCTTGATTTATGGACTAAGTTTTAAGAGCATACTTGTACTAGTAATAAAAGAAAGGAACTGATTGAGGGCGATTTCATTTTCACATTATGCAATCGTTTAACAGATCCGGCCCACTTCAGATAAAATGGGGCTTTATCTGGCGCATGATTCCCTGCTCTATTTAATATGATGACATATGCTTCCTCCTTTCAGTGTAGATTTTAGGGATAACTTTGTTTAATACACTCGGATAATTTTTGCCTTTAGGCGCTCACATTAATATTACATTAATGGCTCAAACTGTGAGCCGAGACACAAATGTTTTCAGAAGCGATGAGAGCACCTTCTGCTTTTTTTAAGAGAAATGATCCGTCCTGATGGCACCATGCCTCTTACCGTTCTTCTCTAATTATCTGTTTTTCCGAGCTGATCATTTAGAGGGGAATAATTCTGCTCACACATAGAAATGAGCCGTGTCCTCTTCTCCGGTGAATATTTAGAGAGCGATGCAAAGCAGTCGACCGCCTTCTCCCTCCAGGCCAGACAATTTGGACTTCATCAATATGTATTTCCAAGGACTTCTGGAAAAGGCACTTCAAAGGAACTTCATCAAGGATTCCTTTTGTCTTTTCTCTCCATTTCATAGCCGAGCTCACAGACTCTTCTTCCCTCTCTGGGTTTGACGTATATCAATAAATGATCTCTCTCGGGGTTAGCATGATGTCTCACTCAAAGACTTCCCCCGCTCTGCAGTGAGGGGGGCGTGGGGGGGATCGGCATTGTGACGTCCAGACGGACAGACAGTTTTTTTATGTCACTTTAACTGCATGAAGATGGAAAGATTGAAAATGAGCTGCAATATTCAAGCACAAGTCAAGTAAAGAATTCACTTTGTATCTGCTGTGAGGATGACCTGTATGGTGAAGCCGCTGTCACATTCACTAAGTGAGCCGAACAGGAGCAGCTCTTCTCTTACCCAGGAGGCAGTGCAGCGCGCGGGGTGGGGGGGTCTAAGGGGAAGGATCTTTTTGTTTACACAAATAATGAAATGCTTCCCTGTGTGAACAAAAGGTTTTAGAAAATATCTGTTAAAGCCCACATCTTTTCTCCCCGCTGTGAACAAATAATCTGTTAATTCTGCAACGTCTGCAGAGCGAAGGTTCAAAAGGAAGCTCAGTTCTGGCGAATTCACACAAAGCTAAATTCACACGCTTACTTCTTTTTACAGGCAAACTTGATCTTCATCACCGTATGCACATGCTCCTCTGATAGCACTCTCAGAGCCTGCATGCTATACCTGTGCAGATGGGTCAAAAATACACTTTCACTAAATACACACAAAGGGTTAAACTCTAACGGCACTGCAGATTGAAATTGAATTGAATGTAGAGAACGACGGATTATCCAGGTTGTCACAGGAACGCAGCAGAGCAACAATAACAGAGCATTTGAGCTTCCCCCTCAGCATGATGTCAGAGGAAAATGTCAGCCAAGTGAATATGGGGACAGTTAGTCGAGATTCATTTATTGTATGCCCGTCACATATTCACACCTGAAAATATCTAGAAGATTTTAGGACATAGGGGCTGCTATAGGGAGGTCACAGAGTAATGTTTACAGTGTTATGATAATGCTTGATTAATACCTTAGTGGTAGGTGTGGTTAGTAGGTGGAGAAACAGGATCAGTACTGATGTCACACCTGAGGGGGGGTGTGGTGGCTCTGACTCTTCAGCTGTCATTAGCAGAACCTGCGGAGGAGCGGGGGCATATTTTGAGTTGAATGGCACCCCGAGGAAGACGCCAAGAGGCAAGACACTGGAGACCAATGAGGAGAGAATAAGTTAAAGTTTTATGCACATCCTCTAAACTTGTACATCCAATGAAAGAGGGCGGGCTGACAGAGGAGATGACAACCTGGCTGGTTGCGGCATGAACGAGGGTACCTGGCGGTGAGTCACCCACACGCATTCCCCTAACAGACCGGACAGTCCCAGTGGTATACTGGGAACACCTTCACGTTGAATGTGAGAAGAGGCACTTGGTTAAAGGCCCTAGAGTCAGGCTTTAGGCTAGCTTTAAGCTGGGGTTAGTGTAGCAAACTACTAAATTACTTATTTGCGTGCAGTGCATATATGAAATCTGCTTTCCTAAAGTTTCAGCCCTGAGGGGTGTATAATCTCACACTCTCCAGTTGTATCAACATCATTCAGGACAGTTTGCTTGTTGTCTGAGGTGCATATGGCCAAAAAACGGAAAGCAGCTTGCTTCCTCATGAATCTTACTGCTGTGAACACATTATCAATCGAAGGCTCCTCAGATGATTGCATCGACATTTCAATCATCTTCTCCGTTCTGTCATTAGGTTTAACAGTTTAGAATCACACTGCCGATGAGTGTGGGACGCAATAATAACTTTTTAAAAAAGTAAGAAGGAGAGTTTCTCCTCCATTTCCTGCTGAAATGAAAACCTTTGGTGACTCGGGAAATAAATAGCTTTTATCAGACCCTCCCTGCATGCTGAACACCCACACAGTTTAAAGCCCTCGCTTCAAATGTGTTTGGCAGGTTGTCATGTAAAAAAAAAAAAAAGTCCTGTTCAAGTGCAAACTGTTATTAGTTATCTAAAGTAATGGCTTATACTTTCTTAAAGTTGAAGAAGCTCCTCCTGAGTCACGAAACCAAACATAACTTTACTCAGAGGTAATTTGACTTTTGCATGTCAGCTGCCCCAGCATCCATTCATGGGAGTAATACATACATCTCTGTGTGGTTTTATTTATTGTTGTTAGCCATGCTGAATGCTCCAGGTTCACTCTCAGTATATGGAAGTAGTTTGAGGTCAATACTGTATAAACTGAGATGATCATGACCTCATAGAAACTGTATGTTGAAGCCTCCCACATCGCACACCGCCCCAATTATTCCCCGAGAATTATCCTAAATGTTGACGTGCATATGGTGCTTATATGTTACATTTATACATAGACTGTAGTTGAGGAGGGTGAAAACACCACAAAGAAGTGATCAGCCGTCGATATTGACACGGTTAACAACACAAAGAATATGAGACAAGGGTGTAGCAGCGCTTCAGTTTAAACCACATTACTTTTGACACAAGTATAAGCTCTATGTTTTGTGAATAATAAAGGGGTCCTGTATGTTTAGATCTGAGTACTGTCACTTTACATATTCATTATTGACAACCTGACCTGGAGCTCTTTAAATGGACATGCTGCCACTAGAGGAGTTCCAACTCTAGAGCTGCCTTATAGTATGGAGTTAGATGTGTGTCAATATTCATGAATGCACACAGAAGGATTCACAAATGTAGTTTGTGATTTATTTATAAATGACTATCCACAAAAAAATATTTTCAATGCACACACGATAATATGCCTCTGAGAACGATGGTCAACTTGTGGGTAACTTCAACTTCATTGTCCCCCAGGGGAAATGTGGTTTGCAGCCAGGTGAAGTCAATGGACAGAAACACAGACACATAGACACAGACGTCAAAAACAACATACACTGAAAAAAATGTCTCCAAAACTCATAAACACACGCACAAGACAGACAGTCACCTGCTGCCGGTTACTACAAGAACAGCGCCCCTGTATTCTGAAGTAGCCAGCTGTAAACGACTTCCAGCAAAGACTTCCTTTTCCATCCTCTGCAGTCTTATCAGTTCAATGTACAACTTGAGAATCAACTCTGTGATAGCATCAGAAGCAAGGAAACTCTAGATGTGTCTGCGACGTTAACAACATCATTTTATTTGTGTGTTCAGTGATGTGTTTCTGGTGAGTCTCAGTTCAACAGCAAGGCGGGAAATCTAAACACTTGTTTGCTTTTGTGGTACAGAGTCAAGCAGATTGATCAGTCAGGTTGAAATGTTTGATCTAGAGGTGATTGTTAACTGCTGATATCTGTTCATTAACATGCATAAAATGTTTTCAGGCTAACCTCCAATCAGAGTAGTGATGTCATTATTGTGTTCCGCCTGTTTTTTTGCTCCCCATACCGACTGTTTTTCCTGCATACACTGAAACCTGGTGATGAGTTATTGATCATTATTACTCTAAAACTAAAACTTACTTATGTAGTGAAATGTTTTTTCGCAATCATGAAATATTTGCACAGTTGACCTTCAGGGCCACCGTACAACTTCCCACACTGAAAACAGATCCTGAGTACAGCATCTACATTTGTATGTCGAATCTGTACATAGACAGGAAGCGCTTGGGTCCACTAATTTGCTCATTTTGCGGTTGCAGCACCTACGACCTCAATTTCAGAGCGCCTCACACCAACGCCTACTGTTGCCAGGTCACGACAGTTGCCTTCCAGCACTTCCGCTTCCCTCTGCACTGTCTGATAGGTCTATTTTAAATTGCTCTGCTGAGAAAATATTAGGAAACGTCACCAAAAAACCATGAGAACAATGTAAAAGACTTTACCCTCGAAAAGACAAGTCTTATGATTGAGCGAGCACTCCAGTGTTCCAAAAACTTAAATATTTTCAAGTGAAAGAGTTTAGAGCAAAGCGTCAAAAACATCTTAGGCTAACAGTGTTTAGAATACTGACGCTGAGAACGCTGAAAACACTCAAATTGATTCCGTGTAGAAAATGTGCACTGCCGGCGCAAAACACCCAAAAACACAGGCCCTGAAAACCATAACTGACTGTAAATGAAATATAGTATTTTTAAGTGAGAAATGTAAGCCTTTGTGCAAACAGACATTACAGCAAACAAGCTTATATAAAAAGAGTCTGAAGATGATTCAATATTGAACTGTTTTATGTAAACCAATCTTCTGTAATCTGAATTATATTCCAAACACACGATGGAATTCAGGTCATGCTATCTATGGTTGACATGTGGTGTATGTTAAAGATATTAAAGACTGAATGTAGGATCTGACAGGACACATGGTTAGAAACACTAAACACATGTTGAGATTTGGGTCAGCGATGGTTTTCCTCAGTCTGTTTATCCTTCTGTCTGTGTGAATCTACACGAGCCAAGATGCAAAACAACACGATGTGAGATAGCGTTTTTTTTTTCTTTCTGTATTCACAGTGTGGAACAGATCATCAGCATATGACCAGCTGAATATTGATCAAACCTTTCCCCCTCGTCAGTAGATCTTTGAGGGGTGAATAAGCCTGCTTGGTGGTGTTTTCTCACACAGCAGAATAATGCGTGTCAGAGATCAGGCCTGGAAGTGTTGTATAGTATCGTACCTCCGCTCAGGGCTGAGAATGAAGAGCTGGCTCTGCTTGTTCTGAGGGGGGAGAAAGGTCAGCTTTCCACGTGATTAATGGCTTCTATCGGAGCAATCGATAAATGTAAATCAAATGTGTAAAAAACTCCTGCAGGGTCTCACATTGTTCACAGCTGTGGAATGTGTATGCAAAACACCGGACTGGACCTGGACACACTGCCACTCCTGATATATCCATTTTTATTAAGAGTGGAGCACAAAATGCTGGTGGGCGGGCGGGGGCGGAGAGCAAGCTACACGACTGCTTAGAGAGAAACACTGAAGCTGAGAGCGTCTGTGATCGCTGCTGTTTAGCCACAATAGAGAAAAAATATATTTTCATAACTGTTTAGAAAAAATAAATAATTCCTCGGCAGCACAGATTGGTTTGCACAGTTTTGTTCCAAATCATTATCTTGCTGGAAGTCGTGGAATCTTTTAAATCTGCAAATTGCTTTGCCTCTTGCGCCAGCTGAACAACGAGAGCGCCAGCTGACTGAGAAGGGGCCCGAGCCACAAATAGACTGCTGAACGTCTCTGCTGCGTGAAAACCGGGCTCGGGTCCAGCTACAGGAGGTGTTAAACTGCCCAAGTGGTTCTGGGTAAATTAGAGGCTCTCACACCTTTAACAGGGCCGGTCCAGGGATTTCTGACATAATGACAGACAGAATATGGAAACAATGGCAGACTCATGAGAGGCGGCATTCAAAAGACAGTCCTTTAATCCAGGCAGATTTCAGTACACAGTGTCAAGAAGGCAGGCCAGACACGGGAGAGATAACTGCTGGGTGGAAACCTCAGTCAACTTCAGGGACCCTGAGGAACATGCCCCTGGTGCCCCCATTCATACACCAAGTCATCATCTGGACCTTTACTTTAGTACACTTCATTTGTTCTACTCTTCAGTTCCAATTTGATATTTTGGGGCCTAAATGAAAGTAGGGTAAAATAACTTTTGAAGTTGCTCTAGTAGATTGCATATATACAGTATATATATATGTGTGTGAGTGTGTGTGTATGTGTTACGCTGTAATGCAATTTGTTGGTGCAAATGCCTGCAAGCGAAACTTTTCAACAAAGCTCTGGTTTATTTTTGCAATGACAGACTCAGATTGTTTTTCTACGTGACATAAAAAAAAGGATATTTCCAAAGAGAGAGCTTTTTTCTTAAATGTGTAAGAAGCTGTTTTTCTTAAACCACAAACAGCTGTTACCTCTCTCTCCCCAGGCAACCACACTCCATTGACAAAAACATCCTTGTACCCTGAGCTGCTCCTGCCAAGGTTGATTACTTTTTTCAGTTAAATTGTGCTATTGTAGATCACGTCTAAGCACTAAAAAAAAAACAAAGTCATGATAATACAGGAAAAAAAAGGTTGCAGGTTCAAGTCTCAGCAGGAACCAGATCACTGCTGAGGTGTTCTTCCATGTGATATCTCTACATTAAAGGACCAGTAAGTTACTCTGACACCTAGCGTTTAAAATGGATACTGCAGTCCAAATTCAACCTTTCTGTGTTCTAAACTCTCTCCATTTTTCAAAAGTATCTCAAATATTTATCTTAGTTTGACCATATTTCTGCTCGAGGAGCTGAAATGTACATGTTCAATATTTACAATCCGACAATCCTGTTGTCCTGTTGGGACACCAAAAAAGTCTGCATTGTTACGTGAACAATTACAAATCCCCCAATCATGAGAAAAGTCCATCTTCTCAGTATTTTAGCTGCTCTACTTTTCCGAAAATGTGTGCTCAAACTGC
The DNA here is from genome assembly GCF_963584025.1 of Labrus mixtus. NCBI lineage: Eukaryota > Metazoa > Chordata > Actinopteri > Labriformes > Labridae > Labrus > Labrus mixtus. The sequence goes on from NC_083623.1 coordinate 24,313,316, forward strand.
CCTTCATGACATCACAAAGGGCAGTAGCCCCTCCCCCAGGTGGGTGACACTCCCACAGCTAGGTGTTTGTTCTGCCCTCTGAGTCTGCCTTCTCACCGTAAACAATAGGACATGGAGCGAGAAAGACGAAGCCACCCAAGCCGTTCCAGAGAGGGGGCGTGGTCAGACACAGTTCATTTACATATTTAAAGGTACAGACACAGAAACAGCCTGTTCTGAGCAGGGCTGAAATAGAGGGGTTTATAGACATGATCAAATACAGGATCAGAGTGGATTTAGAACAAGAAACTTCACACACATGTTTAGAGGAGCTCTGAGACTTATAATGTGATACCAATAAAATGCTGAAATCTCCCTTTAAAACACATAAAAAGGATTCATAATTGAACCAGTGTGACTCATCTGTATTTCCAGTTCCTCCATCTCAGCCTCCACCTTTTTTTTCTCTCCAGAATGATGAAAGTGGGAGAATGTATGTGTAATGCATTTCTTCATTTGTCTTGTGATTTCAGTGCTTGTGTCACTTCAGGGACTCACTGCTGCTGAATAAAAGGGAAATAACTTCCATATGATCAATTAAATTAAATTATTTCACCTTTGAATTGGCGTTAAATTATTCTCACATACACTTTGATTTGTTTCTTCCACCTCCTCCTCCTCCTGATGTTCCGCAGATGGTGATTCGGCTTGTTATCCTACTTATCTAATTTCCTCTGCAGTGAAATTGCTCCTCGTGAAGTACCTGGCTTTTGTTTCTTCCTGCGTGTAGAAGCTCCAGAGAACTCTAACAGTTGTCTTTTCGGACTGGCTGTGTTTGGACGAGATTATTCCATCCATATGCCTCTGGTGCGGCTGTTTACTGTTTCATTTCTGAGACACACGCTTGTCGTCTTGAGTGTAGAACAAATTAATCTATTTGTCTATTTGTGCAGCATCTTTACCTTCAAAGTTTTTTCTGCCGCTGTCGCTGCTTTCTTTTCCTTTTCCTTTCCTTTCTCTGTTTTCCCTCGAGCCCCTTTGCGTGCCTCCATCTTGGTTTTTTTTTCAGACAAAGCTCCTTTTTATCCCTGCTCTGTCTGGTGCCCACCTGTTGGCTCTGCTTTCCATCACCCAGCCTGCAGTCAGGAGACACACCGGTGGCTCTGGGCCGCCCCGCTGAGTCTTTGATCGTTCATGTGACCCGCAGCAGAACGTGCACTCGCCTGTGGGAGAGGAATAGCATGAAGCAACCCCCAGAATCCACCACGGAGGATTCTCTCCTCCTGCAGGCTCTATCTGAACGCCGGGCCGTCCACCAGGAGGATTCACTGTCTGGCCTCTCTGAAATGGCCCACGTTGGCAGGGAACCACACGTGTAACTCAGAAACTCACCGCTGGGAAATGAGATGCCTCTGGTGGGCGACCTGTTGAGAGCAGAAACACTTCATATAGCGTGCTCTGGGCTGACACTGCGGGCGGCGTGCTGCCATTCAACTTTCTTTTTACTGGGCAGGAATGACAAATGATGGAGTGTGATGTGGGGAGATTCGTGGACAGCTGGCATACAAACTCGCAAAGCCTGGAGGAGATGGATGACACATGGTGAAGTACAGTACATTTACTCCTCCACAAGCCATTGGCTTTAACCGGCCGTGCAATGTGAAATGTCTAATAGCGGGGAAAATCACATCGCACATTATTCTCTATTTTATGGCTGCGCTCCTTCCCCAAATTATGGGAGGGTGATATAAAAGTCAGTTTCTGCTCCGCTTTCCAGTCCAAGTCTTTCTTTTTTCAGAGTCATTACGCGCCTGACGCGAGCGAGATTTATGACGTGGCGCTCTTTGGAAAATCTGAGCCATATTTCAGCTTAATTGAGAAGGCAGATATGTAAGCTTGCTTAAATTACACTTCCTTAAAAAGGTGAACGCGCTAAATCAAAAGAAGTCTTTGAAATTGCTCCACCACTTTTGGACTTTCCTTGCATACTTTCACTAATTTAGGGCGGCACATGTTGGACTGAAGGACAACACCCAGGCGGAGGGCTGTTGTGATATTTAGTTGTAAAGGTGAGTGTCTCATTAAAACACGCACAGAGTAGAGTTTTCTAAAATGTTGAGTCAGGATCCATGAGGGGTGAGCGCCTTGGTTTCTGCACGTCTCTGGATGGTTGTCATTATTTTTTAATAAGACAGAGTCTCTGGGTGACATCACCTTTAATTCAATTTAAGAACACTGACACAGAAACAAGAGGCAGGGAGACAAGGAAGTCCCACATTAGAGGGATGTGGCAGTAAAGTGGTGCTATTTACTGGCACAAAGATACACTCAAAAGCAGACTCCAAAGGGCAGAGTACAAAAAGGCAAGTTAATTAAACGGTCCTGTTTGATTTACACAGTAAGTGTAAAAGCAGAGGCAAACAAATCTGAAGAGCAAAAGCAAAAGACGGGTCAAAAACATGCAGAATCATACACTAGGAGGTAAATACAGATCATAAATACAGAAACATTCTGGGACTAGGCAACACAGAGGAAAACACAACAAACTGGCAACATGAGGGAGGAAACAGGGATTAAAAGCACAGCCAATCAGGGGACAATGAGACACAGGTGATTTCAATCAGGGCGGGGCTGACACACAAGGCACGAAACAAGAGGAGCAGGATCAGAAGAACAGAGAAACAGGAACATATGAAGGAAAAACAGGAGAAAAAACTTCATGTCATACAGAGTGTCAATTTACTGATGGAGTTATTAAATCTGTCAAATACTCGAGGAAACATTGAAAAAAACAAGCTATACAAAAACATAATAAGTAAAAGTAAAGACAATATTAAGAGAAATAATTAAATATAATTATGTATTGTTGAAATACATTTATATGGGACACTGATAGCCGCGGGGTTGGTGTGCAAACCCCATGTGCAGGGGCTTTGGTCCTAGAGGAAGGGCGGCCCGGGTTCAGGTCAGGTATTTGGCTCCTTTCCTGCATGTCATTCTTCACTCACTCTCTCTCTCTCTCCTTAGTTTCTGACTCTGTCCACTCTCCTGTCTCTAAAGTGAAGCCATAAAAAAGCCCTCCTCTTGCACGCTGTCGAACTTGCAAAAATAAATTTATTGGCAAGTAAGTCCATCGCAAATTAAAAAATGTGCACAGAAGTTTTGCTTGGAATTTTTTATTGAAAAGCAAATTATGCAAAGTATTTATTTACAACTAAAACTTCTATCAAAAGACTAATAATAACAATAATAGATTTTAAATTAAGTCCCTCCCCTGATTAAGCAAATAGTCAATCATAGATTTGGATTTTGGGGCGGCAGCTGGGGTGGCCAATCAGATTTCAAGGTGGTCCTGAGAGTTTACATTTATATCATGATTACTTTAATTTTCACATTTACATCCAGATTTTTGTATTTCTTTGATATAAACTCTATAAATCACCCTGGCCCTCTGCACTGGAGGTAAATAAAGTCCACTCCTTGAGAAGTAAAGTTGTTTTGAACTACTGCCAACATTTTTGTGTAAGTTTGTGTCCTTGTCGTTGATGCCAGCAGAATCGAGAGCTTTTGTATCGAAATCTCGAGGAGCGAACCAACATCGTCCCGCTGCTTCAGTGTCCTGATAATTGACTCACAGACACACAAGGTGACAGTGTGCAAACGTGTGCGCTTCACCTGCTGTAAAGTCATCAGAGGTGTCACACCGCGAGACAGGGCCCCATTTTATTTTCATCACAGCCTCCCCCAGCTTTTGTAATCATCCCTCCACTCACCTGCTGAGTCTCTGCTCCGGCACAGGAAGCAAGGGGAGAAGAAATATGATCGGCTGCTTCCCACTCTGCCCAGTGGAGAGACTTGTGGGGCCAGTCAATACTGTGTAAAGGCTCCATTTAGCACTGACATGCCTCTGAGACAGCGCCTCCTGAGTGAGAGGAGGAGGGGGGAGGGGGGTTCCTGAGATGCTTTGCGTGTGACAGAGATGGATGGGCTGAGGCTCCACAGCCAGCAAGGACAAAGGGACACCCAGCCTAGTTGGCCTCCTCCGTCTGCCCGCTCAGAACCAGCACTCTCACTCACAGGATCCTGAGCTGAGGTGAAAATGAAATTACTGTAGAGGGGGAGAGAGCAGGTGGAGGAGGCAGAGAAGAAGAAGAAGAAGGGGAGGAGGAGGAGGAGGAGAAGGAGGAGGAGGAGGAGGCAGAGAAGAAGAAGAAGAGGGGGAGGACGAGGAGGAGAAGGAGGAGGAGGAGGAGGAGGAGGCAGAGAAGAAGAAGAAGAGGGGGAGGACGAGGAGGAGGAGGAGGAGGCAGAGAAGAAGAAGAAGAAGGGGAGGAGGAGGAGGAGGAGAGGGAGGAGAAGGCAGAGAAGAAGAAGGGGAGGAGGAGGAGGAGGAGAGGGAGGAGGAGGAGGAGGAGGAGGAGGGGCGTCGATGGAGCCCGGGCATTTTGCTGATGAAGTCGTGTCTAGTTTTCTGACAGCGTTCGTTTTGTCACCACGTCGGAGAGGCTGAATAATTCATCACAGTAGATCCAGGAGAGAAACTCAAGAGCTGTCCGTGACAGACACACACACACACACACACACACACACACGTTTCTCCTGATGGCTGATGGCTAAGGAAGCAGTGAATGATAATAACTGATTTGCTGGTTCATAAATGTTAAATTCCAGTATTATTGAACCTTGGTGTGGATGACCAACAGGTACAAATAGTTTTGGCATTGCTCCAATAGATGACCTCAGCAGGCGGCCACAAATGGGCTGTAAGTGCTGCAAATTCATCTTTCCAGTAAGACTATTTAATTAAGTTTGAGGTCTGTTTGTAAAGTAAAAGTTAACGGAGCGGCTAACTTGTATGTATGGAGCCCCAAAAGGCTGCCTGAGAAATAATAAATAGCCATTGACAAATCTGTATCCACAGATAAGAAATCCCTGCAAAAGGATTTGAATTAAGGGACTTGAGCTTGTATATTTATTTTCTAGTCTTCTGACTACTCAAAGTGCTTTTACACTGCAGGTCACACCTACACATTCACACACTGATGGTAGAGTCTGCTGTCGAAAGAGTCCATCCATGGATTTGCAAATTACTTTTTTTTTTCTTTCTTGTCTGAGCCTTCGGAGGTCCCCGTACGAATGCCTTTTGAAACAGACAATAAGAAACAAAACGATTCTAAATTCTTGTTCTCTGCTGACTGATGTAGGTCTGAAGGTATGAAGGAAAAGGTGTCAGGCAAACATTACAGAAAGGATCCCCACAGAGTAAAGAGACAGTTTTGTTCGAGTGGAGGATGCATTTCTTCCCTGCCATAAACAGCAGTTACATTTCTCTTCAGAGCCACCAGACTCCTGTCACCTTATCACACAGAGCATCAGAGCTGCAGGTCTACTCCTGTCCTTTATTTTTTCTTAGTTTTACTGTGTGTGTGAGTGCGTGCGTGTGTGTGTTGCACAAATTGTGTTTGGCCATGTACAGAAAACATATAGCACCAAAATACCACAACAAATTGACAACAGCACCAAACTGGTGAAGGAAGCAGTATATTACTAACTACCTCTGGTTTACAATTCACATCTTACGCTTTAAGAGAGTTGTTTCCTCTGTAGGGATAAAGAGGGTCCAATCTGTAAGATATCTACTGAATTAAATGATAAAGTGATCTTACTATATGATCAGACATTAAGGAAACATGTTATGTTGAAGTGCTGGCTTCTCTGACAACAATGCAGCAGTCAGTATGTTCTCCTTCTAACTTTAGATTCTGGTCCTGAATGGTCTGGATTTGTTTGGACCAGAGAAGGTAGACGGTTTTAAGGCACCCCACACGGCCGTTTTACAGGTGTTGCAGCGATGGAAGCGGGCAGGAGAAGTGGTTCAGATAGAAGTGATTGTACCCGACCTAAATAGCCTCTGCATGTTTCTAATAAGCTCCACGAGCAGAAACGTGCTCAAACTAGGATCAATATTGGAGATGCTTTTGAAAAATGGAGAGAGGTTAGAACACAGAAAGGTTTACAGACCCACGCAGAGCTGGATAAACACTGAAGCTTCAGTGTCCACCACATGGCAACCTGCATTCACATCGACTCTCCAATGTTTTGAATTTGGACTGCAGTACCCATTTTAAACACTAGATGTACGAGTGACATATTGCTCCTTAAACACATTACTCTTTAATGAATGTACTCTGCTCAGGCGGCCTGAGTATGCTGCACCGTTACAGCCTGATTTGTGGCTGCTGGCGGACGCAATCTACCAGAGCAGTTTCTAAACTTTTATACAAATTAGTTATTTAGAAAATGTAAATATAGAACCCAGCTCTATAAATGCCAGACTCAGCCTTTAATATGGGAATGAGGCTTCGCTATCAGGACAATTATACAACTCATCTGATTTTCATGCCTAATCGTTTTTTCAAGCTTTTCTTCTTCTGCAGAAAAGAATCATGACTCAATCTTCTCCCTACATCTTTGAACTTCAGATTACCCCGTTTATAATTTCATGAAACAATGAATTACCCATAACTCTTCACACTCTTTCTTTTTTCTCCTTGTGAAAAGTTGATTCTGCTAAGAGAGGACACTTTAAAGAACAAAGAGTAACTGTGAGGAACTTTTCTTCTCCCGCAGACACAGATTTGTGCGAGCATGTAGGTTGACTGAAGCCAACAATCACCATCACCTCCCACTAAAGTTGTGGCACTTTTCAAAGTCCCTGTAAAAAAGACCAAAATACAACACAAACAAGAACCTTTTCAAAAGGAATCAACAACATTTTGGCACATTTCATCGCAGCATCCTGTCACCATTAGGTGGAATAAATGTCATCAGACTTCTGCAGAGAAATCTGAGAGAAGGACTGCCAGGCTCCCCTCGTCTCCTCCTGCAGTGTGAGCAGTCTTCATTGTGTGCATGAAACAATAGAGCTTTTTAAAACATGACACACATTACGTGTGACACTGGGTGTTATGGTTAAAAGGATAGTTTGGTATTTTTGAAGTGGGGTAGTATAAGCTCCTTGTCATTGGGTAGGCATATCAGCTGCAGGAGAAGCCGGTCAGCTAGGCCCCTTATTGAGAGACCGGCTGGAGTGTCGGCACAGAAGTGAGGCTAAACATCTCTGCAGATGGGGCTCATTGTTATTCTTCATTTGGCAATTTTCAATAGAAACTGAACCAAACATCAATGACAATATGACAATGTAAGTGTAATGTGACATAGAGGTTATTGTTGGGTTGGGCAAGGATCATCCCCACTCCCCTCTGGTCCTTGAGTTCAGATAAATGGTCTTTATTTTTTGCAATTTGTAAGAGTCTTTGTAATAATCCAAGGGCTCGAGCTGAGTGTAACCAACCCAGTAACAGAAGAGCGTGGAGCAAGTGTAACACACACACACTAAAGTTCAACACAGGGCAACAGCACCGATACGTGTTATCCGTAGTAAGGCGCTAAGCTGACATGATTGACAGGTGGGCGTGATGTAATAGTTTGTCAAGAGGCTTAAAACCTGCCTCAGTTCAGCTCTCAGCCTGTCGTTAGGTTGACTGAAAGTTAGACTGAGACAGGATTTCCAACATGGCAGCTTCTGCCAATGAGCCTCCGGAGCCCCCTGCAGTAACAGCTGGCTGAAGTCACTCAGGCTTCCTCCTTTAATATTTACAGTCTGTGGTTGGACGCAAGCGGAGGGTCAGAAAGCCAGCCAGTGGGCAGACACGCAGGCACAGGCAGGCAGAGTCGCAGAACCCCGGAGATCCACAGCTCAGTGTACAGGTACACTCACACTGATGAGATCGCTGCTTAGAAACGCCAGGGTGACCAGCAGGGCTCCGGGTACGGTCCGGGTCGGGCTGTGAAGTTTTGGGCCCAATCTTTGCTCTAGTACAAATGGTCCCGTCTGCAGTGATGTATAGCCTAGCTGCGGCTAATACACTTACTATTGAGAAGTTCCTCAAACAACCCGTCTTTAAAAATACCGTACTGTCCCTTTAAGAGTATTTTCTTTCTTTTTTTTGAAAGCAGAACACATACAGTAAGTGTGCTTTGGTTTCAAATACCCACTCTAAATTCCACCTTAATAAAGACATTAAAATATGTGATGAATTATAAATGGGGCTTTGCTTTGGTTTCATCATTATTTAAATCCAGACTCCTAATGAGTGCATTTTAATTGCTTTTTGCTCGTCTGGTCTGGATCAGCTGCAGCGCATATTTCCCTAAATAGCTGCAGTCTTCATGCCAGCACATTTCTTCAAAGCCATGTTGTATGCACACACTGTGGAAAATCCACCAGAACACAGTGGGACGTTTCAAGTAGTAACAATACAAATAGTGTCCTACTGGGAATAACTGTGTTTCCATACTTCTTCTGTACAAATTCAAATATTTGCTTTTGTTTTCTCGTCTTCAGTTATCACATTTTATTATCAACAACAATTAAAAGAAACACATCTCGTTCTGTTACACCCAATAAGCTTTTGTTTGCATTCACTCGATTGTGTTCAGCACCTTTTGTTGTTTTTAATGTGATATATTATTTAATCATCTTGTGTCGACAGAGTGGCTTGGAGATGAAATAATTACTGTTTCTGCAGAGAGGAGAAAACTTAGCTCAGCAGGTGGCTGACATGACGTGATGTGTATTGCTCCACTCTTTTGTTGTACTCTATTATGTTTTCAGATAATTACCACTGTCACAGTTTTTTAAAGATATACTTTTGTTTGAAATGTTAATTTTTTTAAAGCCCTTTCTGTTTGTCGCAAACTTTCCACTTCCAGTCACTCCAGAGCTGCACTAACCCTTCCTCGCAAAATTCATCAGTCTACACGCGGCGCACAATCTGGGCACAGAGCGTTCATACGACCCTGACTCAGGGGACGCAACATAAAAGACTCAAAAACTGTGTTTCAGAAAAATAATCTTTATTACTATCAATGTCAAACAAAAAACTCAAAGAAAAGTAAATGTGGTGGCTGAAGCCGGGATTCTGATCCTGGCTGCAGATTGAGAGAGAAGGGGGAGGAGCTTGACTCTTTGGTGGTCAGCCCACAGGTGCAGCAGATCAGAGGTTGATGTACGTATGGAGGTCAGGTAGTGCCTCAAAGAAAACAGAACAATGACAGGTTTTGAACATACCAGCATAAAGAGGATGATTAATATGTAACAGGATTACACAGAACATAGGTGTGTTTTGGTTTTAATAAGAAACAAACAAACAAATCAGAGTGTCAGATCCCATTCCCTTTAAGAGCCAGGTGAGCCTGCAGACGGGCGCGTTGCTATTTGCACGGCGTATTTCAGTTTTCATTCTGAGATAGACCGAACTCCGACCGGCTCATGAACACACACAGGACAAGTATGAAACATGTTGTAGTTATACTTCACTTAGAGGGGTTGGAGGTGTGTCTCTGGAGGAGAACGGAGGATTCAGAATAATGGAGGAGTCACCAAACAGAACTTTGTTTAGGTTTCATGCTGGTGCTCAAGGACGACATCTACTGGATCAAAAAGTTGCACATTCTTCCTTTAAGGTGTTATTGGACATTATTACAAAAACAGGGGAATTGCCCTTTAATTTTAGCAAGTCTCAGGTGTGTATAGGTTCTACTTTACTCGTCTTTGTAAGTAAAGAAGGGAAAAAGGTCTTCAAAAAAGTATTAAAGTATAAAAATGATCAAAGATAAATGTGGATAAGGATGCACTCTTTGTTTGTCATCATCATTTAAACTTCATATTCCAGTGATGTTTACACATTTCATTATTTTTCACCCATTATAACAATGGAGATTAACACCAGTTCTATCAGATTCTACTGTACCTCGATGTTTAAAACAATGTCTGAATGAGTATGTATGTACTCTAATCTTATACCACAGAGCTCTGTGTGTTTGCAGTCTGCCTGGGAGCTAAAAACAGATCAACAATTTAACGCACTGCCCTATTATTTGGAAGGTGTGTAAAATAATATTTCTGCAAATGTGTAGTTTGCAGTCTCAGTCTCTGGGACCTCTGTGTCCGTGTCTGAGCTGCACTGATGGGAAATCCTCCCCCCCCTCTGTGTCCCCCTGCTGGATCTCCCTCTGTAAGTCCTCTGTCATGAAAGCTAGAGTCCCTCTATTTCCCAGAGGGAGGGGAATCAAAACCTGCCATTGGTATTTCCAGCACAGACCTGCAGCCATCAATCATTTCATCTAACAGAGGCTGAGGCTCAAAAGGAGCGACTCTCTCTTCCCCGAGTCCCTCTACATGTATCGAAGGGACGACGTGTCTCAGAACAAAAGACGAGGAGTGCCGATAAAATCCCCACAGATTGAATGACATTAAGCTGTTAGAAGAAAATGGATCCGGCAACAGGGGCACTTTGAAAAACTTCTGCCTCAACTTGGACTGAATTAAAAATGAAGATATGAGGCCTTCTTAGTAAACACTGGCTCGTGTTGATGTCGGGGAACATGTTGGCTGGAGGGAGCCGTGAGGAGGAGGGTGTGAGGAGAATGATGAATGTGGTGGAGGCTTTCAAGATCAGTCAGAGCGCTAACAATATGACAGCCTCTCATTACTGCAGGGGGATATCACATGTTAGAGCGCTTCGAGTGGAATCAAGCTGTGCGGCCATGCTTCAAAATAAAGTGTTTGGTTCTCAGCTTTTTTTGCTGTTTGTTGTGTAGTTTTTAAAACACAGAAATATAAATATAGAGCCCTTAACAACCTGGTCACCTGCTTGAAGCGACAATTTAACGCTGCAGTCACCCCTATGGCAGTATGGCTGCATACTGGGATGAAGCTTTTTTAATGTGGTATTAGGAGGTGACATTGTGTGTCATAAGTTGGCTCTGGATTGGGTCCTTCATCTACTGTATGAAGGTGCGGTTTAACTCATAATTTCCACATACTCCATGCAGGCTGTCATCAGTCTGTCATCAAGATGGTTTTGCTCCATATGACTACTCATTGGGTCTGTTTGGGAATGTGAGCACAGCCATGAGCAGCTGAGAAAATTGTTCCCTGGAAAAGACAAGTGAGACCAGCGTTAATTGGCCTTAGCTGCGCTGCAGAGCACATACAGTCCCTTTGCACCGCTGCTATTTATTATTATTTATACGAGCCATATATGACAGATATTGGGAGAATAATTTGCACCTTTTGAAAATCAAATATCAAATACAGTTCACAAACCCTGGCGCTAACAACCAATTGAGCTGATATATTACCGTCTGGTGAGAGTTGGTGGTAACTGCGCCACAAGAGATGTCAGGGTGAAACTATCAAATGATTAGGAAAACATTTCCACCTCTGAATGTCTGAAAAATAAATGACCTGTGAATAAAAACTTTACTTTGTTTTAAACGGTTATTTTCATATCATGTTTGTTCAAGTCTTACCTCACTATGAACTGGAAAAACTCCCCTCCTCATCGTCTTTATGTGGATTAAATTGCATGAGGGCTCTGCGGCTCCATCCAGAGTAAAGGTGCAGACAGCTTCTCTCTACATTCAGACGCAAAACAGGAACAAACTGCACAGAGCAGGAGAACTTAGTAGACATGTTTGTTCCTGATGGTCATTTCACAGAGCGCTGTGAATTAGACCGCGAGACAGAGCAGTCAGCATCAGGTCCTCTCTGTGTGCACCTTTCATATTTAAGTGAAATTCAAGCTGCTGTCATTCTGGTTAAAGTATCTGTTGTTCATTATTTAAGTAATAATATAATAAAACTCCAACTATCTTTTGTCAGTGTTCTGAGTGTAACACACAAAATTACAGGTATGAAAGCTCATGAGGGAGTTGGTTAGATATCCTCGCTCAGCGTGTATTTTATTAATAATTAGAAATCAGGCGTTTGGTTCAGATCATTAAGGGCCCCAGAGGAAACACATCCACTACACAGTTAGTTTCTGAAAACATGAAAAATGCTAATTTATTTTGCAACACAAATGCAATTTTATAGGAATATATTTATGCTGTTGTAAGTACAAGACTGTTTACACATTGTGTGTCTGTTTATGTGTGTGTGTGTGTGTGTGTGTGTGTGTGTGTGTGTGTGTTTGTGTGTATGTGTGTGTGTGTGTGTAGATATATATATATATATCTGTGTATATTTTACTTTTTTTTGGTTATTTTTTGGGATACTTTTTTGGTAATTGTTTGGTTACTATTCATTGTTTTAAGTAGGAACAATAATTATAAGATTTGTCCATCACTATTTTCTTGATCGCACAGATATAATGTGAACATTTAGACTTTATACTTTATTGTCCCCATGGGGAAATTATTTTTCACAGCACTGTTACTGTCATAACAGATAATTCCCACCAAAGGACATAAACAAAACCCAGTAAAACACAAACAGAGTTAGACAACAGCCAGGTATTCCCACTCTGGTCTGTTCAGCGAGTCCTTTTGTTCAGGGCCGTTATTACACCTCACTGCTCTATACCTCCGTCATGAGAGATTACCTTTTTTGACTTGAAATAGGTTCATCTTGGTCTTCTTAATTTGTACTTTTCCTGTTATTATGCTCTCATTTATTCTATTTTTTGTCTGTCTCTGTTCCATCTTGGACGTTTAATAATTTCATTAATGAATTTTAAATTCATATTTGTATAAGTGGACCCAAGGAAGAGTGGTTGCTTCTTAGGTCGTGGCTAATGGGGATCCAAATAAATAAAAGTAAGTCATAAGTACAATAAATGAAGCAGCAGCTGACAGCCTGCTGTTTCAGCATTTACTCACAAACCATTAACGCCTAACATCTTGAGACTGGGGCAGAGAATAGCACAGTGGAGACTGACAACATTTTGTAGATGTTTATTAGACTGACATCTTTGAGTTTTGCAGACTGATTGGCGTTGGAAATTAAATCTTCTCCCTCTACAGTAGTTTATTTAGGAATAGTTTAGCATAAGAATTCAAATTTTTATCAGTTTTTCCTGGTAAAAACTAAATCATGTGTCCACAGAACTCCACATAGAGTAGTTCTCACATTTAAACTCCCCTACATGACTCATTCCAAAAACTCAATAAATTACAAGCGGGTGAAAACATTTCTTTATCTCATTAAAAGTCGTCCACATCATTCATATTCAACATCCTGCTGCATTACATCATCAGGAATGTGAACCAGTGTTGAGCAGCAGTGAGGAAAGAAAACCACTCATGAATAGGGCGATTGTGATGATTTTAATGGCCGTCACGGCTTGTGCAACCCGAGCAGGGTGAGGGAGAGGTCAGAGCCACAGGGGTGCCCAGGTGAGCCTGAAATCTGTGCAGTTCAGACACACCGTCACGGGCTGATTATCAAGTTAGATGAGGCCCAAAATTTGAAACTCTTTCCTTTTCTTTTTTTTTCTTTTTTTATCCTGGTTACCTTCCTTTTCCCGCGGCACGTCCTCATAAAGTGCGGTTACTGAAATGCAGGTTGTGGTGTAGTGATTGGGTGACGGGGAGGCTGGAGAGACAGGAGCTCGCTCTTTATCCTGTGCTCCTCTGCAGTCTGAGCTACCAGAGAGGCTTAATAATATCCCAGAGGCACAGATGAAACACTTTCTCCACAGTGGCTGTTTACTGAGGAGTGTGTTTGAAGTTGAGCTCAAGATGTCTTCATTTCTGTACCAGAGGAATGTTCCAAGGGGAGAAATTGTAATTCAGATAGGGTGCAAAGAGAGGAAAAAAAGGGAAAGAGAGGGGAGGGGAGCAGACAGAATCCAAGCGATGCTTTCTGCTTCTGTGTTACACATGATTCAATACAGGATATCGCATGTAGACTCATCTGCCGCTTTCTCATTTCCATGGTGTGATATCTTAAAAAATCAACTGAACTGCATTGTACAGAGGGATTAGAAACCCCTTCAAATTAAGGAATGCCTGCTGTTGGCACCAGCAGGACCATTATTTATTCATATCACTCCGCCTGCTCCTGCAGAACTGCTCCACTGAGATCCTGCAGAGTGGAAGTGGAGCTTTAAATGTCCAGTCTTTTTCCTCTACCAATCTCTGCCATGTTTGCTGCGGATGCCAAAGCAACACAAAGGATTATCGATCCGTCTCTACACAGAGAGACAACAATTCAGATTTCTAGTATGAACAAAAAAAAAAAAGGAACAAAATGAGACACATGTTGTTTTATCCCTTGTGATCATCTGTGATCATCTCAGGGTAAGAAAACAAACACAGACTGGGAGACTGAAAAGCATGGATTTCATGGAGTTTTTCTTGAGATTGTTGCACAAGCAGCACTGATGATGAAGGGAAATCACAAAGAATGAAAATAGGTTGTTTTTTTAACAATGCTCTTTCTCATGCACCGAATCGGGAAAAGTTCTTGAAGTTTTCGGACCGAGCTGCATGTGGGAATGCAAACTTTGAAATTTTTCACCCTGGAATTTATCCTGCCAGCCCCCCTGGTACGATGGAAAAGTTTTGCATGAAATGGGGAAGAGTTGATTTGTGAACACAGCAGGAAATATTCTGGGAAATACACCGTGGGAGAGGGCGGGAGGGAGTGATGTCATTCACATCCTGCTACCAATCTCCATGTACGTAATGACACTGCTGCATTATGTTGTCTGTTCACCACTATGTTCTTCTCTATTGAGATATTGTGTATACGTCAGACACAAACACAAACAATCCTATTTTTCACTCGATCAACATCAAGTCAAAACAGTCACCAAACGAACAACAAATCATCGTCAGAAAGACAAAGTAACCTTTGCACATTTTTCTCTTGATTCCCGTGTGATCTTGTTCTCTTGTTCTCCTGTGATGTGAGTACAGCTGCTCATGACTGAGGTCCACTGTGCTCACACTCCAGAAACGGATCCAATGAGGCAGGGCGCGCGTCGTCCGACAAAGCAAAACCAAGGTGCTGATGGACTGTAGCGAGGATGGAGTATATGGAAATGAGGAGCTATTTTTTCTGATGAATTTTCTGTTGAATTTTGTTTTAAGCCCCTGTCCCAATACCTGCCCTGCTGCTCTCGTTTGACGTTCGCGCTAAGGGGTGCAATGCCGTAGGGTGCCCCAATTCTCTAGTGTTGTTCTCCTGATTAAACACTGATGGTGATGTCTTATCAATCTTTGTAGCAGTAGTGCTAACAACGTTACTACGGCCAGCGTTCTGCTCGTAACAGCTTTGGTCCCTTTGTGGTCCCTCTTAGACCTTAGGGTGAAAGTGTAGATATTGGGGCAAGGCCTTAGTTAGACAGTTTACCACAGATATGTTACCCAAGGTTCAAAATAATATCTATTTTCTAATCAGGTAAAAATAATAATATCTGCTAATTGAAAATCCAAACTTCTAATGATGATACAAGAAGGTTTAAAAGTTTAGCATTTTAGCTGTGTTCTCCGCTAACACATGACAGACTCTGCTACAGCAAGCAGCAGGTGGAGCAGCGTGATCGGCCCATGTCTGACCTGTGATACTGCAGATGGACTCAAATCCTGCTCGTAATGATAAACAAGTCACTCGCTGTGTGTCAGGGGTTGTTAGCAATGAGCTTAAACAGATGCAAACTGAATATATTCCACATGTCAGAAGCAACACCGAGGCAGCTCATGGAGGCCGCCGACCCCCCCCCCCCAGCTCTCTTCAAGTGGAGGAAGACGAGGAGAGCTGTCAGCTGAGTGAGTGGTGTCCTTTGCCTCTGCACGAGCTATTTTATGTCCACGCTGACAGTTTGACTGCTTCTCTCATTCTCCACTGTATCCTGCCTCTCTTGTTGTCTTTAATCAGCCAGCCCCCCGGTTCTTGTCGTACAGTTCTGCCAGGATGCCTCGCGCTCTGAGAAACACTGCAGAGGCCACTCTTGGCAATGACCTCCGTCTCATCCCCTCACTGAAAAACCCTCCGCCTTTCATTCAGCCCCTCAGCTTGTTAGCATCACACGGCTAACAACGCAGTGACAAAACACCCTTCTCTGCAACACAATGCTGATCACACTGAATACCTCCCGAGATAGCAGAGTGTGCCATGCCTTTTTCGCTTTGATGACCATCTTAATTAGTGCTTATTTGAGCGAAAACAGGGCTGCTGCTGGAGCACGCCTGATAACCAGCACACAGAGCCGCTGAAGCGAACCCAATCAGACGTTTGTTTATGAATGGAGATTTAGTTTAGCTCCGTAAGTCTCACTAATAGTGCAAAGAATTGTCGACCCTGAAAGTCTAAAAACTAACTATACTTTCATTGTCTGGCATTTAACTAAGAGAAGAGGTTAGATCCAAATAAATGACCCTCTCTAATGTTTTATTTTGTAGCTACTGTTGGTTTTATTCACTCATGTTTCGACTCCTCTCTTTGAGATTTAACCCCAATATATTCAAGATGAATACGATTGCATTTGTGGTCGTCCAAGCATTTAAAACAATCTAACTTAACGGACAAATATATTCAAGAAACAAAGTCATTTTTGATCTGGATAATCCACTAAACCTCAGTATCATCTGCTTTTTAGTGGAACCATCTGTTGAAGATTATTACTTTTTGATCAAACTCATGAAGTTTAAAGGTCACATATTATCTAAAATACACTTCACCATGTTTTCCTAACACTAATATGTGTCTCTAGTCTGTCTACAAACCCCCCAGTTATGAGAAAAGTCCATCCTCTGCATCTTCTACCTGCTCCACTTTTCATAAAATGTGTACTTAAACAGGCCGTTTGGAGATTTTCCCTTCATGACATCACAAAGGGCAGTAACCCCTCCCCCAGGTGGGTGACACTCCCACAGCTAGGTGTTTGTTCTGCCCTCTGAGTCTGCCTTCTTGCCGTGAACAATAGGCCATGGAGCGAGAAAGCCCGAGCCACATCTCCTACCAGAGGGACGTGGTCAGACACATCTCATTTACATATTTAAAGGTACAGACACAGAAACAGCCTGTTCTGAGCAGGGCTGAAATAGAGGGGTTTATAGACATGATCAAATACAGGAGTGGATTTAGAACAAGACACTTCACAGACATGTTTAGGGGAGCTCTGAAACGTATTTAAACTGGTTGAAAATGAGAATAAAATGTGACCTTTAACATCAGTGACTTTACTTGAATTTTAGTCATTGGATGTAAAACAACATTTTAACTGTTTTGGATTGTTTGATGTGAAAAGTTAAGAAGAAATTCAGCTCTTCATGGTTCTTGCACTGCATTTAAAGATATGGACAGAAGATGTGATGACACTGGGTAAAAAAGACTCTGCTCTACCATTATAAAACAATTTGCAACATGAAGATGGCAAATTGACTGATCATTAAGTTCTTTTTAATCTTAACAGCTGAAGCACTTTACCATTAGCCTCTCATTCACTTATCAGCACACACACACGCACAAGCACACACACTCAAAGGGGTCAGTGTCTGACACAAAATCACTTTGACATTTAGACAGGATAGTCAGAGAATATTACAAGATATTTGGCCAAACTGGGAACAATTTCCTTAACAAGAAATCAATGTGTTTGTAAAGGTGTCTTATAAGTCGTATACAAAGATTTAAATTTACCTCTCGGGGGAATATCCATGAGAGCTGCTGAAGGTTGGGGTACCTGCAACCTGAAAACTGAAAAACTGAAAACTTTGACCTCTGCCTTAAGTAGCTTGTGAGGACAAAATCCACTCCTTTGTGTGGAAACGGCCACGCCCACTTTTACTGCTCATTGCCAACATTTTATTTTGTGAAAATATATATTGATGGCTGCATGTGAAGTGATAGGTAGCTTTACAGGTTTATTCATTAAAGTTTTTTGCCATGGTCACTGTCAAGGTCCACAAGGGGGATTTCGGTGGGGGCTCTTTTTTTTTTGCCAAAAAAAATCACCACTCTTAACCCAACATCCAACATTGATTGTTTCCTCTATCAAAATGTAATTCCTGCTTCTCATAGATGGTATGATCCATTTAAAAAAAAAAAATGGACTTCACTGTTAGGTCAGTAATGTCTGACTGTGTAGAGCCCGGCCAGGACCTGCAAAAAAGTCAGGATGCTAACGGAAGAAAGGAGGCTAATTTGTTCCCAACATTAACTTTTGACAAGCTTTTATAAAGTCAGCTCCGAAAGCTGACCGGAGTCAGACTGAGAAGGCAAATGTTTGACAGGAGGCTTTAGAGCTAACAATCCAACACATGTTTTAATATTGTTATTATTGGTATTACACGTCTAAAATGGATCTGATGCCTACTTTACTGTCTTCAATGCTAGCTGACTACCTTATGCTAACATAAGTGGTTTGTCTTAGTTGCTCTAGGGCTTTATGAAGTTACTGCAAACCTGACCCCCTAATTTCCCAAAAATACAACATAAGAGAGAAGAGATGTGTCCACATGACAAAGGTTGCCACCTCAGGGATCTTTGATGTTTTATCTGTAGGCCAAAGTGATATGTCTGTTTCGGTTCAGAAGGGGCGGGACATCAATAGAATTTCTCCATTAGCCAATCCCAGGCAGCACAGACACACACGGGGAAGGTGGAGATGCTAAGCCCATCCTTACAGTCACTGGTTAATGCTATGACTTGCACAAGCTGAATCCCATTCACTTATTTAAAGGAGAAAGAAAATCTCCAAACCTCGTTACGTGGTGAAATCTTGTGAGAACTGTTTTCATGCCCAGATACCACAGGAGGAAGGTGACGATTTTTGTTGTTATTTATAATATAATGTTGACTAGGAGTTAATTACAGTTTCTCTGATGCTCATTTTAGAATCACACTCCCTCCTGGGTTTCCGTGTTAAACATCTCATTTGGAACCAGCATGTACAATGCCAGATCAACGTCCTTATTTTAAGAACTATCTGCACTCAGTAGATACTGTACAGTAATTAGTCAGACCCCGTGGCAAACTCGCCATCTGGACCTGTGGGAGTTTTCCCAGTGGAGCGGTCGACCTGCAGGCCGACGATGAGTCCAGCAACACCAATGAGATAAAACCGGAGTCCCTCGCTGCTGCAGTGAGCTGGCAGGCCGGATTCACCGAGCTGAACGTGTGTGTGTGTGTGTGTGTGTGTGTGTGTGTGGGGGGGGGGGGGGGGGGGGGGGGGGGGGGCGGTCAGAAGTTTATTTCATCTCATGAGTCTGTCTTTACTTCTTATGCTGAGCCATTAACAGGCTGATAACGGCCGCGCTGTGCTTTAACTGCAGATGAGCTGACCTAACAGACAAACATGGAAATACACAGGAACAACAAAGTGAAGCTGATGAACTGATCAAACTCATACAAGAACACAAAGTCCTCTGATTGATCCATTTTTTTGTGAAATGGTGCACTTTTTGCTCGTTGTGTAAGGCACAAAGAGAACGGTTAATGTCCCCAAACACATTGTTACATTTCTCTGAAGGTGCACGTCCAGGAAGAGCTGAGTGTCCATTTAACAAGTTTTAAATCAGATCCTAAATCAATTCCTTTTACAGGCTGAAAATATCAGACCAGAACGGAATTTATAATTTACAAGGAATATAATCACTATGTTCCCCATCCCGATGTTCCCTTAAGGATATTTCGATGTTCCCTTAAGGATATTTCACAAAATGTCCCAAACATACAGAGCTATGTTTCCTCAGCCCTATGTTTCCTCAGCAACAAGGCTGGCTCTTCTGTAATGCACATAATGTTTTCTTGCACACATCGCCTTATGTTTCAGATATTCATTGCTGCAGTTATACTGAGGGAACATCGAGTTTAGGGAACATAGGGCTAAGGGAATATAGGGCTAAGGGAATAGGGTTGAGGAAACACAGGGTTGAGGGAACATAGAGCTAAGGGAATATAGGGCTAAGGGAATAGGGTTGAGGAAACATAGGGCTAAGGGAACAGAGAGCTGAGGGAATGTAGGGCTGAGTGAACATAGACATGATCGCCAAAATCATCAAAATCTTTGCACAGATGCTTGGTTACCTTGTATGCAAAATAAAATAAAACTTGGCCTGTTGGTGGCGCTGCAG
Source organism: Labrus mixtus (assembly GCF_963584025.1). Taxonomy (NCBI): domain Eukaryota; kingdom Metazoa; phylum Chordata; class Actinopteri; order Labriformes; family Labridae; genus Labrus; species Labrus mixtus. The sequence continues at coordinate 24,333,227 of NC_083623.1, forward strand.
GAATTCTTATTGAATATCCCAAACATACAGAGCTTTCAGGAAAATGTTGACCCGTGGGTGCTGCCAGAGAAGATGTCTCTTTCTGCTTCCTCTTTGATCTGAAGTGTTAAGATATTCCTGCAGTGTAAGAGCTCGCTGCTTTCCTTTTGAGGTACTGTTCCTCCCTGCACCCCCACCCCCACCCCCACACCCCCCCCCCCCCCCTGTATATAGACTGAATCAGTATATTCTCTGCAATGAGACAAACAGCTCATCTATAAATGATTCAAAACGTGATGTGTGCACCTAAGTGGGTTGATGTTCCTTCCACTACCTCTGTGTATTGTACTGAATCTTGTTATTGCAGCATTTGAGTGAATCCAAGCAAAAAAAAGAAAAAAAATATAGACTGGTTAAGATATTTATCACAGCTAGATATTTATTTTTCACACTGTCTGCCTGTAAATCAGGACTTGAAAGGCAATTCAGAGAAACGCTTAATAAGAGACGGTGAAAATGGAAAAATGCAGCGAGCGTGACCGATATGATTTGGTACCAAAATACACAGTGTTAGCCGACATGACAGATTCTTCATCCAGGAACAAAGATCATCAATCCCGGAGCTGTGTCAGAGTTTCTAATTCAGCGTGAACAGACTCCCCGCTGCACTGCACTGTAAGGACATCTTCATTAGGAAGCTGATCATCATTATTAGCTGTTATATTGACGCCTGTGCTGCTGTCAATCAGGCCTCAGAGCTGATGTATCAGAGTGTGTCTGTTCTGCTCATCCCTAACGACCACACCATTGATTGGAGCTGCTTGCGATTCATTAGATTAATGAGTGGGAACAGGAGACGGCGAGCAAGCATGCATGCTGCATTCTGTGAGAAGGCCCCCCTAATCTAAGCGTGCATGCTGCATTACTTATTCTCTTTTACACATCTGTGGATACGGACATGCTAGCAGAGCAACAGATGTCACTCTCTCAGTCGTCCTGTCAGTAGAACATCTTCATTAGGAGATTCAAAGGCGAGCCCCTCTGGCGGTGCACAAACAGCCAGCAGCAGCAGAGGAGGCGCTTCTACAGTGTGGATAAAACATAATAACCCCTCGTTCCCCACCATCATATTAGCATATCCTCTATTATGCATGCAGTTCAGAAATTGCCCCCTTTAAATTGTTTTAAGGGAAGTGCTGTGTCCTGTGCAGGTACGTGAACTTGCTGAATAAAATATTTTTGCTTTAGTTCCAGAGGAAACACGAGATTGTTTCAGAGGTTTTAGGGGCAAGAAATGGATAGAAAACAAGGAATATGTTTAAAGAGGCAAATCGGTTCTTGTGATATGT